>NC_054391.1:7353855-7671919 GCF_001625195.1 Drechmeria coniospora
ATGACGACGGGCTCCGTCTCGACGACGGCGACGGAGAGAAAATATCTCGCCTCGCGTTCTCGGTGGTGGAACTCGACCGGCGGCGGCTCACACGCCAAGAACCCGGCGCAGAAGGGCAACGTCAAGGCGGGCGACGGGGGGGCCAAGTTTCGCGGCGAGTGGCCCGAGGTTGACGCGGAGAACTGGGAATGGATCAAGAAGAACAAGCTTGATCCGGCGACAGGAAACCGTTTGGACGGAGAGAACGGCTCATCATGCCGGCCTCAGCTCGGGATAGCGAGCCCAAGCGGAAACCAAGCTCAAGCAGTCGTGGACGCTGTGGTGCAGCAGCGCGATGCTGGCCGCGGCTGGATATACCGGAACAAGCTGCTTGTTGCTGGTGCCGCTATTTTCATTTACGTCCTCATCGCAAGGTTGGTTCATGGTGATGGCTTGGCTTAGAGAGCGACGTTGGCAGCGTGTGTTGGGCGTCAGTTCGGGAACCATGGGCAATAGTATGGAAATATACATGCAGACTCGCGTCTTGCTTACCCCCAGGTGCTCGTTGATGTTCGTTTATTTCGTCGCTTCCCCATCACTCTCACCTGTGCGTGTGCGCCTGGACGTCGAGTCCATCGACATGCACCGTCGTACGGTCCTCATCCGCGCTTGTCAGGCGACTGCAGTCACCCCACGCCGGGATCGAACGACGGCTTCCGCCTGGCTCTAGAGGAACAGGCGCATCATCAGCGCACCGCTCCGGGGTGGTGGATGGTACTATGGAAGTTGTTCTGGGCGTTTGATGCCTGAATCTGAACCGTGGGTTGCTTTGGGATTCTATGGGATTCTAAGACACGATAGATGGAAACAGTCGGGCGAGCAACTAAGTGGCGGCTGATGCTTAGACCATGCCATGCACGAACACGGACAACTGTGCCAAAGGATATATGGTAATGAAATGGATCACTACATGCACTGACAAGATTGGAAGTATCTTACTCAAGCCAAGTCTTGCGGTAGAGTGTTGTGGTCGATGGCTGTATGATTAGTTCGTCCCTCTGGGCGGCAAGCGCCCTGTTAAGGGGTTTTACGGTATTAGTACTCCGTGCAGTAACTACCATTGTTGGTAAGTTCTGCGTATTCTTGCCAGGCAGCATCGTTGCAGGAGCACCGCATGTTGAAATTTGGCCACGACTATTACAGGAGTACATGAGTTGGAAATACAGTAGCAAATCGTGCATGGCTGTTGTTGAAAGACTGATCGTAAACAAATATCGAGTGTGGCATTCTTTCGATATTCTTGTTGACGGTGTAATAGGGCGATCGACACTTGGCACAACGTGGTGGCGACGGTGGCGAGTTCTGGAGGCATCACCACTTTCAAACTTACTGTAGGGGGCGGCACTGCACTGTAAATGCGTGTACTCTATCCGTACATCTACAGTAAGTACTTACAGTAAGTATTACTATAGGTGTACAGTACAGTACGGAGCACTCCGTACAGGTACTAGGTACCTAGTACTCAGGTAGTAGGGGAGCGCTGTACTTACATATCGTGTACAGTACTTACACGCCATGTACAGTACTTACACGCCATGAACAACGTACGTTGTACTTACAGTACTGCGCATGGTATTTGAGGTACAAGTAAGCAAGTACTGGTACTGTGCGTAGCCGCAGACAATTTTACAGCGGTTTGCTAGCGGGAACGGAGCGGCAGGGGCGCTGGGGCCCATTGTCTACAGTACTACCTGTCATAGTGCCTAGTACCTAGTTAAGGTCAACCTTTGTGACACCCGACATTAAGTATACCTAGTAGGTAATACTCTATTACTTACCTAACCAGCGACCCGACCACACAGCTAGCTTGGGAAAATTCTGTGATGGAGTTCCCCATTTTATTTCTCATCACCCAAGTCGGTTGAGCAATATTAATACCCCGTACCAGGTCGACGCTCGCCTCGAGTGAGTCTTCGCTTGATACCTGTGGTCCTCGAATCGGCTCCGCTCGACTCAACGGCCGTTCGCTCCGACAGGGCCGCCTTGAAGCCAGCCTCTCATGACGGCACAGATGCCCTGTGGCCTAATCCATCGTCTGGAGTGGGCACTCGGTAATCAAAGGCTCCAGAGCTGAGCCTGCTCCGCACAAAACACAACCCCCCACAGCAGCCTGGTCTCGCCGACCACTGGATCCTGCTTTCTCGACCCACGTACGGCGACCGACTTTTGACATCGAACGCAAGCAAGCGACTGCAGGGCCTCCCAGCTTCCCTCGACCGCTCGCCCTGCACCATGGCGCCGCCAAATGGCTCCTCCAAGCCTCGGAAGGCTGGAGCCAGCAAGCAGTTGACCAAGCCTGTCATGCCAGCGCTGCCTCTGCCGTACGTGAAGCGCCAGGCGGCGGCGGCGGCGGCGGCGGCGGCGGCTGCTTCGAATCCCACGCCCCCGCCATCATCGTCCCCCGAGCCCAGCGTCGAGAAGCACCAGGTCAACAGAGAGGGCAGGGGCGACGAGTGGCAGTTGGCCGAGACGAAGCTGGGCGATGTGAAGCAGCCGAAGGTCTCGAGCGCGGATGCGGTGACGAACGGATCGGGGCCAATCGGTAAGCCCGCTAAAATGCCATCGCTTCCTCGTTGGCCCAGCCTGGCCTGACCCTTCGCTGACGTGTTCCTCGACCTGTCAGACATGCCGGCGACGGGTGGGCAGGATTTTACTACGAACGGCAAGGCAGAAGCAGGCGAGCCCGCCACCCAGAACGCCGTCTACGGATCCGCCAGGATGCAGGTGGTTGGAAACGTGGCCCAACAAGCCGTAGACCTTGACGGCCCGTCGGAGACGCCCATCGCCGTCAACGGCGTCGACCACGACGGCCACGGGCAGAGATTTGACGCCGGCAAGTTTCCCCGCCTTCATGTCTGGCATCACCGCCTACTGACTCCCAGCAAAGCTCCGTACTACCCTGCCAAGGTGGCCAAGCATCCTCCGCCACCCGCCGTCTCGCCGACCCGCTACCAGATGCCTCCTCCTTTCCTGCCTGCCAACCGGCCGATGGGCAGCCTGGCAAACGGAGACATGTCTCGTGGCCCGCTCCCGCATCCCCCCAACCCTCCGCACCACATGCATCAGTCGCACGCAAGCAATGGAAGCATTCACTTTGGCACCTTCCACGACTCCGAGAGCTCGTCTCCTGCGCCGCCACACTCTGGAGGCATCGCGCCGCCACCCGGAATCCCTGGCCCCGACGGCCGCCCTGCCTACATGGGCCATGCCAGCAACGGATTCCCCCCGATGATGCCTTACGGTGCCGACATGATGCAGGCAGCCGGCTTTGACAACTATGGCCGCCCCCCGATGGCGTACGGCCCGATGGATCAATACCCGCGTTACGGCAATACCTTTGGGCACTCGACCCCCCACAGCTTTCACGGCTCGCAGTCGTCTGCCCATCCGGAGGAGGGTGGCATCTACGGCCAGTTCCCCCTCGGTGCCATCCGCAACGGAGGCGTTCCGCCCGGCGAGGAGATGCACGCGCAAGATCTGCAGGGACGCATTCTCTTCCCCGCCGACCACCCTAGGATGATGCACAGTCAGGGACCGCCCCCGATGCTCCCACACGGCGACGATGGCGACGGTGTCCTCGGGTACCTCCAGCAGGCGTTTGCGTCCCCGGAGCTCGCCGACTGTACGCTGGAGCTTCGGCACGCCGACGACGGCGCGAGCCCGGTTCGGATCCCCGGTCACCGTCTCGTATTCGGCCGAAGTCCCGAGCTGGCGGCTCTGCTTCGCAAGCAGGGTCTCCCATCGGCCGCGCCTGACGGGTCCGCGCGGACTCTGCTCGTTGAAACCGACGACAGGTGGGTGCGTTCCGACGCCTTTTACATGGCCGTCCAACGTCTCTACGGCTTCCCGCTGCTTCATCACGTCCCGCCCCACGGTCACGGCGGCGCCGATTCGGCCGACGTGATGCAGGCCGGCTCGGTCAACGAGCAGTTCCAGTTCGCCCTGTCGTACGCCGCCGCCGGTCGTCTCCTCGACTGGGCTCCCGTCATCCACCGAGGCTGCGACGTGGCGACGCAGCTGCTCAGCTGGCAGACGATGGAGAAGGGTCTCGAGTTTGCCCTCGACGGCTGCAAGGACGACGGCACGCACGAGTCGTTCAGGTACGGAGACGGGTCGCGAGCCATCCTGAACGCCGTCGTCACCTACGTGGTCCACAACCTCCCGCCCAGCTTCAACCTGGACACGTCGGCCGACGAGCCCTCGCACTACGCTCGGCTGCCGATGCACCTTCCTCCGCCTCCCACGGCCGCGCCGGCGGCGACGAGTGCCTCCGAGCCGGCGATTGCGAGGGGAACGTCGGTGCAGCTCGGCAAGGGCCGGCGATCGCAGCAGATCAACAACATTCAGTTTGGCGACCTCCTGCTCTCCGAGGACAGGGCTGCGTTGGAATCCGAAACGCCAAAGGCCACCAGACAGGCGCAGCCGGTGGCGCACGCCATCCTGTCCCGCGTGCTGCTCAACCTGCCGTTCATGCAGCTCAAGATGATACTGGAATCGTCCGGGTCCGGCAACGTCAACGGGTGGGCGAACACCGAGACGCGGTACGGCATCGTCAAGCGTGTTGTGGAAGAGCGCGAGGCTCGTCGCCTTCGATTGCTCGAGGCGGTCGCGAGCGGGCGTGTGACGGTGCGCGAGGCCATCAGAACGGGCCTTCGGCGACCCATGCCCCACGACATGGGCCGCTGGGGCGCCCTCGGATGGCAGGAAGAGATTCTTCCGTACGGCATCAACGACGGACCGTCTCTCGGCCGCACTTGGGTTCCGCTGATGGAGGTGCAGAACGGGTCGGCGGCCGACTATCCGTGAAGGCGGCGGCGAATGCTCTGACGAATTACGACGTTTATTGACAAGATGGCAAATCGCCGAGGCATCCCGCTCGCATGAAAAGGCACCGGCGGTCATCGCATCTGCTCGGCGGGCCGCGTTACTTTCTTCTCTCTCTTGCTACTTCCACCCACCGACCGCCACGACGGGAATCTTTTGTGCTTCTTTCTCTTCAGGCTCATCGTTGTTGTTTTTTTTTTCATACACGCAACCTGTTGCTGCGATCAGGCGTCGGGTGTCTTGGAAAGCCCCGCGCGGAAGCTCTCTGCGTGTGGGCGGGAACCATTGGCGGCGAGAAAGCCGAGGCCAACGCCCACGCTGCGTTCTAGGGCCGTCCGACCCGGTCCGGCCCCAATGGCAGCTCATAAGGCATGGCGCCGCTCGGTCCGGGGAAGCGTGGATGGCACGAAAAGCTTGCGCCGGTCTTCCGCCATGGACGCGAGGCACGCAGTCGAGGGTGACGAGCGAGATGGCCACGGCAGGCCGGCTGTCGTCATGCGGCGAGGTCGAGGAGGAGGGCTTCGTCCGAGACGGAGAAGGTGGCTGATTCTGCGGGATGCGAGCGAGGGCATGCGGATGGTGTCGATGTAGATATCACCTCTACCAGTTAGGACGCAATGGCGGCCATTTTTTCGTGAAGGGGGGGCATGCGGGCACTAGCATGGTAGAGATGACTTGGTCGTGCGCGGGAGGGATCATTTGGATGGGCATTGCCGGTTATGTTCGTTCGGAAGCGTGATTACTATCCGGATTTGCGGCATTCCTTTGCAGATGAGCATGGCAGGAGAATACATGACAGGTACGGAGTACTTGCAATGTGAAGACGGTCGTCTATTCATCTTCGCCGGCCACGAAGGGGAGGCGATATGGGGGAGAGAGCGGGCCGGAAGAAGGGATACGGAGTGCTCTGTGCAGTCGCATTTTACTTGTGCTGCACTTGTAATGCCACTAACCTTGGCACGAGCACTTTGTGTTAGCCTACTAACAAATTCGCAGAAGTTGCCTACAAGTAGTACGCGGTAGGTAGGTAGGTAGGTAACCATGTATTGCTGTAGTAGTACTAGCACACGCGGCAAGTGGCAGGTACAGTAATATGAGTCGTACATGTCGTAGGTGAAGGCGTAGGTGTACTGATGTATATCTATCAACGGAGTATTTACGGAGTGCAAGAAAGTGCCGATAATGCAGATGTTGATTTCTCGATAATTCCCCAGGACGGAGTATTATTCCTTCCTGGACTTGGGCACTGTATTGTATGTACTGTACGTACTTGTCCACCTGACATACAGCATTAGTAGCTACTTACGGAGTACTGTAAGTAGGTATTAAGTACGTAGGTGGTGATACTACCAAGGACGAAGGGTAATTCCAAGTAAAATTGTAGGCAAAAGTATTAGAGCGTGGTGGGGTCACTTTTTCTTGTAATCAACTTCATTGCATTCAAGTACAGATGAACTCTTGCATTCAAGACATTCTATTAGCAACAACGAACAGCAGCCTACATTTAAATTATGAGTACAGCTAACATACGCTAAGTAAGGATATAAAAGCAATATAGTGATTTCGATAGATGTTTGAGGTGTAATTATTCACGCTTCTTGAGAACTACATACTTAAGACTTAGACTTGAGCTTTTCTGGCTACCCTACAGCTGCTTTTCTTGTTTCTGGAGAGTTCTCTTTGTCAAGCAGTACCCAAACCGAGCTGCTGATTGGCCTTTGTCTGTACCTGGCCCACATTGAATGTTTACCAAATGGCACAGTAAGTGCCTGAGTACATAAGTATACAGTACGGAGTAAGTATTGTACGGAGTACATGTACTTACTGCACGGAGTACTAGTTGTAGGCACAATGTATTACTTACTTAAGTACTTAGGCCGTGTGGACTCGGTACTTAAGTACAGTACTACAGTACCCCGTACCTTCCTGCTGGCCCCTCGACGGCGGACGGCAGGCCCCCCCACCCACATGTAGAAGTCGCGAGCCGAGGTCATTTCAGTACAATGTAGGAGTACATCGCACTTGCCGAGCGAGTAATACGGTAATTCCGGCTTACTTTCTCACGCGTCGTAGCATTCCATCCTTTCTCCCCGTCTTTTCCTCTCATCTTTTCTCCAGATCTCCTCCCCTCGCAGACGGCACGGTACCCCGAGGCGTCTGTCACGCCACGCTGGGCGACGCGATTACGAAACAATTCGTCTCTTCCCGCGCTCGGCGATCCTTCTCCTGCTGGAGAGGAAAGCGGCTACGAGTTCCCCAGAGCTCTGGGTTGGGGCACGACGATTGCTCGTACTTGTGTACTTACTGTACATGTGTTGATGCTGATGGAGCCGTGACAGGCGACCTGATCCAATAAGCTACAGAAACCAGCGAAACATTGGCGGATACAGGCGACGAGGAACAACAGTGCTTTGCCCCTCATCGTAATTACAGCACAGTGCTTATTTTGGGCTTACCTGCCTGGGACGCTGAGCTTGTGATTGCTGGCCTTCCAGCGAGCCAACGCGTCACCACGGCCTCGGCAAGAATCAGCCCGCCACGACACGACGACAGCACAACCACATCGACTTCTGCAGGTCGCCGCGCTACTGCGACGCCAGCCGCGGGCCACGATGACATCGTTTACGTCTGCGACTTCCTCCGCCGGGGCTCCCTCACGTCGGCTGCCGCCTTCGTCGTTGTCGACCTCGGGCCCCGCCTCCCATGCGCCGGCACCCGCACCAGCGTCCATCGATCCGGTCCTGCGCAACACGCTGCGCTACACCGTCTCGGCGCGCGAGTACGCAACGCTGCACAAGTACATCCTCTCCCGATCGCGTCTCCTCCGTCGCAATTCGCCCAGTCCCGCCGCCGTCGACAAGGCTCTCTCGTCGGGTAGCGGCACGAGGGGTGGTGCCCACGCCGCCCACGGTCACGGTCATGGCCACTCGCATCCTCACCCTCACACCCATGCCGCCGCCGGCGGTGGAGACGAGTACACTGCAAAGGCGGTGAGGCACGCCCTGCGCGTCTTCGCCGTCACTTGGGTGGGCATGAAAGGCTGGGAGGCCATCGCGAGGAGGATGGCCGGCGACAAGGAGCAAGTTCCCACCGCTGCCGAACCGGTCTTGCCATGCTCCGTCTTCCGAATGCTGACTTCGCCTCCAGTGGAAGCCCTCGCGGAAACGGCAAGAAGGCACCGTTTTACAAGTCTCCCGCCCTGAGGCTATCCCTCTCCCTCTCAACCATCCTCCTCCTCTACCGCATACTCTTCCGCTTCCTCTCTCGTCTGCGCGCCCATCTCATGGACCCCCAAGTCGCTCCCTTCCGACGGCGCAACCCCCGGACGGCGGCGACCCTGACCTCGCCCTACGCGCCCGCCGTCGGTGCCTCGCTCGCCGGCCTCGCCCTGGGCGTCTACCCGTCGCAGCAGCTGCGCGTGTCCATCGCCATCTACATGATGATCCGTGCGCTCGAGTTTGGCTGGAACGTCTGCGAGGGCGAGGGGCACATATGGGGCATGAGGAACGGCAAGAAGCGGGAGCGGCCATGGTGGTTTGGAAGCTGGATGCTGCAGCCCCTGACCTTGGGGCAGCTGCTCCATTCCTGCGTCTTCGACAAGGACTGCTTCCCGCCGGTAAGTCTCTGATCTGTGCCGCTGCCCGACCATCTTCCTCGGTCTCGTCGAGGCTCCACGCCCCTGCTAACGAGGCGAGCAGGCCTTTGGCAACTTCATCTCCAAGAACTCGTCTGCCTACATCCACGAACGCCCGGCAAACTGGCCCGCGCGCATGGAGTGGCCCAAGGCGCGCGAAGTCGTCGACAGCCTGGCCCGGATGGCCCACCTCAACTGGCCGTATGTGCCCCTTCGCACTCCCCCCCTCCCGCAGCCGGTTCGTCCGGCGGATGTCGACCGAACGAAGACTGACCTTCTCGTCCAGGGCCTATGTCTCCCCCATCCTCTTCCCCGGGAAGGAAGTGCTCCCGCCCGTGCTGAGGTCGGTCTCGCCCCTGTCGTCGCAGGCACACCCACTCATCAGGTCGCTCTCATGCGCGACCTTACACCCATCGGACCCGTCCTGCCTCCGGACTTACCTCACCTTCTGGCTCAACTCCTTCCCGCCGCTTGCCCGATTCTTCCTCGTCCTCTACTCGGGCCTCACCATCCTCCCCCGCCTGAAGACGTTCTACCACTTCCCCGTCGCCACGGCCCAGCGCATCCTCGCGCGGGCCCTCCGCATGTCCGCCTTCGTCACCGGCGCTATTTCGACGGCCTGGGCGTCGATCTGCTTCTTCCAGGCCTACCTCCCCCGTCATGTCCTCGCCACCCAGAGGTTCTTCCTCGGCGGCTTCTTCGCTGGCCTCTGGGCCTGGGTCGAGCGTCGTCATGGACGCGGCGTCTTCCTCTACGGCGCCCGCGCCAGCGTCGACAGCCTGTGGAAGGTCGGCGTCAAGCGGCGCTGGTGGAAGGCCATGAAGGGCGGCGACGTCTGGGTCTTTGTCCTCGCCCTCATGGTCACCGGCGTCGTCTACGAGCGGGACGCGCGCGCGATTCGCGAGGCTGAGTGGCGCAAGGGCATGAGCTGGGTCAGGGGCGAAGGGTGGAGGGACTGGGCTGCGGAGGAAAGCGATGCGGAGGACGATGGTGACGAGAATGGCAGATTGGGGTAGGAGGGCCATCGTCAGCCGGCCGCACTCCTGACCATGGGGTTTGACCAAGCTCAAGTCGCTCGTTACCATGTTCCCCATGGGCGTGTGGCGAAATCGGCTCACGGCGTGCTCGCCATCGCATACATGATACATCACAGTATCCCCATCCCCCCTTTGATGCACATATCCTAATTGCCATCGGGAGTGTATCAAAATGCACTTTATTCTCGCAGGCACAACTTCCATCCTGGATCCTGCCTGCTAGCTACATGATGACGCACGAGTCCCTGACGGGCAGAAGGCGGTCCCTGACTAGGTGGGCCCAATTCTTCTCCACGGCGATCGAGTGTACGCTGCAACTTGTTGGAGCCCCTTTACGCTTCTCTTCCTTGTCCATCTCCGTCCCACTAGCGTTCGTGTCGAGGGCGCCGCTGTCAACGAGCCGGTCAAACTCGCGACCGGCCACCTCATCCGCCTTGTACGAGAGCAGCTCCCTGTTCCAGCGTGAGTCGATCCACGGCCAATCGCTGATGCAGGTATCCTCGTCGCCGTAGCTGGCAGCATCGTCATCGCGGGCTTGCCGCAGGGGACCGGCGGCCAGCTGATTGTACTTGCCCGACAGCCGAGACTTGGACCGGATTCTCATCGTTCGCGGATGTCTGATGGATCTGAACGACTCGAGAATCGTTGGGATGCGTTGCTTGAAAGTTCCGCTGCCCGTCGCATCGACGTGCTCCGTCATCCGGCCAAGCAGATCGCCGAGGATGAGACCATCCTCGACGCACATGGCGCCCCCCTGGCCAAGATAGGGAAGGGTTGGGTGAGCAGCGTCACCGATGACGGTCACACAACCCTTGGACCAGAATGGGAGATCTTGGAGCGTCAACAAGGGAAAGCACACGACTTCATCCGCCAAGTCCATCAACTCCCTGAGCTGTGGCTGCCAGTCGGCCATGCGCTCTCGCAGCAGCTCTCGGGCGTCCCCGCGCTCGCATCTGGCGTTGAAGTCGGCGTCGACGACGCAGACGACGAGGTTGAAGAGCTCGCCCCCGCGGAGAGGGTACCATATCACCTGCATTTCGGGGCCGAGCCAGAACAGGCAGGATGACGAGTGGAGGATCGACCGGAGGGTCGGAGACGACAGCTGAGGTTTCGTGTACAGGGCCCGGTAGGCGAACGCGTTCGCTCGTTGCTGACGGATGGAAGGGTGCATCAGGGACCGGACGGTCGACTTGACGCCTGCGAGGCGTTAGCAACGAAGCGAGAGACGCCAAAGCCAGGGCAGCCGGGGCAACTTGCCATCGCAGGCGATGATGGCGTCTCCATCGACCACCTCACCGGTGGTCAATCGAAGCGATGGGGTGTCAAAGTTGACGGCGCCAACGTCGCAACCGAACCGAACTTGGACGCCAAGTCGGCGGGCTTCGTCGAGAAGAACGGTCAAGTAATCGGCCCGCTGCATCAGCCTGGACTCGTCGTCAGCAGCGCATCTTTTTCTCGGCTACATTGCTGGGGTAGGAGGGGGGGTGGGCGCGGGGGATGATGACGAGGCCGGTGACACGCACAGCCAGGGAGCGGCGTAGAGCTCGCCGCAGCGAGTAAAATCTCGCTTGACGAGCACGGCGCCAGTGGAATAATGCATCGATATGGCGCTCGTGGCGGGACCAACGGCCCTCTGGATGTGCTTTTCTAGGAGACCCAATACCTTCATTACATGGGCCGCATTGGGAGGCACCTGGATTCCATTGCCGACCTGCATTGATAGAGTCGTTAGATGGCAAGCAGAGAGAGCATCGAACGGGCTCGAGAACTTCATACAGGCCCGTTGGAGGGGAACCGTTCGAGGACTGTGACACGAACGCTCTTGTAGCGCGCTAGGGCAATGGACGTCGTCAGGCCGGCGATTCCGGCGCCGACAATGAGGACGTTTAGCTCGGGCATGATATCGGCTCAACGCGTGCAATGGTCATTGGAACGAACTCGTGCCGTCCGGTCGATGGTCGACGCTCGAAGAGACGTTCTGCGCGTAGGCTGGGTGGGATGCGGCAGCCCTGATGAGTTGATATTCTTGACGTCGGCGACTGCACCTGCACCCGCCTCTGACTCTACCCGCAAGTAACGGTAGGAACGTCATGGTGTCGACGATGGATCGGGGGATGCTGGAATCCCGGAATGGCAGCATCCGGTTGTGCGAAAAGCCCCCTGTAGTACGAAGCTGAGGCCAGGCAACAGTCCTTATTGTTGTTGTAATGTTGTTGTATTGTCGTCCTTATTGTGGTTCATTGACAATCGCTTTGTCCCGCCTGGTCCATGCTTCCTTCCGCTCCGGCTAGGCCTTGCCAGCCGGCCAACCAACCAACCAGCCGACCAATGACGATGGATAGAAGTATATGCGGCTGAACCTTGGCGAGAATCATCTCGTGTGCAGTGCTTCCATCAACGGAGCACAACTAGTCATAGACGTCTGCATCGTCGTCCATGCGGTGAACGAACAAACGGCCTGGGCCACACGATGGATTTTCGACAGCAGGGCCGCCTCGAACTCGAACCGTGTCTCCCCTTCGCCCCTTGCCGTTTCGTCGAATGCGGAATGGAAATGTAGGTTGGAGACTGAGACAACCAAAGGTTCGGACCAACAAACAAAGCTCAAGTCTTGGGGCCATCTGAGGCTCGGACCAGACCACTCATGCGGTTGGACGATTTGGCTAGCCGACCTTTGGCTCGTCCGTCACATACGAAATTGCGTCCATCGATACCCAACCCGACCAACGGGGCCCGGCCTAGCATGCCACGTCCATTGTCACCCAGTCACCTTCATCACATCATGAACTCGGAACGAGGAGGTGAAATTTGGTGCCATGCACTTTGTTCGCCCCTTGTCCGAAACGGTCCGGAGCCGGCGGCGAGTGCGGTCCAAGGCCAATGGCAGATCGCTCCTCGCCTGGCCTGGATCCTGATGCACCGTGGCAAAATTTGGCGTCGGAAATATTGGTCGCCTTCCGATGAAGGCGTATTGCTGGTCGACGGATGATGGTTGCTATTGTTTCAACAGCACGCACCCCGGAACGGCAATGCCAGTCGCAATGGGGGGGCCAAAGGTGGAGGAAGTGTTTCGTTACGGTGCGATTCCCCGCAGGGCGCAACGCATGTCACCCATGGGCACTTGTCGATGGCCATTTCTGTACCCACCTACCCTATACCTCTTCGTGGGTGGTGTAGCCTGTAGCCTGACAACCACCTTACATCACACCTGCGCAATTGGCTTGCTGGGTTCCATCGTGCCCAACCGAGTATTCCTGACGTTTGGTATCATCACTCGGTGTCTTTGTTACGGTACGGTGAGAATGTGGATGGTATTGGTCCATGTCATGACTTCGTCAGACGGTCTCCCGAACTACGTCTAACCCGTGTTGGCAAGCACGGAATAAACATCACCACCAGAATGCGGAAGAAGTGTCATCATACGTCAAATCAACCAAGCGATTGAAACTCACAAAGAGGGAAAGGAAAAAAAGGGACGGCGGCGATGGGTCCATGGCAACCGCACCACCACCCGACGTCTGGAGCAGCCCGGCCGGCGGATGTTTACCTGGCCGGATCCGTCATCGATTACATCCCGACCATGCAGGACTAACCCTGGACCGTCGACGGGAACGGGACACAGGTTCTGTCACCCAGGTGGTGTTGCGGTCCACCTTGAGGGGGCAAGGGGGGACTCTTCATGTCGAGTATGAAAGCGAACACCGGGGAAGGTTCGAGAGCGTCGAGGAACAGCACCACTGGCACTCGGTCCTTCCCGGATACCCTTGTTTATTGTGACAAGACTGAAAGCTCTTGCGATACCCCATGAGTAAAAAATGACAGCCGCCAGCAAGACATGAGTGGCGGTGCAGGGTAGGTAGCCTGCCCCTGGTCGGGCCTCCGACGGCATCGTTGCGGTGCCGGCCTGGTCCGTCGTCTGCCGGAACGGGACACCAAAGGCGAAATACGCAGCAGGTTGAGATTGATGACCGTCGCAGGACCTTTGTCCGTCCGTCCATTCACGGCGGACAATGACGGCAGTACATGGTCAAGCGCTCACGCCGGAGGCTTCGAGAGCTTCGTCTGAGACACAGATTTGAGGTGGGAGAGACCACGCTAGACTGCGGCTGCCCAAGGGTGCTTCTCCGCTCAAAACGTGACTCGCAGCCGGCCCTCGACGTTGATAAACTGTGGTTCGTCATCGTCATTCCGCACTTATGCCGTCATTTCATCGCCGAATCCCCCCTACTCATCGTGGCCTCGTGGTGGCTTGTGAGAAGGGAGACATGGTGGCGAAACTGGCGTGAGCTAGCCGATGGGGAACCACATCTGATGTCCCTTTACATCCTTGCAGGCCTGGACTCTGGGCTATCAAAGCTCCGGAGGCAGGAATGCAAGGCTGGTCACACGTTTGCCTCGAATATTAATACATACTCGCAGCTACAGGTACGGAGCATTCGACTTGGAACCGTTCGCCGGCCGGCATCGAACGCGGGACGGTCACACGCGTGGGCGGTGCGCTTGGGAACCTTGTGCCCCGGCAGGTTCGCAGTCTATTCGGCAGAACTCGGACGAGTGCTTGTGGATGGTGGGTAAAGTACGAATCGATGATGCTCGATTGCATGTGATGTTCTCGCATCGCCCGTCGCCCATGTCGGTTCGGAGTGGTTGAAGGTTGAAAGTGCATGGCATGTTCGAAGCGGCAACTTGTCCCCTGAGCGTTGCGTGCCACGTGCTCGAGCGGGGGGGGCCATGGGACCAGGTAATAGCACGTGAACATGCACGCGCTTCTACCTCCATGGGCGTGTGCTGTCCAGAGTATGTTAACAACAATACAGAGCAGTAGTACGGAGTACAGTGGGGGGCAAAACGTATTTGCCCACCTTCAGGTATTATCATTTTCTAGCCTAGCCTAGCCAAATTTATCGCAATCATAACAATCAATATTTCGTATACCACCCCTCTACTCCAATAATAGCCTCAACGCAATAGGACATCGTATTAATCAGCTTCTAAAGAATTGATCTATCAATAGCCTGCCATGCATCCTTTACTGCTTCCCGTAGCCTATCTAACGTAGCCTCGTTATACAGAGCGTCTCGAAGATCTGGGTGCTAACGATAAACTCCGCCTTTATTAACGCCTATAGAATCTCTATTGGATAAGGTCCAGCGAGAGAGGCGGCCAGATTATAAGATTGATCCCTTTGTATTCTAATAGGGTTTGTACGATCCCGGCTGTATGGACAGCGCATTATCTTGCATAAAGATATCCATAGGCCGTAAAAATGAGAATAGAAAGGAGTTATAGAGCTCGAGGATGACGAATCTATCGACTCGGTCGTCGAGAGGAATAAGATCCGTTTGTTCGTTATATCGGAAGGCAGCCTAAAACATTTGCTTTACGCTCTTTGTATAATGTTCGAAGATGTCGTAAGTGGTAAGCTGATCTACCGGCCGCACGAAGGTCCACGTTGGCCTCGCGCTGGCGCTCCGTTCAACGATAGACTCGTCGCTCCAAACGATATCCTTCCAATCTTGATTTCGATATCTATTTGCCCATTCGAGCCGGAGAGAGGCATGCCGATCTGTTAGATGCGGGCGGCGCCGTTGGAGCTATTTTCGCCTCCCTATTTCGCGCAAGATCATACGGAGGGCCCGCGCCTTAACTTCATGGTCTACGGCTTCAAGAAGATCGTTCGTTTTGATGTATGGATCTTGATGCGTAACGATATCGTAAATCCGATCGCGATCCTCTTTAGAAAGAGACTTCGGGCGCCCGGAACGCGGCTGGGATACGCATTCTTTTCACTCTGCTTCGATTTGGCAAGTGCAACGGATCGTTGAGAGCTTGATTTCTGGATGGGCCGCTTGGATCTGCCTATATGAGAACGAAGGGACCGTAGCTTGCAAATCCGTAATCGCATTTGCGGCGATAATTCCTTGCCTCAAGGCATCGTTACGGCTGCTTTGAGGTATCGTTATTGATACGTTCGATGCGATGTAGCTATCTGATTGTTGTGATGCTGACGAAATAGGTTAGGCTAGATTGGACTAGGAATGTGATACCTAAGGGTGGGCAAATACCTTTTGCTACAGACTGTAAGTATAGGTCTTCTCCTTTGCGTGGAAGGAATCGGCTGTGCCCCTTATCTGTGCAGGTGGGGGAAAACATGACGACAGTCCTCAGTAATTACTTGTACTGCTGACACGCAACGTATCGACTAACCAGATTGATGATTCTAGACACTCAATTTCAAGGAAGTGTTCTTTCCACTGAACTTGCATCTGCATGTTCATGAACGAATTGGGGGGGGGACGACGCAGCAAGGAGTACCTATGGTCATGCACAGAGACCTAAGCACGCACGGTACAGTGCCTGCATGTGTCCCGTACTTTGCGCAGGCATAACCATGTGCGTGCAGTGTATGTGCATGTGCAAATAATGACAGAAAGGAAAGGAACGTCTAGGGTCTCGGGCATACTCATGTATATGAAGCACCGCACGCACAGTAAGCGTAATTGCAGGATGTAATATATAACTATACTATATTCCGCGCTTGGTACACGGGCAATGCACTTGGCACGCACGCGTACGAGGTATGACGTGCCTGCGAGACTCGTAATTAATATGTGCACTGAGCCACCTACCACCCTTGGCACCCTTGAGGCATATGCAGTTGCGGTGCTTCAGGGTAGGTGCGGAATAAGTGAATATATTATACGAGCCACTCGTGTATTCCAAGTGTCGTGCTGCGTATGGGGAGGCGACAGCCAGTTGAGGTATTGGTCATGTGGCTGGTTGATGACGTCGTCGCCCTGCCCGTCTTTCGTCGGCGAGTAAGCGAAATGTGTGCGATTCGGATTTTGGCCCACGGCAACAAGCCATCGCGCCGAACCATGAGTCTGGCCCTGGCATGCTCGACTGAGGGTAATGACATTGAAGTGAAGGTGGGCTGGAGACGACGGGTTTCATGTCAACGACGTCGGCTTGTACCGTGCTAGTAGTATGCCGTGCGTATGCTAGCACGGGTACGTGCAAGTACATGCGTGTGCGCGTTCTGGCCACATGCACTTGAATGGTTTGAGTGCGTTTGTGCTCGGATAGACAGTCATCACACAACACGACGACCTTGTAGCGCCGGTGTCGAAACGTTTCATCTCAAGAGGAGAATTTCCCTCGGCAGCCATCGAGCGGCCGGTAAATTTGCCACGCTCATGCACAATCACGGCCGAGTCGAGACCATCCTTCCGTCTCCCTTCACCGGCAGCAGCCGCCGTCGTCGCCTTGCTCGTTGTCCCCTAATACTCGTTGCTTCCAAAAAGTGGCCATTCTAGCGACACCCCCTGCCTCCCTTGAGGCTGAGTGCAGTTGGTGGTGGTGCAAGCACACAGCAGGTGTAGGCAGGTACAGGTACTCGCAAGCATGAGGTGGGCGTGCGTGCTTGCGGCACCAATGCTCACGGCGCAAGTACCAGTACGTGAGGCATGGGCTGGTCGCCACGTCTGGCTCAGGGGACCGTATGGTTCAAATGGGCTAAGCGTCAGGGACAGGCATTTGCATCCTAGCAGGTACTAGGTATACTACATCTCCTTATTGGCACGCGTAAACACTGGAACTAGTCCCGCACGACGGGACAGCGGAGGGGCTCCCTTCGAACCCGCTATATTCCAAGTATAAGTCCGCGGAGTACTCCGTGTACATGTACAGAGTACAAGTGCACAAGTTAGTAATTACAGCTAGGCGTAAACTTCCTGCATCTACATGTAGGTGTAAGCAAGCATGTGTAAGCAAGTAGGTGTACTTGTAAGTACTTATATCACGGAGCGGAATATCGTAGCGTCAAATCACATATACTTGTACAACCATGTACCGATTCATGCAAGTACAACATATTACCTTCTTGGGTGCAGGTATGGATTGTTGTTTGGAGGATTACGGAGTACGGAGTAAGTACGGAGCACATGACGCTCCAAACGCCTCGGGCACGTGCTGACGCAAGAGTACATGTACAGTACAGTACAGTAAGTAGAGTACAGTCTTGTACTTGCTGTAGGTGGTGGACGGTACATGGACATGTGCTTGCTCGTGCCATCATGTCCTTTGAAGGCGATTTGGGCCCCGTACCTGACATAAATGTACTCCGTACGTACATGTGCTTACGCGTAGCACAAGTACTAATTGTCCTCGCTCTTGGGGTTGCGATTCTTTTTCATGATACTCGTGAATTCCAAGTACGTGCAACTTCATGTCGCTAGCATGTAATGGCCCCTGTGCCGCGTAGCATTGCGGGAGAACGTATTGCGGCAGGTCGCATTGCCGCCAGAGCATGCTATCTGTGAGCAGGTATTACCTGTACTTGTCCAGCTACGAGGACATCCGCGTCCAAATCCGAACGGACCCATGGATGGATTGCAGAGTGACAGGGAGGAGAGCAGCCCCCCCTCCCCCCCTTCCCCCCGCCCCCTACGGAGTACATGAATACGAGTACTCTTACGGAGTGCTCCATACGGAGCCGTGTGCTGTGTACTCCGTACCATGGATGCGTACTTGCAAGCAATCACGGGGTACGGTGCTTACAGTAATAATAATAATGCTTGCACAAGTACGAGAAGAGTCCTCGCCGCCATCTTACATGCTTCCTTCGCAAGTACCGCGCAGCATGCCGTAACATGTACTCCGTACTCGCCGTTCAAATGTTTCCTTACTATCCTACCGTAAGTCTTCGTGGTGTCCTACCGCTCGTGCCAGCAGGCCGCGCAAGTGCACCGGAGAGTCCATGCGACTGGCAAGGAGGTCAAGGATGATGGGCATCGGATTCATCTGCTGGCGGCGGCGGTTGAATGACGACTACCTGGTGCTGGTATCACTTGCCATCACTGTACATAGGATCATTGACCCGTACGTACTGTTCATGTACGTGTGTCCGTACGTGCACTCGGCTACGAAGCGGTTGGGTGCGCGCGCCGGAGCGAAGGCTTTGTGCGTTTTCCTTTTTCGACTTCGTGAAACGCCTCCTCTGGACACGGGCCAAATACCCTGACATGCAAGTGCAGTGCTCCGTACTTGTTGTATTCATACATGCTACGCCTGATAAATGGCACGTGCGTGCTCGTACATGTACTTGCATGTGCTCTGCTCGCGCTCGCTCCTCATACTTACTGTAAATACTGTACCTTCGTGTACACATTCATTTTCATTCCTCAATTCCGTCGTGCACGTGCTGTCCAGCGGCGCGGGTAGACAGAGTTTTCTGCAAGTTCCGCCCAGTAGTTGTAAACATGGTAACAAAACATGCCAGCATCCAGTCGTCGTCATTCAACCGCCGCCGCCAGCAGATGAACCCGATGCCCATCATCCTTGACCTCCTTGCCAGTCGCATGGACTCTCCGGTGCACTTGCGCGGCCTGCCGGCACGAGCGGTAGGACATGACGAAGACGAACAGTAAGTGTCAGCCTTGGTCGGTGGTGCGGTGGTGCACTTGCGTAGCTGCTGTTTCTGCCGCCGTCGGATGGACGCCAAACATTCCCATCAAGCTGCCGACGGAGCGCTGTGTTAAAAGGCAGTCCACCGTCGTCCATGGCACCACAGGGTAATCTTTCCCACAGATGTGCACGTACCTACAGAAACAAGCACCGACTCAACCACTAATACGTGAATGCACTGCAAACGTGCGCATGTGTATAAATATAGATCCGACCGCAAGCACGACGAAGCCTCGCATCGCCATCATGGTTGGGTGCATAGCTGGCGAGAGGCATGTGCTGCGAAATTGACCACGTCGTCTGTCACATTTCGACGCGCAGATCAGTTGAGCTGCTGCAAGGCGGGCCGCCAGATCGGCGAGTCGATCGCGCCGTCGTTGGCTTGGCCTAGGCTGAGCGCAAAACGCCCTGGCAGGCTCGGTCCCGCCCCCGACGGTACCTTTGGGCGGATTGGACCATTGCGCCCGACAATGACGAGGCAGTCGGCGGCCTTTCAATTCGACAAACGGCCTCTCTACCTGATGAAGCTTGAGAAGACTGTACGATGCAACTACGGAGCACTCCAATGTGGAAAATACGATTCAGTACGGAGTACAGATATGTACTAGGTACGCATCCAATGCATCGGTGCCTGCTGGGTAATTATCCGTAGTCTACCACCACGACCAACCAAGATGGTTCAAAGCGACCCTGCCCCGCTGGCTCTACCGAGTACTACTCCGTACAGCACATGCACTTACATTGTTAGTACTTGCGCAGCTGTGCAGCCGTGTACTTTGGTGCCGTGGCTTCGGCAGGCTGGCTGGCCGTGCACGCAACAAGCAACGTTGTCCGCTACGCTTGCGTCTATGGGGTAATAGTAGGTGACACTTATTGGGAGCTCGCCGTCATCATTTCGTTTTCCTCCTCCCCCCCGTCGTCAAATGAAGGGGAAGCCCCGGCGAGATGGGATAATGCTTTGCCCTTGGTCGATCGGCACTTGGCCGCCCGCCTCCCAGAGCCCCAGCACGAGCGAGGTGGCTGCCAGCCGTTGCGGGGATGGCCAAGTAATAATATGTGCGCAGCAGGGAACCGGGCTCGGTATGCTGTGGCCGTCACCCGCCATCACCCCATCGCTTTCGCAGTATTATTTGCCCGCCCGTTATTGCGGCGAGGAAATGCTCTGTCCAACGACAACGCTGCCTGCCCGCCTCCATGCATGGCAAGCCGAGGCATAGTTTTCGCATGCCAGAGTCGCTCGCACCAGTCGCACCATGCGCGCGCTCTGGCCTCAACTAAAACAGGACAGTCGGAGCACGAGCACGAGCTCGAGAGGTCGTCGGTATCGTGCTTTGTGACGTATCATGAAAGTCCATTCCCCGACCTCTATCCTTGGAGTCGTGGGGGCGCTCACCAAACGGAGGGTTGGCGAGCGGTCCGACGTACGTCAACGGCCCTCTCTCATCTAGCCATGTTCGAACGAATGTTTGTCCAAGTACGTACGGTACGGGCAAGCGAAAAAATTACCGTCATGCGCGAATGAGTCGCCTTTGTGTTCGTTTTTGGTAGACGTATGCCAACCGTCGCCCATCGCTGCCGACCATTACCAGTGTACGAGGAAATACGGAGTACATCGCCCCGAGTGCTCGCTCGTGTTGCGTGTCCTGCGCTTCCTACCTGCCTGTTCAGCTGCTGCCTGAATACAGGTAATCAAAGCATGAGCTGATGTCCCATCCAGCCAATGTAGGGCAACACTCCAAGGTCTCAAGTGGCAACTTGTTGTTGTAACTTGTCACACGCCCCTGCCCACGAATACCGTGGGAAGGGTTGCCTATGGCCCTTGTGGTCTCACCAGCACAACATTTCCACGCATCGTCGTCGTGGGTGCATGTACAGGTACGGAAAACTCCCTCCGATTGGCATGCGGGCGAACGCAGAAGCGTGTATAGGTACGGAGATCAGCGTTGCCCACTAGCGCCAAGGACCTGCGGTGCCGTTGGGTGTACGAACACCCCCACTAACCTAGTTGGGATTATATTGTTGCAATCACCCCCCCCACTAGGTCACCCGGCACTTCTTTATCTCCTACCTGCTAAGGACGCTAGCACTTTCCTCGGGTACTCTGAATACTCCGCAAGGTACGGAGTACGGAGTACTTACAGTACTGCACACATACTGTACAGAGTGCATGTAAAGTACACCTACAGTACAGTACAACTACATGCACATACTTACTTACCTACATGTAAGTACCTACTTACTTTACAACTACATGTACAAGTACCTCCATGTGCCCCATCTCGTGCTTCATCCATCTGTACATGTACCTCCCCACCAGCAAGACTTGCTTACGACTACTTGTACAAGTACGTACGAGCACATGAGATTGCCTTCGTGCACAGCCGTACAAGCTGCGTATCGTAGGCAGGTATACAGTCAGGGCCATGCCTGTTGCGAGACTTCGCACTCCCGAGCCCGTACGGCTAGGTACCCTTTTCTACAGCTCCGTCGCCCCCGCTGCTTCCACTGCATGGTATGTCATCCAACGAAGAGGAATCAGGCCGTACCGTTTGCTCGAGGTCGCTCGCCCCACACCTCCGCACCTTAGTACGTACTGTAGGTATTAATTACCTTGTACTTATATTAGTGCAGTATTTTAGGACCAGGTACGGAGCACCTAGCGTACCAGTACGGGTATCGAGATATGTCCAACACATGTCCATGTACTGACATGTACAGCCGGTACAGTGTTATAGTTGTTACGCACCTACCTGTACGTAGGTGTACATGTCCGCCGATGCGCTCGCCGCCTCCAGACCTCTAGGTAATTACCTAGTACTTAAAGTAAGTAAGGTACGTACTAGTAGCTCTCAACGCCCAATCTCTTACACCCCGGTCGCGCTGTGACTTCGTGTTTCCTCTCAAACACCCATGCATTTCTCCTCTCGAGTCAAGACTCTGCCTTCCAATTCATCACATCAAAAGCGAACGTCGTCCCCTACCCTCCAAGACTCGCCCTCTTACCTGAATCACCTTTGGCCGCCCGGAAGCCGATCCGATTCCAGACGAGCACGCGAGTCTGCCGCCACGAGCATGCTTGCCTGCTGACGCCGAGATCGACAATACCCTTCACAACACGCCTGACGCTCCATCTCGTCATTCTCTTCGTATCCTCTCGTGCACATAGTTCTCCGCCCACGTTGCTCTCGGCACCTGCGGTCTAGATAATCACGGCCGAATCGCCCTCGGCCATCTGCCGTGAACGAACCCAACCGATCCTGCAATCTCGCCGCCGCGTCTCGACGAATCGCCCTGCCGCTCGGATTTCTCCGCATTCTCTCCTTTCGTCTCTACGCCGCTTCCTTCCTTGAGCGAATCTTGCTTCCTCTTGGACACGCACTCGGGTGATTGATTTGGACGCTTCAAAGCCGTTCAACCCGGCCATCCACCTTCTTTCTGGTATGTATTTAGCTCATTCTGCGGCCCCGAAACTGTTCAGTTGCATCTTCTTGCCTTGGCTGCAAAAGCCCAAAGTCTTGACAAAGACTCCACCGCATCCCTCCGTAGGCCCTACCTCGTCTCGCAAGCCAAACCAGCCTACGGATTGCGTCAAGGTGGACTTGCCTTTGTGCCGCTCAGCAACTGACATGTCCCAGCGCGCCTGCCGCTCTTTCTCAACGTCCACGTCCGGACCTCACCCTCGACTGCCGATGTCTTCGTGAAACCGGGCTGGACGCACCACCTCTTTTCTCTCAATCAAACGACGGTCAATCTCACATCGGGGAACCGTCAGCGTCCCTTAATCTTCGTAACCATGAACCGTTTTCGGACGAAAAAGAAGAACAAGGACGACGTCGCCGAGTCGGAGTCGTCCAATCCCTTTCGACTTTTCGGCAAAAAGAAGCAACCAGATGAAGAGCCTAAGCAGGATCTCGATCTCACCGCCGTCTTGCCGTCCAGCGACAACTTTCGCACCAGTCTCCTCATGACGGGCCTATCCGCACGATTTTCTATGCTCCGAGAGCAGGACGATCCGAATTCCATGCTTGGCAAAGCCAGTGACGACAGCGTCCTCTTTGCAAAACGGCAGTCCAGACTTGGGGAGTTCGGCTTGGGAGTTGGCCTGCATGACATTGCCGAGGCTGCCTCCCCCAAGGCGGCGCAGTTCGATTCCTACATCTCGGATGATGCAACCTCGATCTCGGGAAGCGTCATGAATCGCTCCAAGCCTCTCGAGGGAAACAACCTCTTCGGCGGAAGGCAGAAGATCTACAAGATCTCAGCCGGCAGCTCCAAAAGCGGAAGAGCTCTGTACGGTGACGACATTTCACAATCTGCCTTCCAGAAATGGAAGCAAACAGAAAGGTCCCGGCACTCGGCGCCGACGGATGAAAGCACCGATGCCGAATCCGAACCGCACTATGATGACTTCAACCGTCGCCGGGAGACCAGCTCGACGACCTCATCCATTCCCTCGGCAGCCCGCAGCTCGACGGCAGCAACCTCGATCGCATCCTCACAACCGGCCTCGTCCGTGTCTGTCAAGGATTTCTCCACGGCAGGCGCCGTCGTGGGCTCGATGGGTCAGGTGCCTCAACCCGATCGCAGCGTTAATCGCACACGAAGGCTGTACGAGCAAGGTCTCAACCTGGACCTCCAGAACCAGCAATCCTTTGCCTTGTCGCGCATCGACACCTTGTCGAGGTCGCGCCTAGTGGGCACTCCCGGAACCCAGGACCTGACCTCTCCCATATCTTCCCCCACCATCTCTTCCGCCACGAACGCAACCTTTGACGACCGCGTCCTGGAGCGCAGGCCAATCCTGAGCAAGGCCAGTGCCCCCAACCTTAGATCGTACAGCCCGCCCGCGACCGGCTTCGCTCACCCCAGCCCGGCGGAGAGCAACAGCGGCTTCGCCCGACACGAGCAGAGGCCTGTCTTTGCAGCCAGCCCGCCATTGAGCCCACCCGTGAGCGAGCCGGAAGTCCATCCGGTACTGCCTAACCAGCCGGCTGAACGGGGGAAGGCGACGCCCGCAGAACTGACTGTCCGACCGGCTCCGCAGCACTATGAGCCGAAGCATGCCCAACAGCGGCACCAGCTTCAGGAGCGAACCGCGCCGACCATGAGGAAATCGACCGACTCGCAGTCCCTCAGGTCCTGCTTGTCACCTCGCATGAAAGATGGAGAAAAACGAGAGCCGCAGACGGAGCTGCGGCCCGAGCCCATCGTTCCAAAAGACGACTCGATCCCATTTTTGCTTGACGAGAGCGACGATGACTCGGCCGAAAACAAGTTGAGCGTACCCTCCATTGCCGTCCAGCCCAGCCACCCGCGGCCCAACGATAAGGAGCATCCCGCATTCCGACAATCGGCATTGCCCACCCCGCTGCGTCTTTCGTCGACGAAAATGACGACGGAGAATTCACCACCCGGAAGTGCTGCGTCGGCTGCAGCAATGGTGAAAATCGACCCGCCAGCCGATTCGCCAACCCTCGGTCCGCCGACCGGATTGAGCGGCATGGTCCGATCACACCTGCGGCGTGATAGTCAAGCCTCCTCCATGCAAGGTGTCGCCAATGAGGAGACAAAGACGACACCGGCTGAACCTCACGGTCTCACGCCGGAACCAAGATCACCGATGGACAAGCCCGACGATTTAAAGGATGACGCTCAACCCGCCGAGGCAGTACCGGATGAGCAGGACGAGTTCGCCCGCCATCTTGCCGATGGTGCGCGGCGGGTTCGTGAGAGGTTGACATCGTACGTTGAATCAGACGTCGACCGCTCGGCCCCGGTAACGCCCACGTCCGAGGTGAGCAAGGAATCTCAGCTTTCGCGCCTCAACAGCGTGAGCATGTTGCGTTCAAAGTCCAGCCGAAGCTCCCTCTTCGACCGTGAGAGCCGTAAATCGGCAAAGATGGACGAACGGGTCCCGGTCAAGAACGCGTCGTCAACTTCTCTGCGGAAGCTTTCTCAGCTTTCTTCCCCAGGCGTCAATGTTGAAGCGGCCGCGGAACGACAACTGGGTGAGGATGAACACGCCGAGCAGGAGTCCGCGGCAGGGGAGAAGGAAGAGGGTGTTCATGCTGCCCTTAGAATGTTTCGTCAAGCTCGTTGGGAGTTGAAGCGGGTCAAGGATCCGGAAATGATCCGATATCAGCAGCCAAAACAGTCGCCGGCCACGGCTTCGGAGCGACCGCCTGCGCAGCGCGTCCTCCCCAACGAAGTGCCTGGACCGGTTCCCACCACGCCCCACAACCGCAGACAGGACGAGTCGAGGGGTGGCAGCCGCCCTCGCGCAGATTCTCGTGCCGAGTCGGAGCGTGACCGGAGCGGCTCGGAGACGAGCTCCGGCGGCCCGAAGAACAGCCGTGGCGCTCGTCTTCGTGACGGCGCGGCTGCCAACGAGAGGGCATACGCCCACAATGGCGCCGTCAGAGCTGCCCGGCCTGCTGTAGGTCTGAGCACAAGGCCTGCCGGGTCGCCGGGAACCGACGCCAGACTCTTCCCGATGATCCGTTCCCCGCATTCGAATACGGGGGCGCCCACCAGCCCCAGCCGAAGGGCCGTCACTGTCGACGTGTTATCGAGCAGGCGCATGGGGATGAGGCGAGACAATTCGGATTCAGGCCACGGATCGGCCAACGGCCACCATGACGGCCAAGCACGCTCTCGATACGGACGCCCGCTGAATGCAGCTGTTTCCACGCCGAACTTGCGTGTTGCCGCGGCCGCTCCACCTCTACCCCCGATCAACCCACGGCGAAAGAACGGATCTGAGCGGTCATCATACGGCGTCTCCGATGAGTTGTCTGGAGGCGCAAGCGTCTCGGACGAAGAGACTCGCCCAAAAATGTACCCGTACGGCGGACGCAGGTTGATGGCTGGTGCCAACGGCCGGTCCAAGCAAGGCCACCTGCACAGCGGAGGGACCCGTCGGTCTCCTGTCTCACGTGCAAACGTTCCCGATGCTAGTCTCATCGGCGGGATGATCTAACCATCCCGTTTCATTTCTTGTATCATTTTAACCCCACAATACGAACGAGTCTTTGGAAGACGACGAGAACGAACAATATACCACACTGCCATATCTTCAATCACTGGAATGAGGGCCGTTGAAGGCCACGACGCATTGCGTCGGTACACTTTCCCCTTTTGCTTCTCCATGTCCTGTCCCCCCCCCCCCCCCCCCCCCCCTTTTTTTTTTATATAAAAAAAAACATTTCTTGGAACAAGCTCCCGCCGCGCCATGGTTTAGGAAGGATTGCTTAACCTGGCCGACGGTTGTGCATGACGATACAATCGGCCACGGTCGCCAGGGGGATCAGGGCTGGTCTTTGATTTTGGCCTCAGCGTCAACATTTGCTATTGGAACGGCGACGTAAAGTACGGAACGAAGAAGGCAGATTTGCAGTTGCCGCCGAGGCGGACGTGCTTGGGAGAATTGCGGGAAGCTAGGAGGTGGGCATGTACATATATATATCTTCAAGCCACTGGCAGCCGTTGTACCGTCGTGCAGACGAGCAATCGACGTCTTGACGCACTTGATTTGTGCGAGGCGTTTAATAATAACTAGTCGACTCATTACCGCTGAACGAAAGCGTGCTACATTTCCTCGGGCTACGAAGCAGCACCGCGCTCGAGGTTCGGCACGAGTCTTGGGGACTTCTGCAATGAGTTTCAATGGAGGTCAGTGCCATGAAATTGGTAGTAATATATGCATGAAAACAGATTCATCTGCATAACCGTCCACTCGTCTTTCCCACGGTGATTTCTGCTCCGGCCAGCAGAGAGAATAAAGGCCCACCGAGGATCATTCGAGTTAGTCGGCGAGAAGTGGTCAAGCAGTCTTGGTGACCTTGCACGAGATAATCCAATGTCTCTGAATTATGACCCTCGACGACGGCACCGGCCGATTCATTTCGTCGCAATGCATTCATTCATTCATTGGCGATGCGCCAGCCAAAGGCGCGAACTCGGTGAAATGATAAGGGGTAGGGGGGGGCGAGGAGTAGAGAATGCTGAGACAAGGGGGCGCGTCGTGGAGAGGAATCGCAGCAGGGCTGTCGGCTCGGAGGAAGCAAGAGCGCGCCGTGGGCAGATGTGGCTTGGCAGGCTACCCGTAGACGATGGCATTATCCGGGCAACATATCCAATAGGGTTACGACGTCAAGCTCTGCACGACGACGATCAGTACATGGTATTGCAGGCCCGGATTGTCAAGGAGAAACGAACCATGGGACGGAGCAAAGCTGTCTGTCGAGTCGAGTCGACGGCTCGTGGGGTGTCGGAACTCAACACATGGGGCAGTGATGGCATTGTTTGTGGCCGCAGCAGGTGCAGGTCGTGCTGATGACAATCATGCCACCGCACTTGCAGCAGTACTCGAAAGCAGGCATTCTGTGGTTGGTTGACGGGTGCAGCTGGATGTTGCTAGGCGCGTGTGGGTGGGTGCGAGTGAGAGTGACTGCGTATCAATGCGCGTGTCTGCGTGTTGGTGTATGCTTGTGTCAATGGGGAGTTTGGGAGACGAATTGACTTGACAAAGGCGGCAGAGGATCGAGGAGGAACGGAGGGAGAAAGTGAGAAGGCGAGGAGGGTGACGCGAAAGACTTATAGTTTTCCTGCTGGCGGGCACGGGACAGGTGGATGCTGATCCGATGGTCTGATGGACCGGACCCTCGTCAGCGGACGACCGACCGGCCTCGAGGTCGAGAATTCGAGAAGCCGGCCAAGGCAGAGACTAGAGATGCTGGGTAGAATGCAGCGTGCAGGTGTGGGTGGGTATGGTGTACGTGTACGTGTAAGCGTATGCGTATGCGTACTAGCATGTGCGCAGAAGGGGATACTCGTAGGTATAGGTGTAGACATGGACGACGTGCACTCGCAGGTAGTTGTGCAGGCGTACGGCTGCGTGGGCGTCATGGCATGGGCTTCCGACATGGGTTTGCCGACATGGGCTCGCTCGGGAGGGGGGGACGGTGCTCGTCGTAGGCGTACGCACTGGTGCCGTCGTCGTTCAACCTTGGCTCGGATGTCAGAAAATTTGGTCGTCGGCCTCGAGCGAGCAGGAGTAGTGACAGAGAGGCGGGGCGTGGGAGGGAGGGGGGGTCGGAGAAAAGAGCAAGACAGCGCCGAGACTGGGTGCGAGCAAAAGGAAGCAAAACGGCCGGCTCGGACGGGCTCGACAGGACGAGGTGAGGCCATGTCTCGCGGATTGTCGCGGTTGATCAAGCCCTGGCGGCGGCAGATGTCTTCGGTTGGTCGGTCGGGCAGTCGGTCGGTCCTACGTCGAGGGACGAGGTTGAAATGAAGGAGGCGCGATAACGATAAGGAAAGGTGGTGACGGATTTTGGCATGTCATCCATTCATGGCAGCTGCCGAACAGGGACGAGGAGATGGCGGGCACCGGGGACGCTGATTGGGCCGGGGCCACCCTTGCTGTCTCGCTATCTTAGTGTGGCCGCCGCACGGGTGGAGGGCAGCCAATCTCGCGAACGCCGATCCATTCAGACGAGGGGGGGGGGGGGGGGGGCGTCCCTGCATACGACATGTATTGCATGCATTACTACCTTTTACCTTCGATGTGTGCTGCGCTTGCTCTTGGGTAGGGGCACAATATTCGTACGAAGCATACTCCGTAGATGTGCGGAATTCATGCAAGTGAGCAGCATTGCGTGCCACGGCAAGGAGCTCTCCCCACGAGTGGTCGTCGCCGAGGTACTAGCAAGTACATGCAAGTCCCCGCGCGGTACGAAGTACAAGCAAGTACTTGCACAAGTACTACTCCGTACCTGGCACCGGGTGTTAATGATACCTTAGTAGGTACTGTGCAGTACGCTTACTGGGGCAAGAAGGCCTACAGTACATGTGCGGCACGCGCATCCGCTACCAGGACATGCTGGACGACGCTCGTCACTCGTCTCCATGCCGCAAACGGAGTATTGGTATATTCTTACAGCGTACACGTCACGCACAGACTCAAAACATGTACATGAGCGTGCATGCAAGCACAAAGTTGTTTCATGCCGCGCTGGACAGTTCCATCGTCACAGCCGCGACGGCAATGCTCCCGCTGCCGCCATGCCAAGTGCCAAGGCGATGGACCAGATTCACGCAAGTACCTGCGTTACGCTGTTGGTGCATATACGTGACTTTGCTTGTAAGTACTAACTCGTGAGTACCAGAACCAAGGCACCCCGAGCTGTTCTCAGCATCGTGAAAGTGCAGCACACTTGGACGTGCAGAAGTAGGTTCCGTAATAGTAAGTGCATGCGCTCAAGTGCTAGAGACACAGGTGCTGTAACTAAGGCTCTGTACTGTAAAGTAGTAGTAAGTAGGTGCATGTACATGTACCTGTACGCGCTAGCTCCCTGGAGAACCGTTCATGATGCGATGTGGATGGCGGACCACGGGCGCTACTGGCTAGGCACCGTCCGGCTACAGGGGGCTCCCTGCGCATCAGAGGCATGTGCGGATCACGGAGTGCACCTAACGTACTCCGCACATTACAAACTTATTATTAAGTACATGTACATGCAGGTGCGCAAGTACTTCCCATGAGTACTTACTAACTTACATGCATACTTACTTACAGCACATACAGTACTCCGTATGTGCTGCCACCTATTGATGTAGGTGCACTCCGTACTTTCTTGTACTTGCACCACCTACTACTTACAACGTACTTGCTTACACCGACTAATAGGTATGCTCGCCCGCATACAAATGTGGATGGACTGGTAATAGTACAAGGGCACATGTACGATAAGCTGCTTCTCGTGGGCGCAGGCGCTCGTTGCGTGCTCGCACATGCAAGTAGTTGTGCACGCATGTGCAGCACGTGCCGTTGGTATACGGTGACCAACACCTGGTGCTCCGTCCCATGCACACCACCACAGCGTCGCCTTCTCATGTACTGGTACCTTTGCCATGGTGGCAAAGGTCGAACCTGGTCCGTGGCATTCTCACGCAACCCGAACATGCTACCGTGTGCTCATCCATGGCGACGATGCAGCACCCTGGTGCTTCATGGCTAATACTGGTGGTCATGGCAGGCAGTCCTTCCGCTGCCGTAGGTGTACATGTATGTGCGATGCTCCGTAAGTTGACCATCACGGAGTGCTCGTAGACCTGGGACAAATTCCATTCCAAGACGGCCGGCCCATTTCCTTCCACCTCTCCTAAATGAACAGACAAGGTGGCCAAGCGTCGGCGCACGGCACCGTGGGTGGGCTTTATTCCCGTCGGCACCCGGCCACCTCCTGCTCGTTCGACGGTCGAATGCCACGTCCTTGGTCATTGGACGTGGCGCCCACATGTTCCAGCTTTGTCAGGCACGACGGGCCATGGAAGGGAATTATTCATCCATGGTAGCGTCAGAGAGATTCGCAAAATCCAGCATGGGTTCTGGTGTCGGCTGCGTGGTGGAATTCTGTGGCTGATGCGTGCAAGGAGTACGGAGCGCAGGCAGGTCCCGCACACGCACGCCCGCATGTTCTCGTACGATGGATATCTGACAGCAGCCGGGGCGGTGATGGTGCCAGATGGAGGGAATCGAAAGGCTCCCGCTTCGCTTGTCACGCTCCAGTCGCGCGCTCGTCGGGCACCCGTCGTGCGCTCGTCACGCCATTTGACGCGCACGCGCACGCGCCGGATGCCATCCGCGACAATGCCGCCGACGGCGATCCGTCTTCATCCCCCTCGGTTGCCGCCGGGTCGTGCATCTAGCGGGTGCCATGTTGGCGGCGTCAATCTCATTTCGTCTCGTGCCACCGGATCCTCTCCTCGACCTTGAGAAGCGTCCAAGAATGGACGGGGGAGTCGGGGTCGGGAAGCGAGGCGGCGAGGCCTACCGCACGCGCCCCCGTCCGAGTCGTGCGTTGAGCGAGGAGAGGTGGGTGGAACGGGGAGAGGTGATGACTTCCGAGTGGCAGTCGTGCCGGCCACTGACCATTGTCGACGTACGCTTCGAGTTGTTTGCTTGCTGGTCGCTGAGCGTCGTCGGGGTGGCTGGCTCGTTTGCTGCTTCGGCTGGTGACTGAACATGGCTGGGGTAGCTTGCTTGATGGCTCCGCTGGCTCCCGAACATGGGCAGAGTGGCTTGAATGCTGGCGGGCCGCTGGGCATCATCGGGGTAGCTGCTGGTTGCTCGCTGCTACCAAGCATCGTCCGGGTGGCTTGTTTTGCTGGCCGGCCATTGAACGTTGTCGACGTAGCTTGTTTGCCGGCTCGCGACGCGCTCGCTGTACGAGTATGGAGAAGGATGCCGACGAGAACCAATCTGCCGTCGTTCACTTGCGGCACATGGCATGGCAGCCACGACGATTGGACATTGGTCGTCGTAATTACCAAGTGGGTGCCGGCTCGTTATTTGTGTCGGCCACCCCTCGGTCAAGAAGCAGCACACACGTACCAATAGGTAGCCAGCCAGTCTGCTCCGTACATACTAAGTAGGTAGTAATAGTAGGTAAGTACCGAGTAGGTCAGTACTAGGAACGGAATATCAAGCACCAACTGCTGAGTACAGCGTATTAATACCAAGGCACCTGGAGCGGTCACACCGCTACCTTGGTATCTGCACCGTTCGAACGGTGCTGTGTTATTCTCGTTCCTCGCTTCGGAGCCTGCTGGTGGATGCGCGTGCGTAGGTACTGTGTAAGTACTTGCCGTGCCTGCTACAGTACGAACGGATAGCACGAATGGTCACGGTGTTCATGTAGCCAGTACCTGCTGGTACCAGGAACATGCATGCACACGAGCATGTTCAGAGTACGAGCGTGTACGGAACATGTACGGACTGTGTACGGAGTACCGAGTGTAGATGGTGCATATAATTACAAGTACCTTTCGCGAGACTGCACAGCAGCAAAGGCTGGTGACAAAAATATGGGAAGCATCCGGCCCAAGGCCGTGTTCTTCGGTTGTGCGGGCATGCCTCGTTCGCTTGGTTTCACAGTTCTAGGCTATTACCATCTACCATCAGTGGGCTACCGACGACAGGTTTGGTGAATGGACCACGGATTCGTACCATCTACTCGCTGGAGCAAGTGCTCGCAGTCGACTCGTCCAACGGCCAGAGGGAGCCCGTCTGCCCAACACCCTCACACCTCACGGGTGGCTGTGGCGGTGCAGAACGCCACGGAGAAGCCAATTCAGGAGGCAGCCTGGAGGCAGCCTCGGCGTCAGCCTACTAGGAGGCTCTAAATTGTAGCTGTAGGTAGGGACGTGCTACGCCCAACCTACCGTGCATGGCCACGAACCAGCTGCCTAGCAGCCAACTAGTACCTGCGGCTCCGCGAGCTAGCGAGCCAGGCTAGAGGATGCAACGGGCACGACTTCTCGTGACGAGCTCTTAGCTTCGTGCTTCTTGTGACTCAGGCCCTCAACCGACGACGGGCTCCCCTTCCGTTTATTGCCGAGACAGCAGCCACAATGGCGGCTGGTAGCCTGCCATCTTGAGCGTGGCGATGGCCGATGCAAACTTACCCGTACTTGTCCTGTGCCGTCCTGGTACGCAAGCGAACCTCTTGGCCAACAACACCGCTCGACCAGTACGAGGCCGTCAACGAGACGTAAACGCCTCGGGCAAAGCCTCACGCGAGCCCCTCGCCGAGTCCAGCCCCTTCCCCCGTCCATGGCGAGGCCTGGGCTACGGTCCGGTCACCATCTGCCACGCCTCCGAGGCCGAGACGAAAACGCCAGCGGCCGTCGCCGATGACGTCCAAGGTCTGTGGCCGGCTGACGATGCGGCCTCGCCTTCGTCGTCCCATGCCGTGTCGGATCCCATATATCTCGTCGCCGTCCCCCGCATCCGAACCTCACTGGAACCCACCGCTTCTGCAGTCCTTCCGCAGCACACCCTCCCACCCTTCCAGCCCTCGAGCCCTCCGGCACGAGACCGATCGGAGATAGCAAGTGTCGACGATTCCATCCAGACCTCTCGCCATGGTATGTTGTCGTGTTGCTCTCCCTTTGCCAACGTGCGGACTGCAAACGAGCATGCGAGCTTACGGACGCGAACCCCCAGAGACTGCCCATTCGCAATGACGCACCACCCACCTACTGTGAGGCGCCGCCCGAGTCGTCCGTCGACGAGGACGCCAACCTTCCGGCTCTCCACCTTCACGCCGTGCCATCCAGGCGGGCCCTGATTGTCAAGGTCCAACCGCCTCGTTCGCCCTCGTCCGCCGTCGACCACGTCCCCTGCGACATCGTCCTCGTCATCGACGTCTCCGGCAGCATGGCAGCCGCGGCCCCCATCCCGGGCGAGAACGGCGCCGAGGACACCGGCCTGTCCGTCCTGGACCTCACCAAGCATGCCGCCCTCACCATTGTCGAGACGCTGAACGAAGGAGATCGTCTCGGCATCGTCGCCTTTGGCAGCAAATCCAAGGTCATGCAGACCCTGGAGACCATGACCGACTCGTCCAAGGAAAAGGCCCGCGAGAACATCAAGGCCTTGCAGCCGCAGGATGCCACCAATCTGTGGCACGGCATTCGCGACGGAATCAACCTCTTTAAAGAGGGAGCATCTGCCTCGAGGGTGCCAGCCATCATGGTTTTGACCGACGGCATGCCGAACCACATGTATGTCCCTTCGCTCCGCCGCCGCCGTCCCCGCACCCGCAATCTCCCGCCATGCATTCGTCAGAGTTCTAACCCGTCGCCCTCCAGGTGCCCTCCCGCCGGTTACATCCCCAAGTTGCGAACCATGCGCCCTCTCCCGGCGTCGATCCATACCTTCGGCTTCGGCTACCACTTACGATCTGGCTTGCTCAAATCCCTGGCCGAATTTGGCCACGGAAACTACGCATTCATCCCCGACGCCGGCATGATTGGCACCGTCTTCGTCCATGCCGTCGCCAACCTGCAGACCACCTTTGCGACCAACGCGAACCTTCTTCTGACCTACCCGCACGACTTGGAACTGGACGAGACGATGGGGGACTCGGTGGTGCGAGAGGAGCCCGAAAGCGCAGGCGTCAAGGATGAGAATCGCAAGGTGCTGCGTATCCCGTTAGGCAACCTTCAATACGGCCAGTCGCGCGACGTTTTTCTGCGCCTCCGGAACGTGTCCGAAAAGGACTCCGTGAACTACGACATGGTGTCGGCTACGCTCGAGTTTGAGAAAATCACGCTCCAGCCTTCCATGGACGACGCGAAATCCTCCCACTTTCCCCTGAATTTCTGGAACAACGCCGGCAAGGATCGGGGACGAGGTCGCACTGTGTCGTCGATTCGCCCGAAACCCTCCCAAGCGGCAGCCGTGTCGGAGGAGGAGATCTGCTACCACGAATCGCGCGCTCGCATCTGCAGCTACCTCTCCTCCTGGTTCCCGCTTGGCTCTGATGGGGAACACCGTGTCATTACGAGTGGCAGAGAGGAGAAGAGAAAGGAGCTGACGCGGCTGATTGAAGAGATACCGGCACGAAACCATGGCGACGTCTTGAACAAGTCGCTCATGGAGGATCTCGTTGGCGCCGAACCCAAGGGCCAGATCTCTCTTGCCATCAACAAGGACGAATACTTCAACAAATGGGGTGTCCACTTCCTTCCCTCCTACCACAACGCCCACGCACGCCAGATTTGCAACTCGTTCAAGGATTCCGGTCCGCTCCAGTACGGTGTCGACAGTCCTCTCTTCAACTCCTGTCGCGACCGACTTGACGATGCCTTTGATCATCTTCCCGCACCCGAGCCGAGCTTGACCATGCCTGCCATGCGCGGTTATTCCGCTACCGGTGGCTCTGGCCAATGCCCTGGATCCGGCTTCGTGGCCCCCAAGAAGATATCGATGAGCCGCTACCACGACGCCTCAGGCGTGTGTTTTGCCGCCTCCACCAACGTCGAGCTGGCATCGGGAAGGACGGTGCAGATTCGGCAGCTAAAGCAAGGCATGAAGGTTCGAACCCTTGCCGGCCCGAGAAAGGTGGCCTTTGTCCTGAAGACGGCGGTCCGTGGGGAGATGCTCTGCCGAGCGGGTTCCGTCGCCGTCACACCGTGGCACCCGATCTCGGTCGACGGAACTTCATGGACATTCCCAGCGTACGTGGCGACGGGAAAGTTGCGCTACACCGGATCTGTGTACTCCATCATGCTCCAGCGCGATGGAAATGCCAAGGCGCACTCGATGCGCCTCGGTGGTTGCTGGGGCGTCACGCTGGGGCATGGCCTCACCAGCGGCGCCGACACGCGAGCGCATGCCTTCTTTGGCGACTACAACCTGGTCGGAAAGAGCCTGGTTGGTCTCAGTCCCGACCGGCACGGAGTTGTCGCCGGCAGGGGCGTGAGGCGGGATGCCGGAACGGGACTTGTCGTCGGCTTCAAGGGAATGAAGTTGAACGCAGCTGCGGAGGGCGGTGCTTCGGCGGTGGCGCCATCTCGAAGCGAGCCTTACGCTGCCTGAACTGAACGACAACCCTTGCGATGATTGTTCAAGTAGATACTGAATATATGTTGCACTTGAATGACATGATGACTTTCCTGTTTTGGCCCCCTTTTCTCCTTTCCTCCGACCCGGCATTGTAACGGAGCCACATTCCGATTACTCGCGAGCAAACAGGCCGGCCATGCCCATGCCCGTTCCAACACACATGCTCACAACGCCAAGATCACCTCCATCCCGCTGCATGCCGTGGAGAAGCGTGCTCGTCATCCTCGCGCCCGTGGCGCCCAGTGGATGTCCCAGCGCGATGGCTCCGCCGTCGGGGTTCACGGTTCCCCGCTCCCAGGCCTGCTCGAGGCCCAGCTCGCGCAAGCAGTGTATGGCCTGGCTGGCAAATGCCTCGTTGATCTCCCACCGCTGGATGTCTCGGACGGTCAGACTGTGGCGAGCGAGAAGGCGAGGGATCGCAAGGGCGGGGCCGATGCCCATCTCATCCGGAGCGCAGCCCGCTGTGAGTGCGGAGACGAAGCGGCCGAGGATACGACGCTCCAGGCCGAGCTGCGTGGCCGTGCTCCGGCGCATCAGAAGCGCGGCGGCGGCACCGTCAGACACCTGGCTCGAGTTTCCAGCCGTGGATGCGCCGTCGGCTGTGAAGGCCGGCTTGAGCTTGGCGAGGGCGTCGACCGAGATGCCGTCGCGGATGCCGTCGTCGCGCGTGACGGTGATAGTTTGCGCCGCACCGACGGCGGCACCCTCCTTATCAACTTCTTGGAAGCGCGTCGTGACGGAGACGATCTCGTCGTCGAAGCGGCCGGCGGCACGGGCAGCCGAGGCGCGGATATGGGACTCGGCCGCGAAGGCATCCTGATCAGCGCGGGAGATGCCGTATCTTGCAGCAACGTTTTCCGACGTCAATCCCATGGGCATGATGCAGTCCCGAGCGTCCTTGATGGGCGAGTCCCGGAGCGCAGGCCACACGTCGACGGGGATGGCCTTGGTACCGTAATTGCGCGTCATGCTCTCCATGCCACCGCCGATGCCGACGCTGATGATTCCGGTGCTGACTTGGGCCGCCACGGCGGCGATGGACTGCAGCGACGATGCGCATGCTCGGTTAACGGTGTAGAGGCACGTCTCACGCGGGAAGCCGACGTGGGTGAGGGCCATGCGGGCCGCCTTGGAGCCTCCGAGCTCGGACAGGACGACGCCGACGGCAACATCATCGACGTGGACCTCGGGGTGACGCTCGCGCAAGGCGCCCAACACCGAGCCGAGCATCTCCTCGGGATATGCATCACGCAGTCGCCCCTTGTAGGCGCGGCAGACGGGCGTTCGCAGCGCCGACAGGATGACGACGTCGGAGGGCGACTTGGCGAGCACGCTGGCAAGGCCGCGGGGAGGTGACATTCTGCTCCACGCACTCGCGCTACGCACCCACTCTACGCACTTACTCCAGTCGCCAGATGATCGATTGCTGGGGTAGGGCGAGGCGAGGGCAAGGTGGTTGAGCAATGGAGAGGGTGATTCAAAACGTGAGAGTGCAATTTGAATGCCGAAACTATGTTCGGAATTGGATACACGGAGAGGGAATGTAAGTACAGCAGGATGGCGCTCGGGGCGGCGCTTGGGGCGGGTGTACGACACCCGCGACATCCGCCGACCCGCCGACCCGCCGTTGCCGCCTTGTTCTGAACCGCGTTTTGCCTGGAAAAATAACGGTAGGGATATGGTAAGTTGATAGAGTGCTGAACGCCCCATGGGCTGCGTGGGCTGTGGATGTATACGTAGTACTCCGTAAGTACGCAGATAATAAATAATGCATGAGTCGTTGCATCACCAGCGCCCCTACTTACATCAGTGCTCGCCAAAAGCCATCGTAGGACAGATTACTGCAACCTTGGGCGGCGACCGAGATGAAATAATCGCCGCCATGATTGCAGGGCACCCATCGACATGGATGGTGACATGCTGATGAACATCAAGGGTCTAGACATCTCAGTGTCTAAGCGGAGTGCACGAAAATATTGTGCACTGGTTGAGAATACGCTGCAAACCACGGCCGCCTCATTTGCATATAAGCGACGCAAATTGCTATGCGGGTGATGTTGACAGATCGATGGCCTCATCTACTTGTTACGCTTACTCTCTGCATCGAATTCCCAAGCCAACTGTCTGGTCTTCCCGGAGGGATCCTCCAACGCGCAACTTCTTGGTCGGGCTGCCTTGCTCGCGTCTCACCTCTTCGTCCGCCGGTATGCCGCCCGGAAACTTCCGCTTGTCGGTGCCACTAGGGTCCGACAGCAGTCTCGCCTGCATTCTCGCAGACGTTTCTGCCGGTCTCGGCGAGCCACGGGGCGAATGAATCGAGCGGACAGTCTCGTGGTCCCTGTTCGGATGTCGACGTAGCAGCTGCGCCGCCGCCTCGCTCGCCTGCCTTCCAAACACGTCCTCGTCCTCTCCATTGCCATCTCGGGGCCGAGATCGGCTCACCTCGGGCGCGCCCAAGACCTGCGCCTGGACCGCTGCGGCTGATTGCAGCGCCTGCCGAGCGAGCTCCTCGTTGTCCTCGGCCGAAATTGTGCTCTCGCGGCTCTTCACTCGCTCATGCTTTGGCGTCGGCGTCTTCGGCACGAGTGGCGGCCGAGTCTTTCGCCGTCGTGGCTCAGTCTGAGGCACGAGGCCGACGACCGAGGAGCTCGAAGCCCCCCCCTCGTGCGATCGTCCTACGGGCGTCGTCGGCAACGACGACATGGACTGAGAGTTGCGATTATGCCTCCCCATATGTCGCTGAATGACGCGGTGCGGTGTCGACGGCGCAGGCGCCGCGTTGTTGTCCTGGCTCATGGCTTGCAGCAGCGCCGACAAACCGTGCTCGGGGACGTCGTTCTCGTAACGACGGCCAGATGTCGGCGTCCGGCGGTGAGCAGGTCGCCGTGAAGACTGCGGCGTCGTCGCCGCGGGTTGCTTCGGGGTCAACGCGCCGTGGAAAATGCCGCCCGGGCTGCAGAGCATGTGAAAATGCTCGCGGTTCTCGCGGATGCGGGTAAGGAGCATGTCCCGCTCCTCCGTGAGGCTGATATTCTCTTCCTCCTTCTGTTGAATGACCTTCTTGGCCAGCCGAAGTCGTCGATGCAGCGTCTCGTTCTCCTCCATCGAGTCCTCGTACCACTTCTTCACCTGCAGGTACTTGACCTGGCTCGCCTCGGACGCGCTGCTGAGCTCACGCTTGGCCTGGCGAGAGTGCTCGGCCGTTCGCAGCGCGTCCACCTCCCTGCGGGCCATGTCGTGCTCGACAGCCGCCCGCTTCGAGTCGTCCTCGGCTTGCATGCTCAGCAAGTTGTACTGCAGCCTGTGATGGGCCATCTCCATCTTGAATCTTTGGTGCTCGGCGATGGCGGCCTGCAGCAAGGTACGGAGCTCGTCGGCCGATGCGTCGAGGAGCTGCTGTGGTGTCGGTGTGGTATACTCCGTCGCTGTCTCGCCTTCGCGCATCTTCTTAAATATCGCGGCCGGGGGAGAGAAGAGGACTGTTTGCTGCGAGAGCGAGAAGGCCCGTCTCGGATGGCCCGTGTGAGAAGCGACCTGGGTGGAAGGCGGAGGGGTGAGAGACGAGGGGATCACCGTCGTCGCTGCCCTATCCTCGTTCATCTCCGTCCGAAAGGACTCGTTCGGATCAATTGGAGAGCCGGGAACCTCCGTCGACGGGAGGGTGGCCTGCGACGACGAGGTTGACGACGAAGACGGCGGGCCAGCCTTCCGAGGCGTTGCTGGCTCGAGGGGGCTCGACGTTGGCTCGACGCCATTCGATTGGGAACCCTGGGGCTCTGGATGAAAAGCCATCGTCAGGACTTGGTTCATCCCCTATAAAAGCACTACCCGGTGTCTCTATGCGTCCGTTCTCGATGTGTGCCGAGGTGCGTCAGTCTGTGTCGGTGTGGCAGCGGCGTCCGTGCTTGCCGCCTTTGCACGAGGCTACGACAAGGCTGTGCCGATCTATGCGTGGAAGCGAACCTCGGCCTGGCCTATTGAACGGAGAGGGGAAGCTTCCGCGGGCAGAACCAGGGCCAAGGACTCGGACCGTCGCCAAATTGCCAACGAGGCCGCAGTCCTGAAGCGACGATCGCGACGGTGAGACCTCGGATGGGCGGGGGAGAGGGGAGGAGGGGGGGCTCCGATGGGGATTAATTGGAGCGGCCAGATTGGGACTGATGGAGCGGATGAAGCAAATAGAGCGAGAGTCGATGGAAGGAGTGGATGAAGGAAATGTGTTGACGGCAGAATGGAGAGTGTTGTTTAGGGCGCGATAACCCACGGGATCGATACCTTGCATCGTTGCCGGGCAGAGAAGTCGGGAGGCTGGTGGAACGGGGGGGGGGGGGTGGGGAGGACGTTTGCGGGTGGGAACCGAATTATTACCTAGGAAAATGGATTATTACGCATTATTACGGCTTAGGTACGAACCACTTAATACGGACTACTCCGTAATGGGCAGTAGTGTGTAGGAGGTACGGAGTATTATTGTTTATTTTATTTACTCCTATTTTGTTCTGGTTGTTGAATCAGGTAAAATACATGGCTAATAAGCAGGTGTAAAGGCGGAACGTCTTCTGCTCCGTACGAATATGCTGTATTATTACTAGAGTGCTCCGTATTCCGTACGAAGTTCGAGTATACTTACTGTATGAATAAGTGCATGTACACGCACTGCATGATTAGACTTGCATATTTCCGTCGGTAAGTGTGCTACTCGCCAATACATATTGACATTTTCTGTGCCATTTGGCAAAGTATGGAGTATTGGAGTATAGTGCAAGTCGATACTTACCGTGTATCTCTACTTAGTACGCGGTCAAATTACATTGTAGCAGCTAGAGGTAGGGATGGTGATGCTCCGTCGATTCGCCTCGCCTGCGGGGAGGACTGCGGAATATATGTACGAAGCCAATAAGTAATCACATACCTCCTGTAGGTAATATCCATATGAATTTTTGTTATGATTTAATATGACGCAGCTGCAGTCCCGGGCATATTAGTAATGAATTGTGCAGGCGGCATATAGAGGCGCTTGTTCATGAGTGGATGATGCTCCGCAGTCATCATGAGAGTCGCGCAAGCCTCTCAGTTGCCTCATCTTGTTCCTTGCAGCCCCGATTCATCAGAGCATACCTTGCACGATACCATCCAGAACTAAGCAAGACAGGTTCGGACGAATGGTTTGAGCGCCTAAATTTTAATTTCTCCTCTCGACTCTCGGGTTCTGTGCTGTGCTGTCCTTTCCGCATTGGCAACCAGCTGTTCCGATGGCCCTCCACCCTCCACCTCACACCACCCAGACCATATGTCGTGCTAGAACGAATGTTGTGTGCCGGTAGCAGCTATCATATCAGTCTCACCCACCCAGCCAAGTATCCCCTCACGAAACGGGTCGCGACCGTCCCGTCCATGTCCACCCGGCCTCGTTGCAGATTGCCCGGCCCTTCTCTATCGACCAGGTCACCAGGCTCATCAGGGTCAGCAATCACCACCCGCCGCCGCCATTGCCGTCGTCTGCTTGTCGTTCTCCAGTAGCTGTGCCCTATGCCGCCTCTTCTCGGCCAACGTCTTCTCCACCTTTTGCCCAAACTTGCGCGCGCCGAGCAGTGGAAGGATGACGGGCCACATGACGAGGACGACAAGCCACCATGCCACGACCGCCAGCTTGTATTTTCGTGCCCTGTCCGAGTCGAGGTACCATTCAGGAACCCATCGGCCGGCTCTGCCGCGGCCATTGAGGCACAGGATGCAAATGACGCCAAAGGTAAACCAGCCAAGGACCGACACTGGGATAAGCACTTTCCAGATCTCATCCGCCGTGTAGATGTCGTCGTCTTTCGACCTTCGGCTGGTAGCGAGACGAAACGCGGACCCACCGCCAGCTCGGCCCTGGGGAAGATGCATGGCCGCCTTGATTCCGCTCAGCTGTAGCGCGCGTAAACCGAGCCTCGAAATTGGTTGCTCCTCGAAAAGCGATATCGCAAGCGGGCGTGGGGCGTGTAATCTTCTGCTCATATGCTGGCTGGTCAAGTGCATTGTTGAAGGCATAATGCGTGATGGTTATACCTCCCCAGACTAGACGGCGGCGAGAAGTCGTTGGATTCGGTGTGGACGAAAGTCGTGCCAAACCTCGCCAGTTGTTGCCATCGTCTTGAGCCTGGCCTTTCCTGATCCTAACGCTGGTTCCTTCCAGGCACCGATCGGCTGGGCGTCGCGGGTAGGAATAGAGGAGGAGATGGAGAAGATGAATAAGGGAAAAGTGGAAGGGGAAAGTGGAGGGACAGGGGGGGGGAAGGGGAGGGGATGCGACCCGTGCGTACAGCGAGCACACAGCGAGCACACGTCTATGGTGGCACAAAAGTAAAGCCGCGACAAGTCATTCGTGTTGGCAACGCAGGTGAGGCATACCATGATTCGGCTGCAGTGACCCGTATTCCCGATCTATACCTACACTGCGGTCACTTGCACGATTCAGCTCCCATGCTCCAGGCTCCAGCTCCTAGGTTCCTCGATGATGGCGTCTGCCAGACTCTGTTCACCGTCGCTTTGCCATGTAATGCCATTGATCCGCGAGCCAGTCTCCCCCTCCCCGATCCTTGCCCAGTAGGCCCGATCAGACGCAAGCGTCGTTGTCACCATCATCCTCGCCATTCTGCTCCCTCCACACCTCCATCTCATCTGCCGGCACTCGTCCCCGTAGCCAGCGCAGAGTTTCCTCCGTCCCCTTCTCCAAGACGTTCCAGCGAGGAATTTTGAATCGGTTGCCCGTCACGTCCAGTCTCCGCAACCCCTGCTGCCCGCCCAGCAAGCCGAGGCGGGGATTCAGATGGCCAATGTCGTTGTTGGATGCGTCTACAATCTCCAGCCCCCGGATCGCCTCGGGTTCAAGCTCGGCCAGCTGGTTGCCGGACGCGAGCAGCACAGTCAATCGCGGAAAGGCTTCCCTGAGGCTGAGAGGAAGAAATGCGATCCGATTGATAGAAACATCCACCTTCTCCAAGTCCGGTGCACGAAGAAGCCTCATAAGCGGCTCGAGGCTCGTCATGCGGTTCGATGACAAGTTGATCTCCCGCAGAGCCTCAAGGTGCAACGTCTCGGTCATGAAAGTGGTGCCCGACAGCTTGTTGTTTGTAAGCGTCAGCGATGACAGCGTTGCTCCGAAGAAGCTCAGAGAACTCGGAATGGAAGAGAGGGAATTGTGATGGAGCTGTGCTTGTCGCACTTGATGCTCGGCCGCCACCCTGCAGCACATCGCTGCGTCCAGCAACGACATATCGGTCCGAGATCGGTCCAGAACGCCTCCAGGGTTGACATGCCAGATCTGCGAGTCGGATGGCTCACTGCTCATCCTCTGGGCTCGAGATCCCATGGGCGACTGCGGCGCCGAGGTCGGCGGCGTAGCGAACTCTTCGTCTTCGTCGGACGGGTCATCCTCGTCATCCTTCCTGCCTTCCCTTTCGGAGAAGAATCCATCCGATCGGTTCGTCCATGCTTGACCGTCGCCAGGCGGCCGAGAAGACGGCAACGGTTCGAGCCTTGCGGCCAGCGCCTTCTTGAGCTCTTCCGTCGTGGCCGACACAAATTTTCTGTCCCGTAAGGGATTGCCCGTCAACCGAATCATCGACAGGCATTCCATTCTTGCAATTTCCGCTGGCACGACCCGAATGTCGTTGCTAGAAAAGTCGGCCTGTCGAAGGTTCCCCAAGCCAGTAAAACTGTTCGATATGACGGATATGTTATTCTCGTCCACGGCCAGGGTGACCAGGTTCGTCCACGTCGTCATATCCGGCAACGCCTGCAACCTGTTCATCGACAGGGAAACGGAATGGACGACGGGAAAGCCAACGCAACCATCCGGAGACACCACATGGGTCAGCTGGTTGGATGAGACGTCGAGCATCTGGAGGAGGGGAAACGACACGTCGGAGCCTCGGATCAAGGCACCAGACAGCCTGTTCTTCCTTGCCGCCAGCTCAGCCAGCGGCAGCTTCGCCAAGTCGTCGAACGGGAGCGATGCGAACTTGTTCTCGCTCAGGTTGAGAATCCGCAGCCGCGTCATTTTTTCCATGTTGGCTGGTAGATCCGTTAAGCTGTTGCCGTGAAGATCTAGCATTTCCAGCCATCGGAGCTCATTGAGGGCGGGGCCGAGGGGACCGGCTAACTGATTCTTGGAAAGTTTGAGGTCCTTCAGCGCCGTCATTTGAGAGATAACGTCGAGGCAGCCGTTGGTTAGCCGATTGGACGACTGCATCATGTCAGCCGAAAACAGGCGCGGTCGCCAGAGGACTGCCACTCACGAGGTTCAAGGATGTTAGTTGTGACAAGCGGCGGAAGCCAATTGGCACATCGAGCAGCCTGTTTCCGTGCAGATCAAGCGTCTCCAACCCTCCAAACATGTTGCCCCGACCATCGCCATCTTCTTGCAGTGCTTCTGAGCCCACATCTGGAAACAGGGCATCATCCAACTGCTCCAGCTCATTATCCGCGGCCACGAGCCTCGTCAGATCCACGCTCTCGGCCCAGCGGCCAGCTCCAACACTATCCAAGTCGTACATGTGAATGACTTGGGACGGAATCTCCTTCAGGCCAAGGGCGGCAATGTTGAGTCGTCCCGAAGTCCTGGCCGCGGACACCCGCTGCTGCAGCACATTCTCGCCCGGATTTTCTCCTCCCTGTCGCTGATTGAACGGGTCGCTGTGCTCCCCGTGCAGGTAGACGGCATCGTCCGACGACAGGGTACGCGTGTCGTCGACGGTGGTGGATACGCCGGAGGCACTAGACAACCTCGCGGCCATTCGTTTGGCGGCCTTGGCTTTCGCAATCTGCTCTCGCAACGCGGCCGAGGACTTGCCGCCGGGGAGAGCTGGACTAGCCGGACTTGTATGCTCGGGTGATTTGGGCGCAATGGAGCCATCCCAAACGGCGACGGGCCCTCGGCCGCGGTCTTGATCGGGTTGATGCACAGCTGGGAGGGGGGAGTCGGTGATGATGGGTGATCCTGACTTTGGCGCCTTTGGCGCCACGCCCTTTGGGCCGGATCGCGGCCGGAGTAACCCGCAGGGCTGCTTTTCCGGGCCCGGACCACCGACGTCAGAAATTGACGGGTTCTTCAACGCCGATAAAGTCGAGGACTTTTTCGGCGTTGGCCCTGGCGTTGACTTTAGCCTAGTCTTTGGTGACCTCAAAGGGGCGAACTCCGATAGCTTCTGCGGCATGATGTCGACGGTTGGCAGGGGCGGTTTGAGCGAAACGGCAGGGGCACGGGAGGTCGGGGCGGCTACCTCCTCACAGTCATGGCGCGAGCCTGGTCGGCTACCGTGCCTCGAAGGGATCCTGCCAGATCCATCCGAGGCATAGCTGGAGCTGGGCCTCGAGTTGCCGCTGTCGGTGCGAGAGGCCGGTCTATTGTGCTCGAAGAAGGATGACGGGTTCCTGGTCATGGCGGGCGATGACGGAATTTGCGACAGCGTTTCCACTGTACGCTCGGCAAGAGATAGTCGAGGCTTCGGGGTCGTGGCCGCCGCCTTGGGTGTTACGCAAGGCAACTCGTCCGCCACAACCCCAGAGGCTCCCCTGTTTGGCAGCCCATCACATGCCGCCGTCTCGGGATCTGTATCCACGGTGGACATCAGGTCTGAACGCATGCCTTGGTTTAGCATGGCGCTCGGTTGTCGCTGCGAGCGGGACATGACACGAGGTGTTCGAGGTGTCGCGGCGGGGGTCTGGACGTTGGACTGGACCGGCGGCATCGGCTGCGGTGTACTCGAGCGAAGCTTGTTGCACGAAGGAACCGAGCGCAAGGGGCTGTCTCGCCGGATTGCGGTACCGTCAGCCGATCGAAGTTGGCATCGTGACGTGGCGGGTCGAATCCTCGACGGCGGCAGGTCCGATGCGACTGTCGCGTTGTTGCCCAGAACTACACTGCCGGTGGACGCTTGGCGAGCAGACGGTTGATCAGCCGCCCAGGTGGGCTTTGGGATGCTCGACGTAGGCTTCGGGACGGGCAGCCTGGAGAGGCGTGGGCGATCTTGCGGGTTTGCCATCTGCAACAGGCAACTGGCAGCAGCGAGCCGCGCTATGCAGCGTCTTGTGCGTTCCCTTCCAGAGCTCTGCGAGGCCCTGCTCGTACTGGCAGTCCCCGTTTGACGGCCGATCGGTGAGGAGAGCGTAGCACGATCAAGGCTGCGGAGAGCTGCTGGTGTGATTGAGCGCGCGAAGCAGGCAGAGGCAGGGATTGCGTGACGGCCCAGCCCAAAGTCGGCCGGATTGCTCAAGAACGAGCCAGGGTCAAGACGACCGGACGATGGAGCACCAAGGAGGCTGGCTGCTGGATGACGCTGATTCCCGTTTCAATGGCAACAAAGCTCTGGTGGGTTTGTCAGTGTCGGCGGTTATTTTTTTTCCCAAGATTCGAGATCCGGAATGCCATCGAGTGGGGTTCCTGCTTTGTTGTTGAGCAATGACGACGCAATCAACACAGAGCAAGGAGCAAGAAGTAGCGAGGACGAAGAATGAGCGACTCGTAATGGCCTGATCTATTCATCTCTGTCGACCACGTCTCTGGTACTATTCGTTTCCCTGCGACAAGCAGGAAGGAAGGTATTGGCTCGAGCGACTTCTCAAAGGCTCCAGCAGAGCCGGCGATGCCTACCGCTTGGGCGGTGTACTTTGGTGAAGGTGGTGTTGGCTGGTGGGGACTGGAGGAGGGAGGTAAAGTCAATCAAATGGTGCCGCCGGCTCGTCTACCGGGGTGCTTATTGGCAGCGCATCTGGATATACGTAAGAGAGTACCGGCAGTATCCATAAATGCCTCTTTTAGCGGTTGGATAGAGGCGATGGAGAGGCGTACGGCTCGCTCTAGGGCCGGAAAGTGCCACTCCAGCTTGGTGTCTACAGTAATATCGTCTGTATTATGACGGCAACATCGCCGAGGTCGAACAGGCCATTCACCATGTTTCAACGCTAACAGTAAGACACATTCCATCACGATGATAAACACAACACAATCCAACGGCACGTCCAACAAAGAAACTACAATAAAATATCATGAAATTAAACGAATGAATGGACATGCATTGTATTCGCCTCTATCAGCTAGCTAGCTGGATAGATACTATTAGGCAAGGCGAGAACGTCAACCTCTGGACCAGTTCACAGCAGGCGTCAGACCCGTGACATGCGTTCACAGGAAATGCAGGCAGCAGCTACCAAAGATCATCTGCATCCTCGTCCGCATCCTCCTCTACACCTCCCTCTACACCATGCTCTGCATCCTCCTCTGGTTCAACCCATTCACTATCCGAGTCACTATCCGAGTCACCGTCGTCGGCTTCGTCCTCGTCCCCGTCCCATGAGTTGGTATCCGACTCCTCGATCGAGTCGTCGATCTCGATAGCATCATCTATGCTCAATCCTCGCCGCTTGTTCTCCCCCCCCGTCGTCCCAAGTACGCGACGGCCAGCAGTGTTCTCGCGAGGCAGATGGGGAGGTCGGGTTTGAGAAGTCGGTCGTCCAGCCTGCTTCGTAGTCCCCACCTTCTTTCCATTTGCCGGTTCAAGTCTCCTTGGTCCTGGCTTGCCGCCGTCGTCGATGTTCCGCCCGAGGCGTCCACTGTGTCCCCGTTTCGAGCCGAGCCTGCCGTCGTTCTGCCACCCCCAATCTCGCATGATTGCCGAGATATCCCCAGAGACGGCCTGTCTTGCGCTGGCTCTGTCCCCGCCCTTGATGACAGTGTCGTACGCTGTGTGGCAGTGCCGGATGTGTGCTGTCACGGCGAGGCGAACCTTTTCGTCGAGGGACAGCTTGCCCGTCCTTCCAACGCGCCCACTGTGTTTCCGCAACGCTCGCTTGAGGATGTCAGCGACATCTGCGCGAGGTACTCTGGGGAATAGCCTCGTAATCGCCGCCCTGAACTCGTCTTCCACGATGCCGTCGCGTCTCCGAAGCTCGGCATGTCTCCTGGCCCTGCTCTGACGCTCCTCCTTGTGGACAGCCGCGAGAATGGAAATTGGGGCTCGAAGGCCGAGGGTCCTCCCGCCGACAGCAACGACGTATAGAGCCTTCCTAGATGCATGCGTTTTGCGGCGGCAGAGGGCCGTCATGAACGGGTCGCCTTTCTTGAGATATCCGTACCCATTAGGCATGAGCTGCCGTGGGTGAACGGTCGTCTCGAGCGACGGCATGGGCTTGGCAGCAGCAGGTCGAATGCAAGTTGGTAGCGCCCATTCCCGGAGGCCTCGAGGGTTTTAGGCTCGCTCGCAGGAGTGGGAGTGTCGACAGGACAGTTTCAATAGTCCGTCTGGCTCGTCGGTCGAGCCTTCATTCTGTTCTAGTCGCGCTCAATCTTTGTTTGAACTGCCTGTCGCCCTATTTTCCTACGGCGGGACCACGACAATGCCGTTGGTTTCAATAAATATATGCCCTGGAATCCTACACTTGCTTGTTTGCGTGCGGCGCCCAGTAGACGAGCTCGCCTCATCCGGGCAGATTCGGCATGTAGAAGTTGGTGAGAGGTGATAGAGAAGCATGGACGCGAAGCCAGCTCAGTAACGGCGTTGGCGACTTTGGTGGGTCTAATTGGAAGCCCGCCTCGCCCAAGCTGTAAGCTTGTATGTACTCCGTACTTGCAACGCTTCGGTGGGTGGAGAATCTTGCGACCTACAGTACAGTACACCTACACCTTAGTACTATAGAAGTAAGCCTTGTACAATACTGTACTGCATTACCCTGTACTCCGTATTGGTTGGGTCGAATAGACCGGCAATGTCTCTCCGTACCCGCAGAAGCGAAGCGATGGATGGAAATAAGGGTAATCAACTCTAGCGTGAAGAAATACGAATGGAGTTGTAGTGATGATAAAGGTCCGGAACACATTCTCAAGGACTTCCATCCTAGTATTCATTTTCAACTCGGACCCAAATACATGTATGTGACCGTATAAGAGGTTCGGAAGCATATCCCTGCAGCAGCACGCTACTCCGTACTTGTACGAGTATTGCGACGACCTTCGTACATACCTCGAAGGCAGGCCCAGTTCTGTAAGTACAGTTAACAGATATTCCAAGGCACAGTACGAACCTTCTAGGTAACAAGGTAATAACAATGGGTTGAATATAAATTAGTAGGTTTACCGATCACTACTCCGTACTGAATATGTACATGTAAGGACCTGTTCTTGTTCTTATTTGTACTTACAGTAGGTGGAGGGCTTTTTTTAGCGTAGCAGGAGGGCCAAGTACAAGTACTTACTGCAATAATTATTATGTGCAGATGACTTTTCGGACGGACTTGACAACTGCTCGTGACGCTGTGAGCCTATTGGAACCCGTGAGCTTACTGGGGCTCGTGACTCGCGAGGCGCCCAGCCACCATGTTTTCCACCTCTGGGGACCATTTATCAGTCCAACTGTACACTAGGCGTTCATATACCTGTGCAAGTACCGTAATAATAGGTTGGTGGAGACGGAGACCTTTTACAAGTACTTACGGCTTATCGCTCAGGACGGCAGCAATCGCATGAACCAGATCGATTGGGCAGCTACCGTTGGGCTGTGATCCCAAAATATGAATCCGTACTGGTACGTCAAATAGCTGAAACGGTGGAACGCCTGAGGCTCCGAGCCCACGGCTTCCTGGCTCTCTACCATGTCTGTGGCCTCATTCGGGTCAGCGCCGCGACACACACGTCCAGCAGACCGACATACCACTTTGCGCGAAGCGAGGTTGCACAAATGCTCTCCCTCTGTATCCGGACTCGAAGGGCGTGCTTACCCTGGTAAAGTCGTGTCGTTCATGTGCTTGTATCGTCTCGTTGGTTGACGACGTTGTGACCTTGTGAGAAAGACCTTGGTACCAGAATACATACAGTATGCATTTACAGCGGCCAACGGAGCATGGGTGTCGAGCGTACAAGTAAGACTTGTATTACTGTTCTTACTTGTAGAAAGAACTGCAGGTACTCCGTACATATACTTACATGCACTCCGTTGTGTAGTATTCAAGTACATGTACTTGTAAGAAGGCGTACGAGTCACGAGTGTATTAATACGGTTGAGTAATAATAATTAGTGTACGGAGTAGTGAGTGAGCAAAATGTACAGTAAGTACTTACTGTAGGTGCACGGTGTACGGGTACCTCGTCGTGTCATATGCCAGCCATATCCCACCAAGCGGGGTTGCAGTCTTTGCGCCGTTGGGTTTCGACACGGGTCAATCGTCATCATCCGTCGACTTGCTGGGCTTGCTCTGGAAATACACCTACCCATCCGTCCCGTCCGCCTTTCCGCCTACACTAGGCCAACTCAGTTTTACAGTTTTCTCGCCCAACAACCGACGAACGCACCTTTCAGTCCTCCAGCCTGTGCCTAGTCGTCCAACGGCCGTCCAACTGCCGAGCCGGCGCTCACCAACACCACACGCAACCAAGGTGCCTGGCCGCCTAACACGCAGGCCACCCTTTGCTCCAGAGGCAATTTCCATCCCGCACACGCATATTCCGGAAAGTATCCTTCCAAAAGGTCTCCGAACCAAAGGGCAGGCAGATCAACCCTTGATAGTAGCCTTACCCGAGCAGAAGAAAAATTTTCCCCTCACCATCGCCAACCGGTCGGCGCGCGCACGTACAGCTGCGTGCTCTTACGTACCGTCCTCGTTATCGTACGACATGGCCGGCGAACGTTGGGATCGTGACCGGTTCACGTACGAGCGGGACCGCGTGGAGGACAGCCGATACTCGACCGGAGGATATCGGCCGCGGGACCGCTCGGATGAACGGCATGACCGTGACCGCCGACGATTTCACGACGACGACCTGGACGACGACATAGGGCACGATGGCCGAACGTACCACGACGAGCTGCGATCGGATGTGCGTCGCGAGAGAGCTGGTCCCGACGTCGAGTACGACCGCAGGGTCGTGGTGGAAAAGGAGCGAGACGTCGAGTACCGCCGTGACTCGCCGCCCCCGCGTCGACCAGCCTTCCTGCGCCGCCAGTCCTCGCTCGACACCTACGACCGTCGGCCTCTCCGACGTATTTACGAGCCACGTGAAGAGTACCCCCCACCGGCCCGCCGCGAAGATTTATACCGCGACGACTACCGCGACGACTACCGAGACGACTATCGCCCCACCCCCTACCAACCCATCCCGCTCCCCAGGGCCCCGGCGCTGCCGTCCCCCAGGAGGTACCGTGATCGTGACGATGTCGACGTCGCCGATCCGACGTACTATGCCGATGACGACTACCGACCGCCCTACGCGGAACATGTTCGGGAGCGAGAGGTCGTTCGAGAGCGAAAGAGGGACACGCGAGACAGGAGTCGTGAATCGCGGAGCAACCGTACCCGCACTCACCGGAGCAGTTCTCGCAGCTCGACGACGAGTCTATCGTCTAGCAGCGCCGGCGGTGCCACTGTGCGAAGCGAGTACCCGAAGAAGGGCAAGACCAAGATCCCATCACGCTTGGTCTCGAAGCGAGCCTTGATCGATCTCGGCTACCCTTTCATCGAGGAGGTGAGAAGGGCTCGGCCGGCGGCTGCGATGCATTGCTTTGGACTGACCAGACGTTGCAGGGAAACACCATCATCGTGCAGAAAGCCTTGGGCCAAGACAACATCGACGAACTCCTCAAGCTCAGCGAGGAGTACGGCAAAGGTGAGCGGAGCGACTCTGAACACGCCGTGGTGGCAAGGGCTGACAGGGCTGACGGATGGAAGCTGATCTGGAAGTGGCTGCCGCCCGCTCTTCGGCCGGTAACCTCGCGACGGAAGACAAGGGGGAAGTCGCCGCCCCACCAGTGCCCGTACCAGCGCCTGTCGTGGTGTCACCCCTTCCCGTGACGATACCGCCCCCTCCCATGACGACGGTGACGACGGTGACGACGGGGCCGGTCGTGGTGGAAGCCGCCCCCGTCACGGCTGGTCCGGCATACGAGGTCGTTGACAGAACCAGGACGGCGTTTCGAGAATACTCACCGGCTCGCACGACGACGACATCGACCAGCTATGACTCGTATCCATCACGCCACCGTCATCACCATCATCACCATCACCGTTACGACGACCTGCCTGTCGGTCCCGTTGTCGTGCGATCTAGGTCACGATCCCGGTCCAGGAAAGATATCAGGGCCGAGATTCGCGCGCTTGAACGGGAGCTCGCCCACCGACCGAGAGGCGAACTCGGCGAGCGCGAAATCATCCGGACCGAGCGGCTACCGGACGGTCAGCTCGTCGTGTTCGAGGAAAAGGTGGAGAGGCAGATCGCCAGCCCGAAGCCGCCGCGGATTGAAAAGGACAAGAAAGGTAGGATGTCCATCAGCGTACCGAAATATCGCTAAGGTGCGCCTCTTTGACGCTCGTCGAACGGTTCGGGATGGGGCTGATCTGGACACTGCAGGACCACCACCTAAACTTGTCCGAGCGATGCTGAGCACGCTGACTTGAACGGGGTGCGCGATATTGGACGGCCATGGAGACGAGGCATGTAGATCCTTTTTTTTTTTTTTTGATAATCCACCTGCCCGAGGCGTAACCCAGGTGCGGCCAGGCATGGAGCGTACGAGCCTCGTTGGAGGGCGCGCATAACTGCCAAGGAGGTACGGAATGTTGGATGATTGAAAGGCAAAGGTACGGATTGTTTAATGTATGGAAGACGAAGGGCCGTGGGCCAAGGGCGGGCCAATGGTAGTGATGATGTCATGATTACACGATTTTGCAAGCAGTCTATTTTCAGGATGCACCTGAATATTTCGAATATGAGATGTCTCTTGTTCCTACACGGCGCATGCTATGATGTGCCATGTGCTGCTATCATCAGATATGCTGCTGCGACTCCAGCTCTCAGCAGGACTGCGGGATACTTGTGCATTCCTTTACAGCATGTACACTAATTTACACAAGTGCATGTCCATTCTTGTAACGCGTATTGTGCATGTAAGTACTTACACCAAGTTGTACAGTATGCACCGTACGGAGTACACATTACAAGTACATGCAAAGAGTACATGCAAGTACGGAGTAAGCAAGGAGCAAAATATGGTATGTACCCCGTATTTGCACACTATTATACTTCGTATTTTTACTCTGTAATATATCATATACTTAAATTATAACACATCTACGTAAGTATTGACAACCACCTCTACTGTACGGAGTACGGAGTATTTAATATGTAATGTCGGGTTTTAGTTCATTCGGGGAAAGCGGGGTTGAGGGGTAGGACGGGCGGGGTGGCAGTTTGTTCAATTCGCGGGCGCGTTCTCCGTACGGAGAGTACTTTACAGTAATAATACTCCGTACTCCGGACAGTAAGTATATGCTGTAATAATGAACGCTGCACTGTACTTAGTGCAGTTTGTTGCTTCTTGGCGTTTGATCGAATGAGCTCTGACGTCTACTTACATACAATACAATACTTTTAATTCCACAGTTGAATATCCAGGTGAACGGCACACGTACGGTGCATGCACGTATCGAGTTTGTAGGAGGTATCAACTGTAGTTGTACACCTCTATTGTTGCCCTTGCCCTGGGAGCCTATGAGGGCTGGTTGGAGAGATCATTGGAGGAGACACAAGCTATGTGGGTGCGAGTGGAGCGAGGCAGCTGACATCATGAGATCGTTTCTTTGACAGCCGAGGCTCACGGATCGATCAGGCAGGCTGGCATCTGTTTACTGCCAACAGGTAATAGTAGGATCCGGTCGAGTCATAGTACACGCGGATGAGGAGGGGGCTCGAGGACGATTCTTTCCGACAGCTCACGAACATCGCATTAATTATTCTCATCCTTCTTTAATCACCGACCGAGCTACCTGATATCTGTCCGCCACCGTCGGCTTGCAACAAAACTACGCTTCCCTCATCGACCCATCCCCCCCCCCTCTCCCACTCACTTCTCGTCCGGGACACACAGGCATCCATCCACCCTGGGACGACGACGACGATGATGATGATGGATGAGGCAGTAAGTCTCTGGAGGCACCTTGTGGCAACCTACAATCCGTACGTCATCGACGTCGTCGGCGCCTTCGTCATCCAGAACATCTTCTGGTGGCTGCCTTGCATAGTCTTCGTCTCCCTTGACCGCATCGCCCCGTCCTTCTCCGAGCGCCACAAGATTCAGCCGGCGCCGAAGCAGCCCACGGCTGCCGAGATCTGGCACGCTGCCGTCGTCTCGCTCCGAAACCAGGTGCTCGTCACAGCGCTGCACGTTGGCCTCAGCTACGCCTCCCACGCACAGGGTGAGCCTCCCTTGCTCCGTGTCGAGGCCAGCTTGCCCTCGCTCGGCGAGGTCGTTCGCGACTTCATCGTTTGCGCCGCGGCCCGCGAGGTGCTCTTCTACTACGCCCACCGCCTGTTCCACGTTCGCTCCCTCTACCGACGCATCCACAAGACGCATCACAAGTTCACGGCCCCCGTCGCCTTTTCCTCGCAGTATGCGCACCCCATCGAGCACATCGTCGCCAACACGTTGCCCATCGCCCTGCCGCCCCTGCTACTGCGCTCCCACATCCTGACCATGTGGATTTTCGTCGCCTGGCAGCTCGTCGAGACGGCCACCGTCCACAGCGGGTATGACTTCTTCCACGGCGCCGCCCGCAAGCATGACAGGCACCACGAACGCTTCGACGTCTACTTTGGAGGCATAGGCATCCTAGACTGGCTGCATGGCACCGACGAAGCCGGCGCGAGGTCTAGCAAGGGTGGGAAGGCGGAATGAGACAAAGGGGCGCCGCCTAGATGGACTTTCTGAGCGGCTGACCACGGTGCCTCTGCTGTGAAGTCCCTGGAGTATGGAGGGGAAAGTTGTATGTTTTGTATACTTATATATTTTTACATTTCATGTCAACCTGTGCGTGTGAATTCCGTATGTAGTGTCTAAATGTTGCTGCATGAATCATTGCACCCTGCAACAACGGCACGGTACGGTGCCAGGTGTAGGCGTAGTCCGAGCGAGATCGCTAACCCTCGAATATCCCTAAGTCCCATTCGGATGCAGCGTTGCCTCGGTCGCTCACTCGTTTGCGAATATCTATTTGCTAATGTACGTACTGTGATACGGAGTTTCGACATGTGCACAAACAAGCAGGGAAATCTTTGAATTATATTTACTGCCAGTACGGTGTACTGCTTGTGAGTTCTGATTGAATCCGTGCGCGCTCACGTGAGTTCGCGCCGCCTTCAATTACGACCTCTGGTGCTTCGCGTCGTACGTACTTCGCATGCCATCCCTGCGCCGTCACGCACAACCACTGAATTGGAATCCGCATCTTCCTTCAACTGAAATCGATCCTCAAAAAGACCTTGGTCATGTCCAAATCTGTCCCAAAATCCTCCGAGCTGGGAGGGGCTGATGGCCATGATGAAGCACCCGCACGCTCTGAAGAATCCCATATCCAGCATCAGCGCACCGAGAGCAGCAAGAATACCGAAAAGGCCCCATTTTCTCTGCTATCTCTGGATCGGAAGAAGATGGAGGAAGAGCGCTTGGCCAGAAAACGAAATCGAAGTGCTGTAAGCGATGACGATGTGGTCGAGATCGAAGCACCCTCAAAGCAGAGGCAGCGATTGGTGCCCAGCCCCCCAGAGAGCATATCAGCGACGAGAAAACCCGATGCTGCGAGTGCGATACCGTATCCAAATGGTGTAATGAAGCGTACTTGGGCGTATGGCTACCCCCGAACATCCGACGACATCAAGATAGAGGAGGTCCTCCAAAAAGACAAGCTGCTCCTCGCCTTGCTCTCATCTTTTCAGTGGGACGAGGAATGGATCATGTCAAAGCTTGACATGTCCAAGACAAAACTGCTACTTGCTGCTTTTGCTGCAGATGATCGACAGGCACGCACCACACACAATCCCTACTGCGTTGAGCAAAACTCATCATGTGATAGAAGGAAGCAATGCGCGCCAACGTGCCACCTGGCGTTCGCTTCTGCTTCCCGCCCATGCACGGCCCTGGGTCTATGCACTCCAAACTGCAAATTCTTAAGTATCAAGACTACTTGCGTCTCGTGGTGCCTTCCGGTAACCTGGTCCCATACGACTGGGGAGAGACGGGCGTCATGGAAAATGTTAGGCCATCGAACCTCGGCTGAGCCACCTTGTCAATCACCGTCTCGCTAACGACCGTGGCAGATGGTCTTTCTTATGGATCTACCACGACGAGAAGCGAGCGTTGACCACAAGCGAACAACGTTCAGCCTTCAACTCGAACGCTTCCTCCGCGCCATGGGCGTCGACAGCAGCATGGTTGATAGCCTCGCCAACTACGATTTTTCCCGCACCGTTGACCTGGGTTTCGTCTATTCCATGTGCGTGGGTTCCCTACCTCCCGTGATGGGCCCAGGGGCTTGAATTAACGACACGCAGACCGGGCGGGCACATGGACCGGTCCCTGCAGCGCATCGGTTTGTGGCATTGTCCATCCATGTGGATCAACGAAGGTTCACTAACGGATACTCGAGGCTATTGCGGATTGGGAACAACTGTCGCAGCGTTGGGTCTGGCAACCAAAGACCCCGTCGAGGTCGATTTTGTTGTGAGTGACGTGGACCCCAGGAGCCTCAACTGGCTCACTGGTCGCACGGTGCAAGCTAATGCCGATCAACAGTGCGCCTCCCTCGGATCTATCAAGCATGACCTCGTCGAGGCCATTTACAACGCCTGCCAGGGTACGAAATCCTTCGTCCTCTCTCCCGGAGCATGTACCGAATCCTGACATCGCGCAGGAGACGATGGAACAAAGGAGTACAATGCAAGGATGAAGCGTAAGCCCTCCGACAAGCAGTCCAGCCCATCGACGCCTTTCAAGGACAGATTCCGCATTTACTTCCCATCGAATCAAACTGTTTGCGATAGCCGAGGCGGACGAAATGTATGCCACCGGGCTTGTCGGAGAAATGGTTACGTATTGGCTAATTGTTGCGCGCTGAGCGCTGGCGTAGGCTGGAGGCACCATCTGTGTTCAGGAGAAGTGGTGGCGTCTGCCAACCTTTCCAACTGAACTAGTCTGCGATTGTGTCAGCACTCGAAAGGGACTTTTGATGCACACCAAGGTCATATTCGTGCGCAGGGCCAAGCGGGAGAAGGCTCTCGCCGAGAACTCGGGGCCGGCTTCTTGGGCTGGTTGGGCATACGTCGGCAGCGCAAATTTGTCCGAGAGCGCCTGGTGAGTTGATTGTCTGACGAATCTTGATTTCGTGACAGCTGACGGGTAATTTCTACACAGGGGTCGAATGGTGAAGGACAAAGCGACTGGAAACCTCAAGATGAACTGCCGGAACTGGGAGTGTGGTGTTGTGATTCCAGTTCGCCCTTCCAGCCAGAAAGCGGACGGGGGCGAAACCGAAACGGTGGACCTGGGTGTTTTCCAGTCCACGGTACCCGTTCCAATGCATGTGCCTGGTCGAGCATACGGACTCAAAGAAGAGCCCTGGTTCTACAGCAGCAACGCTGGCTCGACCTGAACCGGCTTGGGGGGCAACAGTCAGTCACACCTGAACCCGGATGGTGGCGATATGCATGGACGCATGATGAAGGCTGCCTGTCTACGTTGGATCTCCAGAAGAGGCACTTGTCCAGAGGATCACCATATCTGTTGTGGCGATGAAGGGCAGTCTTAACAGCAATGCTGTCGGAAGCTGTCAAGTCGCTGTGATGGAGTGATAGGAGGTGAAATACCCAGAGAGATTTATCACCCGCCATCCACAAACTACTAATGTTGCCTACAAAGTGCATGCTCCGACGATGGGGTGTAGGGGACGGCGTGACGGTTGACACTACAACCGGAAAAAAAATAGAATCACTCAAGTCTTGGAGGAGCAGCGGCCAAAAAAATCGAGTGCAGCTACGAGCGATGAACCCACCGATGACGGAGGTTGCATGCCCGCCTCTCACGGGACCTCACCGTTCACAATATTTGTACAAGGGAATGGACCGAGCTGTTCTCATTATCACATGGCCGATTGAGTTGTACTCGATAACATCGGCGAGCAACGAAGTTGTACACAATTAAGGTAGGATTCTATATGGAGGGTATTGCGGTGGAAAGATTTCGATCCCTACTACGTACAACCTACTCCATACCTACCAAATACCGAGACTCGTAGATTAGTGGCGCTGGGTAATATGGTAGAGGCAGGTGTCGGTTCCCCGTCGGAAGAGACGACAGTGGTTGACAGCGGTGGGTTCACACGACCGGCATTGCATCGTGACAACATTGACCGTTTTGCCACTATGACATCGTCAGCGACTGGCTAAATACACCAGCGAGCCCTGTGCGGCGCAAGCACAGGCACCGGCAATAGTAATCAGCAACCCCCGAGCTTGGCCAACTTCCGAATCGATGGCCTAGATCTTGCGCTACCGTTTCGGCCTCCGGTGCATCTTGCCATGACATGCTGATTTGAAGAGCTTCGTTGGTCGTCGTTCATTCATAAGTGGCTGCTGCAGCAAATGGGCGGTTCCGCCAAGACGTTGGCCATCTATCGTCAATGAGAACCGTTCTGGCCCGAATCGGGCTGCTTCATCGTCGCCGGACACTCGTCGCCTGGTATCGGCGGCTCATCTTTCACCGCATGGTCATCGTCTGGCATTACCTCCCCTTCGCTGACAACAGGGAAAGGCGTCAGGACATGGCTCAAATCCCCCCACCATGACTCTCCAAACTGTCGGTACCAGGCCACAGTCGTCCGTAGCCCATCCCAGAGGTCTGTCTTCTGTTTCCAGCCCAGCCCCCGCAGCTTGGATCCGTCAACAGCGTATCGGCGATCGTTGTACGGCCTGTCATCCGTGTACTTGATCCACTTGCGAGAACGCTCAGGATTGTCGGTCTCGATGCCCATTGCATCAAGGATCATGTGACTGAGGTCAAGGTTGGAAACCTCGTCGGAAGATCCAACGTTATAAATGCTTCCAATGTGGCCCTTGTGTAAGATGGTGTCGAAGGCATCAGCAGCGTCACCTGCGTAGAGATAACGTCGAGTGGGACTGCCATTGCCGTGTATCACCATCGGTCGACCCCGTTCGAGAAGACAGGCGAACTTGGGTATTATTTCTGCATCATTAGTACACCGCTCCGCTCCCGCAGTCGACGGGCGTGGTGGGGACTACTCACTTTCAGGATACTGATGAGGTCCATAGACATTGTTGCTCCTCACGATGATGGTTGGAAGCTTGAAGCTCTTCTGATACGACTGGACCAGCATTTCGGCAGCGGCCTTGCTCGCGGCGTAGGGGTTGGTCGGCGCGAGGATGCTGGATTCTAGAACCTCATCGTCACCCTCCTTGATCTCTCCGTACACCTCGTCGGTCGAAACGTGAACGAAACGCTTGATGCATGCCCTCTTGGCACTTTCGAGGAGAACGTGGGTACCGTATACATTGGCATGGGTGAAGCTGTACGAATTTCCAAAACTTAAATCGACATGCGATTGCGCCGCAAAATGCAGCACGGTGTCGATCGCGTGCTCCTCCATACAGCCGAGGACCTGGGATGGGTTGGTGAGGTCGCCTTGGTAAAATCTGAAATTAGACTTGCCATCGAGGACCCGGCAGTTGTTCAATGAAGAGCAATAATCCAGCTTGTCAAAGGACACGATGTTGTACGCCCCGGGATACGTAAGGGTGAGGTGGCGGACAACCCACGATGCGCTGAGATTGTTGAGCTTGGTCAGTATGCTTGTCCAGCGTGACGCCCGCAGTAACGGCGAGGACGACTTGCATAAATCCTGCCCCACCGGTGACCATGATGTTCTTTATATCCGGCCGTGGTTCGAACCGAGTCGATCCCTTGAGAACGGGGGCTCGCTTCCAGACATCCGGGTCCGGCAGGCAATGGCCATGCCCGTTGACTGCGCCTGCGGTTGTGATCAGCTCAGTCTACCTAGAATGAGATGGCCGCGTAATACAGCGCAGAGTCCGTCATGCTCACCGCTGACCATGGTTGACAATCGTCGAACGCCTTATTCAAGAGTATATAAGCCTGACAAGTTCTGTCTATGAGGTTCACATTCCTGCCGTTTCTCACAGTTGAATTGAAGAGGCGGCAGTTTACCAGGGGCCTGTACAACTCCTGCTTGATCCCGGGTCTGGCTAGGCGGCTTTTATTGAGCTATTCATTGATCCAACAGTGAATTCATGAGAATTTTGAGCAGCATGCGCCAGTGCACTGCGCTTGTCGATGCTTGCAGATCAACGTTTGACTTGTTGATTTGTGCCGATTTTAAGTTCCAAGTTGCTTATCACATCAACAGTGCGAGCCGATATCGGTTCGCACGCCACTCAAGTATCTTTTCTATGTGCAAGTCATATGCCGGTACAAATGAAATGTACAGTGTAACTTCATATGCGTACTGTATTCGTTTGAAACACCGGACGCAATGGACCATCTACTGTCGGTTTGATATACTTTTACTCATTCGTACTCCGCACTTCTGGATACTTGGAAACAGTGTATAGATAGGTATCTGGAGTATCTGGATAATCTTTTTTTTACGGAATCACTTTCATATGATTTATCTGCTTTGCATTCGTCCTATTCAAGTCACCCTATCTGACCAGTGTTCACGATGCGAAGGTTATGAGGTTGAAATGCAAGGATTAGTGGAAACGCTGAAAGCCAGGACAGCAATAAATCTTCGTCGCTGGATCAAAGGTTAATCAATCAATTAAATTGTCAAACGCTTGTACCCAGACAGCCGTCTCCAGCTCGTCATGTTCATCATTTCTGCCATCGGTGGATTATAGATTGAACCGTTTGCGGTCCTTTTCCATCTTCGCCTTCCATTGCCATTGCGTCGCGTCTTCGCCTTCACTTCCGGCTCTCCCTATACCTTTATCGACTCTTCTCAGCTTCAGGGTGAAGCGTGGGCCAAGCTCCTGCAAGCCAACTCGGAGATCCTCAACGCCCTTGAGCTCTTTTCCCTCCGCATCGACGATGCTCTTCTCCGTCACGCGCTTTTCTCGAAAAACGTACCGATGGCGTCGCAAAAAAATCCAGTCGCGCTGGCAATGCATCGTCACCACCTGACGACCCTGAAACTCCGGTTGGGGGGGGTAGAGTGCTTGGAACAGCTTGGCCGTAAGCAGACCGAGCGGCGTCTTGAAATTGTTGAGAAGCAATTCGGGGTAGTGGTTGGTCGGGTTTCCGTGACCGGGAAGCTTCCTCGGCTCGATCCAGCTCGAGATGCTGAAGTGGAACGTCGGACCTGACGGAAGGTGGACGATGGACATTCCGGTTGGCTTCTTCAGGTCCTCCTTGACGAGGATGACAGCCGTGAACTCTCGATTGGTAGCAAACTTGCAAATCTCCCGTAGTGAGTATTTGTATGCAAAGCGATGGCCTGATCGCCGTATGTACGTGCTGTTGGGGAACAGGGTCGAGATGAGCTGCGCCTCGTCGTGAATGCTCGAGTTGAGCGAGGTCGTGACGAGAACTTTCGGGTTTGGCTGAGGAATATCGGAGAAGAGGGTGGGAAACTTGAGGGCTAGAGAGGATGGCGTCAGGTCGAGATTGGTGCTTGTCGTCGACGGAGCCACGCTTTCTCGTCGAGAGCGCTTCTCCATCCGCTTGGCGAGGGCTGCCTGTCGCCTCTCGTCATCCTCTTCATTGTCGGATTCCAGCATGCTGTCATTGTCCTCATCATCTTCGGCATCCTCCATTTCCGCGTTGAGAGAGGCCTGCTCTTCGGCCTCAGCCTCCTCTATTCGCTTTCTTCTCAGCTTCTCCAGATCCACCACGGCACCAAGGCTGTCATCGTCACCATCATCCCACACCCGCTTCTGGTCAATCGTGAGAGTCTTGTTCTTGGCCAATCGATTCGCCTTCAGCAAAGGGTCCTGGTCTTCTGCCTTTTTGCGCCGGAAACGCTCTTCTCGTCGCTCCTTGCCGCTGGCTCTTTTATGCTGAACAAACAACTCCTGGCGCTTCAACTTGTTGGCGGCCTTAAGCGCCTTGACAGGCGGCTTTGTGAAACCCATGCTAACGTAGGGATCACTTCGTCAGTGGCAGCTGACTATCCGCCCCGGTACCGGTACAATTTTGGCTGCCAGAGCAGAAATGAACAAGCCGAAATAACTGAGGCTTATAAATTGAACACTGCAAGGTTGGTTGGAAAGAAGATAATATTTGGCAAACTGGCCAAGGTCTGGAAAAGTAAAGCAACTAGCGTTGCGACAAGCGGCAGAAAATTCCAAAATTTTGGGCGGTGAGCCGTGATCGGCACTTTTGATTGGTAGCCAACTTCCATTTTCCACCCCGCGACCCGGCAAAGGAAACCTTTGAAGAGCTTTCCTTCAAACCAACTGGGACGAGTCGCGACAATTCCCAGTCCTCGCTGCAAGCTGGATTACCATGACGACCACCGGTACGAAGAGGAGAAAGCTGGCGCACCATTCGTCCGACGATGAGTCGCAGCCGACTTCGTCCGGCCGAAAGGCGCAGAAGGACTTTTTCAGGCACGCTTCCAATTGGAACCTCGAACAGGACTACGAAACCCGTGCCCGAAAGGGCAAGAAGCATGCGAAGGAGAGCAACAAACTCCCCCAGATAAAGACGTCGGATGGTCGGATAGAGGTTCTACAAGTGCCGCGAAACGAAGACGACGCGGCGTCCATTGAGAGTGATGCGGACTGGCTCGAGGGTCGCGAAGAGGAGGAGATGGAGTCCGAAACGGATGAAATCGAAGCTGCCGAAGTAGTTCCCGCAATCCCAGAGCCCCAGCAGATTCTGGAGGCGCAGGAAGAGCTCGCAAAGCTGGCAATGGCCGTCAATGAAGATCCAGAGGCCAATGTTGCTTCTCTGAAAGCCATGGCAGAGTTTGGAAAGTCCAAGGTTGCCACCATCCGGATGCTGGCGCTCATGACGCAAATGACAGTCTACAAAGATATAATTCCAGGATATCGGATACGGCCGCAGTCCGAGGAGCCCAAGAACGAAAAGATCTCCAAGGAAGTCCGTCAGCTGAGACAGTTTGAGCAGGCTCTGGTATCAGGCTATCGCGGCTACATCAAGGAGCTTGCCTTGTGCGCCAAGTCGGAGACGACACGGATGCGGAATGGGAAGAGCCTCTCCAACATCGCCGTCACTTGCGCCTGCGCTCTTATGACGTCGGTTCCGCACTTCAACTATCGTTCTGACCTCCTCAAAATCCTCGTCGGCAAGCTGAGCAGACGAAGGGTCGATGAGGATTCAGCCGAATGCCTGAAGGCACTGGAGACGCTCTTCTGCGACGATGAGGAAGGCAGGCCGACACTTGAGGCCGTCTCGCTATTGGCCAAGATGATGAGGGCCCGCGATTTCGAGGTGGACGAAAGCGTCGTGAACCTCTTTCTGCGCCTTCGCCTCCTGACCGAATTTGTAGGCAAGGCATCCCAAGACAGGGTCGAACGACCAAGCGAGAACGCCCCTAAACCGCAGAAGAGAGAGTTCCGCAACAAGAGGGAGAGGAAAGCGATGAAGGCGCAAAAGGCGCTGGAGAAGGACATGGCCCAAGCCGACGCACTTGTCAGCCACGAAGAACGCGATAGAATGCAATCCGACACTCTCAAACTTGTCTTTGCGACCTACTTTCGCATTCTGAAGCAACGCTCACCGCATCTCATGGGTGCTGTTCTCGAGGGATTGGCTAAATATGCTCACCTTATCAACCAGGACTTCTTCGGTGATCTCCTGGAGGCTCTCAAGGACTTGATTCGCCATAGTGACGAAGACGCCGAAGCCGACCCGGCTGAGGCTGGAGAGGAAGAGGAGGACGAGGATGGCTTGCCTTCCCGAAACTTGACCCGCGAAGGACTCCTCTGCACCGTCACAGCGTTTGCCCTCCTCGCTGGACAAGACGCCCACAACTCTCGAAACGAGCTCCATCTCGATCTATCCTACTTCACTACCCACCTCTTTAAATCCATCCTCCTGCTCGCCACCGCTGCCGATCTTGAAAACACCACCCTCACTCCGTCCTCCTCCTCGTCCACGTCCAAGATCAATGTGCAGACCACCACCGTCCTTCTTCTCCGATCCCTTACCGGTGTCCTCCTACCCGCCTTCAACGCCCGCCAAGTCCCGCCTCTCCGCCTAGCTGCCTTTTGCAAGCAGCTCATGACCACAACGCTGCATCTGCCCGAGAAGTCGGCCCAAGCCGTTCTCGTCCTGCTCGGAGACGTCGCTCACGCCCATGCTAAGAAGGTGAGCAGCCTGTGGCACACAGAGGAGCGCAAGGGCGATGGCAATTTCAACCCCTTGAGCGATTCAGTTGAGGGAAGCAATCCGTTTGCATCTACTGTGTGGGAAGGAGAGTTACTGAGGAAACATTTCTCACCCAAGGTGAGGCAGGGCACCAGGATGCTGGAAAAGGACATGTCAGGCTAGATGCATACATTCACCGGCGGCTCAGTGAATATCAACTGACGCATATCCAATATACAACGTTCTCTTTTTTTCTTCTTCTTTTGTTATTACCGAGGCCAACCTGCATATCCGAAGCTTGTCGCTTGGTTCAGAGATGCGTAAGCATTGTGCACATCGCGGCCAGCACCTCATCATAGACTCCAACTTGATCCACACTCAATAAATCTCTTTGAGGCCTACAAACTGGGCATCCTCTGATCAAATAGCAGTACTTCCTCGCTTAATAGGATTTCGGAGGCCGATTTTGCGCCACGATTACAGTTCTAGTTCTCTCTGACTTAATCTCGAATTGTCCATCCTCGGGTAGAAATCACCAGCCTTGTTTGTCGTCGAGGAGCCCTAAGAGGCCCATATGGAACCCTTGAGCCCGACAGCGGGGGTCGATTCCTTCCGAGACGGTCGCGATTGCAGAGTTGAAACTTCTTCGGTCGGATGAGTGTTGAATGTTGCAGCAGCTTCCGGCTGGAGATGTTGGTGTACGGAATGAACTGGAATCACGATCGTGTAAGCCATCGGAAACACAATCCCAGTGCGTATGGGATTAAACGATGGTACAAAAATATCATCGTTCGCCATATCATGATGCTCGGCGGGAGAAGCGGGAGTAGAGCGAGAAGCAGTGGAAGAGGTAGCGCCAACGTCGACAAGGGCGACGGGTCCGATAGAATCGACAGGAGCCTCAGCGGTGGAACTGCGACCACATCCATGAGGACAAAGGGTTAGGGCCTGTTGGTCGCTTTTCTGAGAAGTACCTGTCGCCAGCTTTTGGTCACAACTAATTCCAGCCATGTTTGGTGTGAAACTTGCAGCCTCTGGGCGGAGTTGGTTGTTTCTTTTATTGCCAGGGGGGTTATCCTCAGCGCTCTTTGGTATAGGAGCTAGAGATTCCGCATCATCTCCAACTGGCCCTTTTTCAAGACTCTCCTCCCGCTGGACCAAGGAAAAAAATGTATCAAGGAGGGTCCCCGCCTGGATGTCATGGGGTTTCGCCCCCTCGAAGGTGAAAGAGCTCATGAGATATTCTAGATTTGATTCACTGCCACTATCCGGGTTCTGCTGCGCACCATGGTCCAATTTTAGGGGGTTGGCAACAGAAAGCGGCACGGTTTCGACCATTGTGGATATTTCATGTGTAACTGCTCGCAGCATAGGAAGTTGTGATGTCTTCGTCACAGACCCAAGCATGGTTGGGCTTGAGCCTCTGCTCGTATTCTAGCTGTGGCGTCAACGCGAAGCAGAAAATCGAGTCCTGCATTTCCCAAGATAGAGTGCTTAGTTTCGACTGAACTTGTACTGCCGAACCTTCCCAAATTACGATAGCGCCTCTGGCTCGGCGGTGGCGGTCCGGCATGTAGCGAGAAGCAATCCGGGATTCGACCTCGAAACTTATTCGGTTTGGACGAATAAAAATCGCAATCATGGGAAACTCCTCCATATGACGTGTTTTTGGAGATTCCGCGCCCTTTCTTCGTCTTCTTGGCACTAGAACCGCCTGTCTTGAAGCTGCGGGCAAGCTCTAAAGCAGCTCGAAGCTTCTCCGGGTCATTGTATCCTGAGGTGCTCATGGTGTGGACAATACCTTTGGACTCTATGGATTTGGTCTAGTCGAATTGATTGTAGGGATTATTGCGACGACAAAGCACTGTGACGACTTTTTTTTTGGCAGCGGCTCTGTTCGTGCAATCAGCTGACACTATCTGCTGAACAACTGAAGGTGGTGCGTGTGGCCAAAGAATCATGTATGAAACCTTCCAGGTATAGGTTCTAGAACGAATTTCCTTGCTTGTCTGAACAGTTCTCAACTTGAAGGCTTTCGCTTTGGTGGGCCGCTTGCGAGACTCGATATTTTCGAACTGAAGTGGTGTCTGATGCCTACTCGATCGAACAGGGCATCGGGCAATCAATCGAGCAAACGCAGAGCAGCAGGGATCCAAGGAAGGCCGGTTTGATCATTGGTGAGAGGAGAGATGAGAGGCAGTTTTAGTAGATATCTTGTCAAGCACGCTCAATGTAGGTCCCTGTGCTGTGAAAGGTGGCATCAGCTGCCTGCGAATGGCACTGGAATACTAGGGTGTGCTCATAAAAGGTAGGTGCGTATTAGGTACCACTCTGAACGAGAAGCTCCAAGCAAGAGGTAGGGCAGCATGGGAAATCATAGTACCTGGTCGCAAATAGCAACTCGGTGACTGTAGTATGTACATCCAGTACACCGTACTGAGTAGTATGTACCCAGCTACCGCGGCAACTACAACCTGCTACGAAGTAGCAATATCTATCTTAGTACTTACTCTTGGTTCCCGGTGAAGAGGCGAACACATCTGTAGGTAGTATCTGGTGGTAGTGTTTCATGAGTAGTATTTTATGGACAATGTGTGCCAAACTCCGAATGCTGGACATCGATCGAGCCACCTCAGTGGCGAAATACGAACAGGAAACAAAGGTGCTGCAATTCTATGCGCATTTTAATAAGGTTTTAAGAGAAATTTGGAAGGTCGACTTCGATCTCCAAGCGTTCTTCTCTCCGATGCCGACTCATGATGGAATGCCGACTCATGATGGGTTCTTTCAACTAGCAGGCTGGAGATGTGTATCATACCCGACACTCGAAACAAGCAGAGCACACATCCTCGCACTACCATAGCTCTTTGATTAGCTTGTTAGACGGTCATTTGGCGATGTTCGACAACTTTTTACGATATCGAACTACATGGAAGCTCTCTCCCTCGCATTCGTATCCATTGATCCAATTCCCCACACCAACGTCGACGCCGTGCAGTGTATTGAGCCATTCACGTCACCTTGGCCCTCTTGGCTCCGACCGTGGTCTCCACCGATTTTATTTGCGTTGCTCGATATCTGGTGCCGTGGTCGTCTTGTTGCCATGATACGTCCACCGGCACCACTGACTTCTGGACAGCAGCCCACAAAGCCTGAGAGCCTGGGGCATCGCGCGCCACGGCGACGGACGATACTCGGGCAATTCCCAATGCCGAGCTCAGTCTATCCGAGCACGGCCTTGAAAAGCCAACCAGCCGAGTGCTTTCGCTGATTGGCATGTCTCGGGACGCAATATGGATCAACTTGGGGAAGTGACAGTTGAAGGCTGGCGATTGGTTTCCCCGTGCGACAAATACCATTGCATACGGCTCACGGTCCGAATTCCCTGAAACCGCCATGGATTCTTGGCCATGACGTGATAGCTTTTCCAGCCGTTTAGATATTGAATTGAATCCGACGTCCACCTTAGCGCACAACTCTGGCATGGGCGGGACTGAACACTGGGCTGCGTCGTTGCTTTTGCCGCCTTGGGAACCCCTAGCCATCTTCGCAGCTCTTTTGCCCCTTGAAGGCCTTATATGAGCTCGTCGGTGTTGGCCTATTGGACTTAACAGACTGGACAGGCCCGTGTCAGCATCTCGCTTGCCTGGAGCTCATGAAGAACGCCTAGCACGCGATGCTTACTCGCATAGTAGTTCTAAGATGACATCCTGATCATTTGAACTTATCTCCGGCCTTGGATCTATCAGTTATCTCTGTCTCGTGCAGGTTCAGGAAGGTGGTTCTACCATGAAACAGCCGAGAAGGGCGTGTCGAGATGATGAACAAGCCTCTTTCGTCCGGCTAACTGGGATGGCTTCGACATTCTCACATGATTCCTGCACTGTTCACACAAGCGCGGAAGATGGTCTGACGATTTTTGTACGGGTTTATTGCTGATGAATCGAGGGGAATAGATCAGGCTGCTGTCACGCGAGTGAATGTGGCGACTGTCAAAGGGGACCCAGAAAGTTCAAACATTGCCTGCTAGTTCCAAACGGAAAGCTTTGTTGTTTAATTGTGGAGCCCCATTCCGGCGTCGGCGCTCAAGCCCCAAGTATACTGTAATCATGCATGTACGGAACGAAGTCTTGTACAGCATATGCACGTGCCTATAACACTACTACGGTTGTATCGTTTGAGCGTTCGGGGTAATCTGTATGCGTGCTTCTATATTTCCTGGCAAGAACCATGCAATTATTACTATCAGTACTCACAACTACGAGACGTGCATGTACAAGCAGTTGAGCACAAGTCTTGTAAGTACTAGGTACGTACTTTACAAGTGCACCGTAGGTGTTGATGAATCTCATGTAGCATGTACCTACAGTACTGTGAGTGTACCAGCACTTGAGTAAATATACGGGGTATTATTTGCGTCGGTCAGAGTACTACCCAACACTGGTGTTAGGTATTTACTACTTGTACGCAACATGCATGCCGTACTTGTAAGAACGGAACGGAAGTACAATAGGCACCTACAGTATACCTGTACACCAACACTAACAGTGTTTGTGCTGGCGACAAGTACATAAAAGCATTGACCAAGGTGTACGTGCTAAGTACGTACGTTAGGTATATACACGCAAGTACTGTCCAGTGTCACTCCGTACTTGCAACTACAACGCAGTGGTCCGTACTCCGTACAAGTACTCCGTCCTCCATTGGTGTACATGTTTTCCTGATACTCTTTTATCTACATACGACTTGTATACTTACGTGTACTTACACCTATGTGCTACATATGTATACCTTCTTAACATGTATACTGCACTGTGCCCGTACTTTCTCAGTGCCGTTACATTACTTTGCTAGGTATATCCTAGTTTGTGATTGTATCTACAGTACGAGCAATGTTTGCACGCATGCAAGTAGTTGTACTTCCAAGTAAGTGGTGACTAGTGACGTAGCATTGTGGATTGTTAGATCGAGGCGAACTTGGAATCCACAGTGCCACGAGGCTACAAGCAGACGCACTCAAGCGATGGCACGCTGATTGAGTAACTGTGACTGTGAGTGACAGTAACTCTACGCGTGCATTTGTCTAGACTCCTCATCCCGGATACGAGATCTCATCGAACTTGGATCTCAACCTCGCGAGCATTGACGAGCCATCTTGCCGCAAAAGTCGAACAGTTTCTGTTTGCCTGCAACCCGTGCCGCAGCACAGTAATACTACTGTACAGTACGTGAATACGTCCGTCCCTACGGAGTCCAAGGGTTAATTAGTATCCAGTACTGAGTAATCCGTATGCAGGTACTTTATCGCCAAGTACGTATGTACTTAATTGAGTACCTTAGGTAGGTGCCAACCTAGTACTAATTTAGCAACCACCTGTACTTAGGCTGTGAGGCATCCCGGTTGGTACCTCCCACTTGCAGTACAACAGGTACTTTCCAGCTAACACAAATAGCGGAAGTATTACTCCGTACACCTTAGTAAAGTTAGTACGGAATACTCCGTACTCTGTATCAACACATCGTACAGTCTTCAGTGAAATTACACGCACATTCTGCACCAAGTCCTAACAGTACTTACAACGTACAGTAGAAGCACGTATTCCCCATACAGGTATACAAGTAGCAACAAAGTACTTGTGTGCAATCGCCTCTTGTGCCCTGTCTTTGGTACTTTGTGTCGCAGTCAAATCGTTGGATGTTGGGCAACTGGCATCCATTTCATTCACTTCGTTACACAAATACCTACGAATAGTACTCTGTACCTAGCGACCAATATGGTACCGTGGTATTAAATTTGATTCTTTGCTGGGAACCTGCATCAGCCACCGACATTTCCTCACCTCCTACCACTCACTCGCCGGGTGACCTTGGGGTGTCAGCAAGCAACAAGCCGACAGAGCATCGCCGTCAAAACGTCGTCATCACACACCGTCACCCAACGCCAGAGAGTGCACCCTTACGAATAGGTCAAACGCTGTCAAGTCAGTCAAACCCGTTCCTTCAACTTCCTCCGCCGCTGCCAAGCGCATACATTTCGTCTGGTCGCATCTCGGCTATGCTTGATCATCGCATCGCTCGCAAATACCTGTCTGCACAGAAGCCCCAAGTCACTGCAGAGCTGCACGAAAGCGCTTGGGGCATCCTGTGTCACCATTGCCACTTCCACCTACCCTCCCCCACTAAGTGTACCTTTCGCCCCCCCCCCCCCCCCTTCTCCCGCTACCCATGCCTGCTTGTACAAACTCCTGCCGACCCCTCGCTACTCCGTACCATACTCGTTCGTACCTGCTACTACACCGTACAAGTACATTTATTCCCGTCACGGTTCCACCCAAGCCCAAGCTTCAATCGCGTCCCCTCTGGCCAATCTGTGATCTTCACACGTCACGGAGTCATCCTGAACCTGCCCCGTTTGGCTTGAATCCCACTCCGATTCATCAAATCTTTCTCTCCTTGCTTATTTTGTTTCTCTTTGGATCCCGGCCGCCGTCGCCTGATGCCGAATTTGCTTAGCAACACACATGTTAATTTTGCCCAGCTGCCGCCAGGACGGCTTTCAAGGCGCAGTGACGTCTTGGGACCTTCACGTCTCGTCCTCCCAACGTCTCAACCCCAACTCAGATGGCTCCAGCCTCGGCGTCACCTTCACCGCCCGCACATCAGGAAGAAGCCGCCTCTGCTGATGCCCCCTCGACCCGGCCGAATCCATTCGACGACAGCGAGCTTTCCTCCCGAAAGCGCCGTCGCACCTCTGTTTCTGGATCACCAACAACATCGCTCGACACCGCCAATACCGTTCATGAAGTCTCGAGTTCGGCCACCCTCGACCTCGGCGACCAGCAAGAGCCTGCTGGCGCCATGGTGCTCAGCGGCAAGCTCGAATCGCCCCTCACGCCGGAGCGGACGGCTCGCGACCAAGGTTCGCCGACGGAGCCTCCGTCGAGCAGGGTGACCATCAACCTTCGCAAACGGGACGACTCCGTATCGCCTGTCCCTTCACCGGTCCATGGCATTCCAAATCCAGCGATGCACAGTCCTTGTCGCCCTGCCATGGCCCGAGAGGCACCGGTGGACGACTATGAGAGTTCTTCGGCAAGTGCGGGATCGACTTCGCCCTCAGGCAGCCCCCCGGTTGAGCTCATCGCCATCACAGAGGATGATCAAGCCTACGACGACGGAGACGCGGAAATGGAGTGCTCATCTGCAGGCCTTGCCGCTGACCTCCTGGGTGATGATTTACTGCTCAATGATCCCATGGTTCAATTCCCTTACGTCGAGCCTGATGAGGCCATCTGCGACACACTGCAACGCCTAGTTCATTATCTTTCAAGTAGTGAGTCGACTGCGGTTGGAATATTGATGCCTCGAATGCTGACGAGACTAGAAGACACCGTCATTGACGTCAACATTATCCGCGATGTGATAGATTGGCTGAACGACTACTTGAGGTTCGCCGAGTGCTCCCATACCCACACCGTTCTAGAATCTCGACGCACCTATGCCAATTTTTGGCTTTCCTTTCCCGATGCACTGGCTGCTGTTGCATCTAGGCGGTGAGTGTGCTTATCGACCATGGAGGGCCCGCCTGTCTCGCTAACCCGGCCCAGATGGGAACTGTTCAAGCAGCCTGCAAGCAAGAGTACCGTCTTGGATCTCTACTCCGCCAGCGCAGCATTGACAGGACGCTTCGTCATACTCGACACAATTATCCTCCGTGACTTCCAGTCAGACTCGGGTTCAGCGCCGAATCTCCTCGCGCCAGCGTTTCTGCAGCAACTCCATAGCTCCATCATGCCTCTCGGCTTCCATCCACTTGCAGTCCATGACGGCACGCAACAAGAGCTGGAGGCTTGCATGGTTCTCAAGCTGCAAGCCTGCCCTGGGGGCAGCGTCGACTGCCTGTCCGAGTATGCCGCCGCCTTGGTTCGCCTCATTCCGGAATCCCCAAAGCTGGCCGAGACTCTTTCGCCTCTGAGCCAAATACTGATGGACATCGTACGAGAATCGATGCATGCTATTCGATCTGAAACGCGCACTTCAATAGAGACAAGACGACGTCTGGAGGTCGGCTACAAAATTTGGCAGGCCATCGCAGCCTCGCTGGCGACAACAATCGACAAACACGTTGCAAGCTTGAACCACGACTGCACTTCGACAGAAATTCAAGCTCTAGCAGAAACGCTGAAGCTGTTTTGCCACAGCGGCTATGAGCAGGCGGAAGAGCTCGTCAACGACCACCGAAAGCAGTATCCAGCTGTCGCAGCAAAGCACACGTCCGAGGCCATTTCCTGGCAATGGAAGATTGACTCCCTGTGCAAGCTTATCCGCTCTAGCCAGATGCACCTCCGCATGACCGCCGTCACCACGATGTGCACCCATCTCGTCGGTATGTGGAAACGGCTTGGTGAAGGTGGAGACGAGCACAGTTCACAACTCCTCGACCACCTGGCAGGCTACCTGCTTGATACTGGTCTAATCGACTACATTCTCGGTGCTGGATGCCACCCGGAGATCATATTTGAATGCGCTAATATCGTTGGCTTTCTCGTTGTCACCAAGACCTACAAAACGGAACACACCGACAAGGTGTGGAATGGCCTCACCTCCAGTCAAGACCCCCGCGTTGTCGATGCCCTGACGCGGATGATGACCACCATCTCGAGCTTGTTCGCCTATTCCGACCTACTGTACCTGTGCAAGAAGTTCGAGTCCTTGGCCTTGGAGAACTTCTCGCCCTCCATGCGGGTGCTTCTGGATAATGTTTTGAGCGAGATGATCAGCAGGTCGCAGAGCAGCCAGTCGATGCTCAGCTTCCACCCGTACCGACTGTGCCTACGGTTGCTGAGGGAGTCATCTGCGTTCGCCCCTGGTCCGCAGATTGCAGATCCTGAGATGCAACGCCTAGTGATGCAAAAGTTTAAGGAGATGCTCGCCTACGGCCCGGATCAGGAGGGGCGCCACGAGCTGTATTCGAGCTGCATTGTCGACATAAGCTCTAGATCGACCACAACCCTGGGAAGTTTGTGGTGCCTTTCCATGGCCATTCGGAATGCAACTGTCGGTCAGATGCAGGTTCTCATCGAACAGCATAACATCGCGAAGTTAATCGTCGAAGAGTTGGAGCATGCATGCTCAACTGCGCGAGAGGTTGGCTCGTTTCCCGTCCTCTCCGGGGCGATTAACCAACCGAGGAGAGATTTCGTGACGAACCTCATTCAACTCCAGCCGGAAGCTATCAGCGACGAGCTGGGCGTCAAACTTTGGAATATCCTCGTCGGCCCGGAGTCATCGTGCCTCGACGATAGAAGAGCAGGTTGGGTTATCATGCTGGGCGTGTTGACAAAGGAGGGGTGTCAAAATCCGTTTCTTCAAACCTGCTTCTCCAAGTACTTGCCAAATCTTCCGCCATCATATTTCTGCGGCGGCATGCTTGAGTTTATCAAGATCAAGCTCGGCGCTCTGGTGAACCCTCAGGCAACCGACAGCGGCACCGACTTTGCGCTGGACGACGAAGCAGTCATCGCCAGCAGCGGTGTTGAACAGCTATGGAGGATCATCCTCGACGCCGATGATTCGATGCTTGTCGGTCAGGCCGTCTACAGCCTCGCCGTCGGGGTCTATCTGGAGAGCGTCGTAATTTTGGAGTATCCAATACACCGGACGAGGCAAGTCCACTTGGCACTGGTAGCGCGTTGCCTGCGGCAGATGAAAGATGCGGCATCCAATTTGAAGCGATCCAGCGACGACGCCATGAGCGGTGATGACGACTCCATGGTGATGATACTTTCCGACGCAGAGGTCAGCGCCCTGGTGCGCATCTTCACCCGTTCCTTGCAGCTGCTTCGGTACTTTTTGGAAAATTATCAGTCGAAGCCAAGGTTTGCGGTCGCCGACCTGCGGTCTTTCATGACGAAGTCACCCGAGGAAGTGGAAGGAGACTCTGCGGGGCTCAAGTATCAATCTTTCGACGGCGATGATCAGACAGACATAATACCTTTGAAAATCGGCAAGCAGAATACGGTATCATCTCTCCTCGCGAGTCTCAAGGAGGAGACTGGTTTCGAGAATTATCGAGTGTACTATCGCGGCCGCCAATTGCTGCCATCCGAGCAGGACATCTGCAAGTCCCTAGAGGAACTAGACGTTCAGGACGGCTTCATACTGGTGAAGCGGGAGGAAAATTATGCCGCCTCACCGGTTCGGATAAAACCAGGCTCGCTGCCGCTCGAGATTGAGATTCTGGCTCACTTCCCGGAGCTGTGGGACTACCTCAGCATGGAGGACAAGATAGCGGGGGAGGTATGGGAAGGCAACTTTCTGGTTTGGGTTGATGCTGATGATGTTTGCAGATCTACGACTTCGTCGTCAAGCTGCCTGCAGATGGCTATGTCATGTCGCTCTTCGACACCACCAACACGTCGTATAAAGATCTTTTTCTCCCAGGGCAGCCATTCAAGTCCTTGTACGCCGTCCATGCCTTGGTCGAATACATTGAGTGTGCTCGTCGAGGCCTGGCCGATGCGAACACCCCCTACACGTCTGAGGATCGTGATGGGTCGGTTGCGTATGACCAAGCTTTGCAGAAGTCTCTGCAACTTGTTGTGCAGGCCTTGACAGACTCAACTATATTTGATGGCGTCCCACCGCAACTAAAGATGCGTGTTGCGAGCGCTCTGATGCAAACCTTTGTCAAGTTGATTCAGGGTATCTGCCGCTCACTGACGCAATACCTCCACCCTGCTAACATTATCACAGCAAGGAGCATCTCCAAGCCGACTGTCGCCGTCAACGAAATTGATGTACCTGCACCTGAGCGACTTGTCGAGTTTCTCTCAGACGCCGTTGCCTGTGAAGGTGACTCAGGCCTGCCACTAATCACGAGCACGTGCAGCGCAATCTTATTCCTCAGTCAGATGCAGCAGCAGTTTTGGGTAAAAATCTCGGGTGACTCCATCTTCCGGGCACTTATCGAGACCCTTTTGCTCTTTGACTCGAGGAAAATCGTCAGGATGGCTGCTGTGGATCTCATTGCGAGCTGCGCAGAGAGGGAAGTACAGAAACTACAGATCCAGGATGCCAAAGGGACGGTGCCCGAGGGTGCCGGGCTTGAAGGCATTGCCCTGTATCTTTGGCTGGTCGTGTCAGAACTTCCCCCAGAGGCCGCACAGCACCCGACGCAGTGTGATGAGCTATTCGGACTCCTGAAAAAAATGTTGTTTCTGCTATCTGAGAAGCTTCCCGGCCGGGTAGACGTGAATAGGCTGGCAGGTGAGGCAAGCAGGTTGTTGCTGGAGCATGAATCAACCGAGGTAAGGCAAGGCCATGCCAAACGAATTGGGGGGGGTGCTAAAACGGAACATAGGATATCAGCCAGCAGGACCCGTTGGACGCTGTTGCTAGTGGCCTCGTTTCCGTTCTGCATTCGTGCATGTTGATATGCGCCGAGTTGCCCAGCTCCGGGGCACTGCCAGAGTATGTGCACGAGCTGCTGGAACCCTTGACAACGAATTTTGCTAATAGCATTAGGAACATTGCCCAAAAACTGCTATGGCGGCACCTTTTTCCACGAAGGCTCGACCAAGCTGAATATTCAGTCCCCCGTATCATGTTAAACACGGAGAGTCGAGCGAAGCTTTATGAAGTTATAATAGGTATAATTAGGCAGGATCGTCACCAATTAGGCCAGGTCTTGCAGCTCCTCAACCACCTTGTCCCTTACTACGCGGACGACAACGGTAGGCGCCTCTCAAACGACCGACACTACTCCTTTGCTGACAAGCAAACACTAGACGACCCTTATCTCTTTGAGCTTCCTTTTCAGTTTGAACGCTCCAAGGCCTTGCGATCCGCTTCCGGCTACGTCGGATTGCGAAACCTCTCCAATACCTGCTACCTTAACTCCCTCATGACACAACTGTTCATGAATCCCGCGTTCCGTTGCTTTATTCTAGGGGTACCGACTAGAGACCCGACGAACTCTCAGCACCTCCTTTTTCACACCCAGAAGATTTTTGCCTTTATGCAGCAGAGCTATCGTCGCCACGTAGATCCGATGGCGTTTGCTTGCTCCATCAAAACATACGAGGATACAACGATTGATATTCACAACCAAATGGACGTGGACGAGTTCTACAATCTGCTCTTCGACAGATGGGAGGGCCAGATGCCGCGGTCCGAAGATAAGAGGAAGCTCCGCTCATTTTACGGCGGAGAGCTTGTCCAACAGGTCAAGTCGAAAGAGTGTGAGCACGTTTCAGAACGACTCGAGCCGTTCTCCGCGATCCAATGCGACATCAAAGGAAAGAGCACGTTGGAGGAGAGTCTGCAAGCATATGTCGATGGTGAGATAATGGAGGGCGGTAAGTGTCGAGTACAACGCATCGCCGACATTGGCTGACGATCGTAGACAACAAATACAAATGCTCAACCTGCGACCGCCATGTTGATGCTGTCAAACGGTAGGCATACATTCCATACTCGCGCCTCATATAGCCTTTCCCGCGCTGACGAAACTAGAGCGTGCTTGAAGGACGTGCCTGACAGCGTGATCTTCCACTTGAAGCGCTTCGATTTCAATCTGCGGACGCTCCAGCGGAGCAAAATTAACGATCACTTTTCGTTTCCTCCGATGATCGATATGCATCCTTATACGATTGAACATCTGAGTCTGAGCGACTGCGGAACGGATACAACAGCAGATATGTTCGAGCTTGTCGGCGTGCTCGTGCATGCCGGCACAGCCGAGTCTGGCCATTATTATTCATACATCAGAGAGCGGCCATTGCCCGCCACCGAGAGCGGTTGGGTCGAGTTCAACGACGATGTCGTGACGATGTGGGATCCCTCGCTCATGGCGTCGGCGGCCTTCGGGGGCCCAGACAATAGCCGTTCACTACATGAGACAAACGGCGTGATATATGACAAGTCCTACAGCGCCTACATGTTGTTTTACCAACGGTCCTCGTCACTCCAGGCTGAGAGGGAGGCGATGGCTGCGCAGCAGCTGCCCGCCCCGTTGTGCGTTAACGTACCAGCCCCGCTGAGGGAACACATTGACGGTGAGAACACCCTTATTTTGAGGCGGCACTGCCTCTTCGACCCTTCCCATACGGCATTTGTCCAGGCCTGCTTTGATCTGGCCAGGTGCCCTAAGAAGGAAGGAACTGGCGGCTCTGAGCGATGTGTCGATCGAGGAGAGGTTGCTGAGCCGCAACCGTGCAGCCATGACCTGCAGAACTTGGCAATGGAGATGGCCTTGTCTCACCTCGATCAAATCGTGGGACGATCAAAAGATACACCGTCCTTCCCTGCTTTCTCTGCCATGTTGAAGGCGGCCATTGTCAACTGCAGCGAATGCGCCCTTTCGTTCTATAACTACTTCAACTGCCGTCATGCGTCGTACCGGGCACTGCTCCAGCGCAACCCAGAACACCAAGTGCGTGTTTTTGCGGGAGAGGCCCTTGTTTGGGCCACTGAAAAGATTGCCGCTGATCTCCCTCATCACTACCTCCAACAAAGCCCCGGAATGGCAGATGCAGGTTCAAGTATCGACCTAGATGACATGGACAAGGACGACAGCATCGATGCTGCTGATGAGGCGCCAAAGCATAGCGTCTTGGAGGGGGTGGTCATGCTCTTTAATCACTTATGGCACTTTTTCCAATTCCACCTCCGCTCGTGGGACGAATATTTCGGTGCGATGCTCGCATTCGCCAAGCTCGGGGATCGCGAAACCGGGTTGCTTCTGTCGGAGGATTATTTGATTAAGCTGATGCACATCATTGCGGCCGACGCATCGCTTGACTTACCGTCCAATTATGCTCGCATGCTAAACAACGTTCTGCGGCGAGTCAACACGCGGCCGCCATCCTACTCGGCCATCATCACGCTTGCCGATCACCTCATGGCCCAGTTGGAGCCGGTACTCGGCGCAGGCGTCATTGTCGACCATCCCTCGGAGCGCCTCGGCCAGGAGGCCCCCTTCCCTTGGACGTCGGAAGAAGTGCACGTTGTTCACCATGAGCCGGAGGATCAACCCACCAGCTTCCTCGTAGAGAAGCTGCTGCTCCTCGACCAAGCTTGGGACGCGACCAACGACATCGTAGGTCGGTTGGCTGCAACTGGGGACGTCATGGATCTCAAAATACTCAATACTCTGCGTCGTAATATGCAAGCCGAAGTCTCGACGCAACCCATCGGCCCATTTTTGAGAGCGGCGGGTCGATACGTGGAGTGCACGAGCTCGACAAAACATGCTGACGCTCTGATAGTGCATGCTTGTTCGCAGGCAAGAGGTCTTCAGAAAACCGAGGGGGCCGCGTTCTTGGGCTTCTTCGAGTTGGTATTGCGCTCGGAGCTGCCCAGTTCCGAGGTTGCCCGAGTAAGGCACAGCAGATGCCTGAAGCTTATTCCGGAATGGGCCCCTTGCCTCCTGGTGTCTCCGGATGCTGAAACAAGACGGCGCGCTGAACGGCTGATCGAAGAGCATGTTTTTCGGCTATCGTCTGTCGACAAGCCGATGGATGAGGTTGGTGTGACTGCTAGAACGGATTGGTTCGACCGACTAGCAAGGACTATTGGAATGAAGTGCTTGGTCTACCTTCGCGAGGAATACGTCAATCGCCGGGCCAAGATCAAACGCGACGCAGCCTTTTCTATCCTGCAAGTTGTTGGAAAGTGCTCAAGCTGTTTCGAGTCCTCCGAAGACAAGAGAGATGATGATGTCGAGTTTGCTGCCATCCGGAGTGGTAAGTGGAGTTTGCGCCTTGGAACGTCTGGCAATGCTGACGACTCTGGTGCAGAGATAATGGAACCCCTGCGGCGGCTCATGGTGGACGAAGCGGACGATGACATATCCGGTATGACTGGCTCACGATATAACCGCAAATTTCTCGGTGGCTAATAGTTGACGCAGAGTGGGACGGTTCATGCATCTCATCGGACCCGATTGAGCCCAACGGAGGAGGCATCTCTTCGTTAGGCAACGACACGCAAGATTTGGGTTGAACGAATATCCGGACAGCTTTTTGACACGATGGCAGTGACTTCATGAGCACTAGCGTTCAAGCAAGGCGTTCAGGTTTGCTTTATTTTTCAGAGGCGACAATGCGACCGGCTACGATGCTGGGAAAAGTGCACGTACTACACATCCAAAAGGCTCGGGAACGGGGCCAGCACACTTATCGCATGCATAGCAGCGGAGCATATGCACAAGGTTAACAACCCGCAAGCAAATCATGATTATAATGGTGGTGAGCAAACTTCAGTCGTGTTGGGTGCTTGGACTATTGAATGAGAGAGGGGGCCTTGGCGGCCAGGAAGAAGTGTTTCTACCAGCCGAAGTCTAGTTCGGATCATGCCGATGTAGCGGACGCAGACGCAGACGCCCAGTGAGGGTGTAATGCCAGGGCTTCTTGACATCTAGATCAGTAACGGCAGTTGCAATAGACCAACTCCCAGGCACATGTTTGCAAGCTGGCGCCAAGTGCATGCGGATGAATCATTCAGGAGAATGAGGGAGGTCGTTCACGGCGGATAGATGCAACCTTTTTGCAATATCAAGGCGCACTACGTTTGAAAGAAGAGTCGGGAATTTTCAGGGTGGTAGGGTTAACAGCCATGAGAGGGCTCACGGAAGCAAGTCGGAAGGTAGGTTTTAACGGAGCCAAAGCTCTTGTGGTAGTCAAAGGCACAATCCGTAGTCGAACGATGAGTACATCGCGTGCCGATAGTTCAGCTTGGCCTCATGAGCAGTGACTGTGTCCTCTTCCAACTTCAATCTCCAGAGGTCGCCTCCGCTCGATGGCAAATTCTCCCTCCGCCATACATATCCCTTCCACCGCATCGCTCAGTGACCCATGTTCGTTGCACTGTGCCGCTGGACGACCTCCGGGAGTCGGCCATGATCCGGCGTTGCGGCCCGCACCATAACGGAGATAATGGAGCGAAGGTGGCCACTGGGTCCTATACACGAACTCAAACCCTCGTGCGGAATACCTCCAGCGCACCAGGTTTCAGGGGGCCAGGAGCCGATGATTGTAGACAAGCACAATACATCCCCACACCTTGGTGACGGATGAATGGCCGTTTGGTGTGATGGATAGTAACAACGATAGTCCGGGGAAGGGTATTGTGGCGGCGTAGCTGCCGTTTTCCAACCAGATCCTCCGCCCTTCATCGGACAGGATGATACCTCCTGCGTGGAATGAATGATGGCTCACGACCGCAGCATACCACTAGCCTAGCAGCAACTCGAGTGGCCGGGAACTTCGCGTCCGAGGTTGAGCCGTCAACCCCAACCGTACTTGTTGGAAGCCTCCTTGCGGTTGGCCCGGCCGGCGGCAAAGCTATCCTCGAGCGCCTCACGCTGGCTGTGTACATTTTGGACGAGTTGACGCAGGCTATGCTTGCCGGCGTGTAGAGCCCGAACGGGTCTATGAATCTGCTGATCGCCAGCGGCGCGAACCTCCTCATTATGTTGATATTCCTGGTCCATGTTGAAGTTGATGACCGTCTTGGCCTCCTGGTCGACTCCACCACGGTTGCGGCCAAAGAGCTCACGACGGGCCGCCGACGACAGGTTCAGATCGCGAGCGATGCTGTCAAGAGATTCAGATGGGGGCGCCGTGGTCGGCAGAGAAGCATGATGCGGCTCGGTGGCATATGGGGCCGGCTGTTCAGCATGCGTTTGGTCCAAGAGAGCGTCCGAGGCGAACAAGGGTTCGTAGGCGCCGCCCGGCTTGGATTTATCCGATTCGGCGGGCGCTTCGGTGTGCATGGAGAAGAGTGACACCCTTTTCGGCGGTTGAACAAGGGAAGTAGTGGGCTGGCTTTCAGTTGTTGCGTTTGATGAAGTCTTCGCTGATAGATTTGCTGGCACCGCAGCGGTTGCATTCGATTTGCCCCCCCCAGACGCAAAAGTCTTTTTCTTGCTCGAATTCCTGGTCACAGACAGCGGCTTGAACATCAAGGGCTTGCCGACCAGCTTGACCTCGTCGGCTTTCTTCTGCCCCTCTGGAATCGACGGTTCTGTCTGTCGCTTTGGGGGCGGCGGGTTCGTGGACTCGAGTCCGGATGGCGACACGTCACCACGTCTAGCTCCACCGCCTTCCGATCCATCACGGCTGAAGCCTAGTTCTGTGCTGGTTTTGAGGCTCACAGCTGGTTTAGCTTGGTCGGGTTTCGTGGCATTCTTGGGCGCTGGAAGGAACGAATTGAACCCGGAGAATAAACCACTGCCGGCGGTACGCGCTCGCTTGGCCGGTGGCTCCTCGGCATGGGCATTTCTGTCGCTCGTCGCCGCCGCGGGCTGCGGAAGGTTGACGACGATTTTGCCCGGGTTGGATCGGTCGACGACTTTTCTGAATGATTTCTTGGAATCGGATAGGGCCGCCTTCTGTGCCTCTTTGGGCGCCTCAGATTCACTGCCTGAAGAGTCTGACTCGGAGTAGTCGACCAGACCCATGAGTGCGAATTTGGGCCTGAGACGAGCGCTGAGCAGGTTGCTGGTCTGAAAGAGGTGGACGATGGGAGAGGGGGATATGGATGACGAACGAGGTTTGCACAATTCCTTGATCGCCATGAAATGTACATAGTGTACTTACCAACTCTCTATTAGCGGGCAACTGTATTGTACCGTACTCCGTACTTGTACTCCACTGTAGGTAATACTGACCACCAACACTCCTGCGTGGGGACATGTGTATTTAGGTGACCGGAGAGCAGAATATAGGGCACATACAAGTAATCGTGCCACGCCCCACCTAAAGGTGTACTTGGAGTACAAATACGTGCTGGAAGTTGCAGCGACCAACAAATTACAGTTACAGTCTACGGGCAATACAGTACATCTGATTGCATGTACTTAGTGATCAGAGTACTGTAGCGGTCGGATAGAAGTGGAGATGCTGTCCCAGGCACCACTTACCGTAGTAATCCGTAAGTTAGTACTCCGTACTCCGTACTAGGTACTAGTTACGGATACTATGATATGACTAAGGTGCAAGTACAGTATGCTACAAGTACAACTACTTTCTGTGTACGGAGTACTCCGTGCTCCGTTCTCGATACTCCGGTAGTGTGTACGGAGGACTATACAACTACCTAGTACTTACTTACAGTACTTACTTACATAAGTACTTACAGTACAAACCAACACACGAACTTGTACGTACTGACTCCGTACTAGTATGTACTAGATTACTCACATACTGTACAACTAGGTGTACTTACATGTACTCCCTAAACGGGTCGGGGAAACCTACGCCATCAACTGCCGGCACGATACACATACTAATTCGCCTCCGTCATCACTTCTTCCGTCGCTCTTCGGTGGATTTGGTTCCAAATACAGCGCCTGCTCCGTGCTCATTGTCTCCTTCTCCCTTGCGCATCATCGACTTCGCCTTCCTCTTGCTCCTCAGCCTCCTCGCCACGCCTACCGACCTCCCGACCTACAAACCTACCGACCTACGAACCTACGAACCTACCGACGTAGGGACCTACTGGCCTGCTGACCTACCATCACCAGTCATCGGCCATGTAGACGGACGCTGCAGCGAAAGCTTCAGCCACTCCAAACACGCCTGCCTGCCATGTCCATCATTCAGCTGGATGAGTACGAAAGCGCTCCATGGGCTGACGGCTCCCTTCGGACAGTTCGCTAAGTTGTCTCGCAGGCTTGTGTCATATCAGCTGCGGACGGGCTACCTTAATGAAATCGCCGACGGCGTCGGTGAGCGGCTTCTCACCGTGAACGATGCATTCCTCAATTCGACGCCGTTCAAGGCCTCGGGTTGGCGGCCCAGCTCGTCGCACATCAAGCGCACCCATTCGCCCCCGATCCCGACCGCCGTCGCCTCGGAGTACTTCCAGGCACCGCGTCAGGCTGGCCTGACGCTCGACGATGGCGACGACGATGGCGGCATGCTCACGGGTGGCGGGGCGGACACCATGGGGCCCGGCATGGCGACTAAGAGGCGCAGGCGTCGGGAGCAGATGGAGGAAGACAGCAGCGATCTGAGCGACGACAGCGACGACGAGCACGAGCAGCGGGCCGCCCAGCAGATCAAGTTCGCCAAGATGCCCGTCCGACAGCGGGCCGGCTCGTCGCCCATCCAGGTGTCGTCGCTCAAGCAGCAGCCGTCGCCGCGAAGCAACCGCCGAGGGTCCCAGTCGGCGTTGGAGACGGTGCGTGAGCGGCCTCGTCGCGACACCTTCACGAGCAGCTACGTATCGTCCGAGAACGAGTTTGACCTGCCGGCCGCCCACAGGCATCGGGAGGCGGCCCGTGCCGCGGCGAAGGCGCTACGGCTTCAGGAGAAGATCAGCGAGGAACCGAGGGCCAGCATGCATCGGGCCGACACCGACGGGCCGCCCGAGGAGGACGACGATTCGGACGACGGCTCCGACGTGTCGGGAGACTACGTCGGCAGCATCGACTCCGCCTCCATCCTGGATGGCGTTGAGAACCCGATGAACGCTTCGCCGACGCAGGCCGTGATCGGCACCCTGCCGCGAAAGTTTACGAGGCAACCCACGATCCGCCGATCCAACGCGCCCGCCAAGCCGGTCATCCTCGGGGCCCTGCCGCCGCCTCGTCCGATGAGCACCCTCCGACCGCTCAGCGTCATCCAGCCGCACAGCTTGTTGACGGCGGCGCTCAGGGCGAAGCAGGACAAGCCGTCGGTGCCGTTTCAGAAATTTGCCCACTTCAGCGGCCAGGGGACGCAGGGATCCATCAACGTCCGCATCTACGCCTCCTTTTCGGACCTGCCGAGCAAGCCGTTCGAGGTTCGCATCCGACCGCGCGTGCAGGACGGCCAAGGCGCAGAGCGCATCGTCACCGTCGCCGACCTCATCGGGCTCGGCTTGTACAGGTACAACGAGGAGAAACGGGAGCCTCCGCTGGCTCCAGACAAGGTCAACATCAACTGGTGGACCCTGAGGATGGTGGAGGAGGGAGGCGAAGTGGACGATGACTTCCCGCCCTTTGAGAGGACGAAACCGCTGACGTCGTTCACGACGGTCAACAACGCCGGCGCTCGCGGCGGCGGCAGGTTACGATCCAACTCGAAGGCTTTCGACGACTTTGCCCTGGTGCCCGCGACGAAGAAGGAGTTTGACGAGAACGCGGCGCTGACGCCGCAGGAGGACGGCGGCGAGGATGACGAGGAGCCGGGCCCGGCGGCGGGGGCGGCGGTGCAGGGTGCCGGTCGGGAAGCCGATGGGAATCTCAGGATCGCGCCAGCCGCCGGCGTCTCACCGGCGCCCCCGGTGGCCGAGGCGCCGGCGAGACCGAGGCAGAACCCGATTGTGTTTACGACGTACCGGTCCAACACGCCGCTGGCGGATGCGCCGCAGGCTCCGGCGGCCGCCCCCAACACGATGCGCGGCCAGCAGAAGCTGCTCCGGGTCCACCTCCTGTCGGCCGACGTGCCGTCGGGGCAGATGGTGACGGTCGACGTCACGACGGACACGTACCTCGCCGAGGTACTGGATCTCGTCTGCCGCAAGAGGCAGCTCGACAAGGCGAACCACGTGCTCAAGCTGCCGGGCTCGGGAGCCGTCGTCATGATCGACCGGCCCGTGTCGTCGATCGGAAACGTGTCCGACCTCGAGCTCTACCGACGACGGTTCGCGACCGACGGTCCCTTGAGCATGACGGGTTCGCCGAGCGGCGCGTCGCCGAAGCCGATGCCGCTCGGCGACGGCCAGGGCGTGGCGCAGCGCAAGGGCCACAAGAAAGGCCAGGTTCAGGGGCCGCACCCGCTCGCGCGGGAGACGCCGAAGCAGGACGAGCTGGCAAACGCCAACTACAAGAAGTACACGGTCTGGCGGAAGCAGCCGATGCGCCTCGTCGGCATGAGCGAGCGGATCCTCGTCATCGACGGCGAGTACATCCACATCGTGCCGGCGTCGGGCGGCAAGGCGGTGCACGACGGAACCGGCAAGACGACGACGGTGCACTTTAGCAACGTCATCGGGTGCAAGGTGCCGCGGAAGCACCCGACGAACGTCAAGGTACGTGGCGAGAAGGCGGGCGGTTTTCGATGGACGCCAGACTGACGTCGGATTGTCGGAAACAGCTCGTCATCTACAAGGCCACGGAAAGCAAGCGATATGACTTTGAGGCCCGAGGCGCAGACGAAGCGGCCGAGATTGTGGCGGAGCTGAAGAAGGGCATCTCGCCCTATCGCGAGGTGTAAGTTGGGGTTGCGTCAGGCGTCGCAAGACTAGGCGATGCCGGAAAGAGAGACGACTACACTTGCATCTACAGACACGCAAATGTACGGATGGGTGGATGGGTAGGTGGATGGGTGGGTGGATGGATGGGTGGATGGATGGATGGGTGGATGGATGGATGGGTGGATGGGTGGATGGGTAGATGGGTGGATGGGTGGATGGGTAGATGGGTAGATGGGTGGATGGGTGGATGGGTAGATAGGTGGATGGATGGATGGATGGATGGATGTCGGTGCTGATGGGTAGATGGGTTGATGGGTAGATGGGTTGATGGGTAGATGGGTGGATGGGTGGATGGGTGGATGGGTAGATGGGTGGATGGATGGATGGATGTCGGTGCGAGGCTGTACAGGTATTATATGTATTTGTGCCAGACGAATGCAGGCCAACAAGCACCTTCCGGCGCGGTACTACCAGATTTCTGCGTACGCCTTCGTCCCAGTGACGAGCACCAAACACTAGGCAGATCGGCAGCTCATATATGTGGTAGAGTCAGAGCTGGATACCAGCAGGTTGGCTTCAGTTCCGGCCAAGCGTTGGCGCGCCATAGACCAAGAACGCGGGATCATCCACCCCCACGTTCACGCTAGACAATGTTGATCATGATTCGATGGGGATCAAGTGTAAGCATATCTGGTAGCTTCACGTGCAAGTCCATGCCCTCCTTGCAAGTTGCCAACGGCATCGTCAAGGTGTGAGCATTTGGGGCCACAGGTCGTCGTCATGAATCATTGCCAAGCCTGCTAGGGGTCGCATCTTTGTAGGAGGCGGGTGATCATTGGAGTGGCGCAGCTGTGGTTGAGCCGTGGCTCGGCCGCTATTAATAGTCGTGTTTATACCGGCTGACGTAAGGACCTGTGGCGCTCCGCTCACGAAGCATCAAGGCTTCATCGTCATTGTCTACGTCAATCTACAGTAGCATCCCAGTGGACAGCTCGATGCGGAATGCATACTCCACGCAGAGAACTGCTACTGACCCGATATACCATGGCGCACCCAGCGCCCAACCCCCCCCTCTCTGCCGACCAGGGTAGCTGGGCAAGCTGGGTACGTTCGTGACGCTTGTGCTAACCAATGCTGGGTTGACTTACTCGTGCTAGCTGGCACATCCCAGGAGTAGCGCTCATGCAAAAGCAATTTCGTGTGTGTGCGAGTGTTCCATACTCCGTACGTGCGGTGTGCACGGGGCCACCAGCCAGCACCTTGGTGATATGGCTTCGTCTTGCTGCTGAATACGAGGATGGGTTGTCGCATTACCTCAACCTTTCCATTATAAGTACATACATACGACGGCCCTCCCTAGACATCGGCTCGCGTCCCGCCATTCTCCCCCATACCCAAGCCCCCCTTCCCCTGGACTACAAGCACGCTTCCCGCCTCTTGCATGCCAGTCCCCGTTGCATATTTACCTGTTGCTCTCCGCCCCTCTCCCGTCGTCTCTGCCTCCGCCTTGGCGATTCTCGACCAACCGACAGCCGCGCCCGTTCAACCGTCGTCATCATGAAGTTCTCCACGTTCGCCGTCGTCGCCTGGGCCGCTGCCGTCCAGGTAATACCATGCTTGTCCCGACCAACCTCATCCGTTCTCCGTGCGCTAACGTCATGGTGAATGCAGGCCAACCCTGAGCCCACACCGATGCCTGACATCATCGCCGACGCGTCCAGCTTCATCGGAAACGCGATCCCCAACGCGGCGACCTTCATCAGCGGCATCGCCCCCGCGGCAGGTGGCATCATCTCGGACGCCAAGTCGATCGCGAGCAAGGTCGTGCCCGGCCTCGGCTCCGAGTGGGCCAGCATCACGAGCAGCTTCGGCGCCAAGCAGTCGAGCCTCAGCAGCGTCCTCGCCACCGCCACCGACAACGCGGTCAAGAGCAGCATCAACGCCGAGCTCAGCAAGGCCGCGGCCGGGCTCGCCGCCGCCAGCAACAGCCTCGTTGCCGCCGCCACCACCACCTCGAGCAGCTCGGCGGGAGCGGCGGCGCCTGCGCAGACGGGCGTCGTCGCCATCGGTGCCCTCCTAGGCGGTGCCGCCGTCCTCGCCAACATGTAGAGGGAAAATGATGGCTCGTCGTCACTTGCGACGACGGATGACCAGAGACGCCAGCCAAGGCGCGATCCGAAGCCTCGATCCGAGCCAGCATTTTCCGGGGCCGACGCACGAGCTTTGTCAAGCAACAAGGATGAGATTCGCGTCATCTCCGAACAACGTTCATTTGGGGGCAGTGGAAACGGACGGACGGACGGACGGACGGCCGACCAACAGGCCAACGTTGCTCTTCGTCGAAGCTGCGGATGACGGTGCACGAGTTTGAGCCCGTCGTCATGTGCATCACGAGGCAGACGCAAAATGCACCATCGTTTCTCGAACGCGTAATCTCATCCTTTGTCCGCCCGCAACTCTCGCCACAGTCGGTCAATGATCTGGAATATGGCCGTCACGTCTCTCATGATGTCGTCGTCCACTTGCCCGCCCAGCCGTTGCTGAATCTTGTCGGGGTGCCACCGCACCCGCTCCTCCTTGAGCTTGGCCTCGAATGCGCCCTCGCCCACCTCGGCGAGGTTCAGGCCCTGGGTGAAAAAGGTGCGGACGTGCTGCTCGTCAATGCCCATGCGGCCGCTCTTGTTTGGCCACGGGAGATTCGGAGGCGAGCCGTCCCACCCGGCCCAAGCCGACGTGTACTTGTCCCACAACTCGGCCCAGGCCTTGCGCTCCCTGCGTTGCTGTCCGCGACGCAGGCTACGCTCCATTTCCTCTCGGATCGCGCCGTCCCTTCTCTCGCACTCCTCCTGCGCCTTGCGCCTCTCGTGCGATTCTTTCTCTCGTCGGCTCCGAGCCTCCTCCCGTCGCGCCTTCTCCTCCAGCAGGCCGGCGTGAGTCTTTTCAAACATCTTCTGGCGCACGTACGCCGAGTACTCCTCGTCCGTCATGCGCTCCAGCTCACCCTGCGGCCCAACCTTGTCCTTGGCGTAGACGTGGATCGGCTGGCCGTAGACGTGCTCCCAGTACATGGCCGCATCGTCGTCGGCCATGGCGTCGAAGAGTGATTCCCGAAAGGCGGCATCCGGGTCTAGGGGTGCGGCTTCGTGTATGTTGGTAGGCGTCGGCGATCTGCGTCGGCGGCGGCGGCCGTGTCGGTGACGACGGTGGCTGTCACGCACGTCACCTTCGACTTGGGCATCTTCGCGAACCGCGTCGGGGTCGGAGGAACGGTGGCGATGCCGCCGACGCTGTCCGTCTTTCTTGAGCTTTAGTCGGGTAGGCCTCGGCTGCAGCGTGTCCGCATGCTTGCCATCGGGTTCACCACGCGTCGGAGATGCGTCTCGAGTAACGGTGGACCGGCGGCGGCGTCGGTGACTGCTTCGGTCGTCTCTGCTCCGACTGCTGCTCCGGCTTCGGCTTCTCCGTCCGCTTCGATCTTTGACGGGTCTATCTTGGTTCAAGGATGACAAAAGATACTGCCTCCTGTCCGATGGGCGCGCGTCGCACATGGCCACAACAGTACATCATCCTCGTCTCCAATTCTGTCGCAGCGACCAGCACTGGATGGGAAGCGTTGGAGTCGGGAGGCGTTGGACGTTGGGTCTGGTTGAAGGAAGAAAAAAACAGCAGATGCCGTACGAAAATGGGTGGACGTTGGCCAAGTGGATTCTGGCTGGCTAAGTCGATGGGTTGTGATGGGTACTACTTAGGTGTACTCCGTACAGTAAGTAAGTACGTCCTTAAGGTACTTAATTACATGTACTCGAGCTACTACTACATCTACTACTATAATTGCGGAGTTTCAATACTTTCAGCACATGCCTGCCTCCACTTATGGAGGAGTGCAGAGTACTTACATGTACTTGCTTACAACGACACCCTGTAGTGCTCCGTACTTGGACACCAACAAGTATTAATGTTACTGTACAATAATTGCTCCCTAGTACTGTACTCCGTAGTATTCTGCATTATGACTTGACAAAAACTTGCTTGCTACCAATATCGCGAGTACTGCACACCGAAGTAAGTAATACTGTTCAAGCTACAGCATTCATCAAAGCACTGTCCTCCGTACCATGCAGATTTTGCACGGAGCCTGGGTACAGTACTAGGTAGTTACTTAGATGTTGCAAGTATTATACCAGTACAGGATAGACTCCAGTGCGACGCAGCTACTGTACTTAGGTGTACGTACATCTGCATGTACGGAGTACACGTACGTACAGTACAGTGAAATTACAATACAAACACAAGTACTCCGTAAGTACTTACAGTAAGTTGTCATTACAGTACATACTTAAGTACAGGACTTAGGTGTACTTGCACTCCGTACTATTAGTCCTTTATTCCTTGGTTAACCGCACTCGCATGCGCATGGTAATGCTACCTAGACAAGTAGTTGTAGTTGTAAATATACTGTAGGCGTACCCAAGTACATGTACCGTATTTACAAGTAATACCTGCGTAGTATATACATCAAATGCCTCTGCACCTGTCGCCGGTACTTATTTTCAGGCTATTGCTACTACCCCTGAGAGGTCCAGGAGGTGCCTCCCTTGGCTTATAGTCGGGCACATCGACATGCGCTACTTGTAAACGCAAGTAAGTATATGGAGTAGTGCCGAGCAGAATACATGTGCGGTTCGGAGTACTTGCATTGTTGCACCTTTGGTACTCCGTGCTCCGAATGGGGTACGCTGAAGGTAATATTAATACTTGTACAAAACAAAGCGCACCTCCTCAGGCGCTTGGCCAGGTACTTGGCATTGCTGGCCGTTGCGCACTTGCACCAGACGCCGAGGCACTCGGAGTGAGTAGTCAGCCAATGTAACCAGTCAGTGGTGCCTGGGAGTGGAGACGCGCAGACACCAGGACGCCAGGGCGCCAGCCTCCATTCAGCACCAACCGCGGCGAGTCGCGCAAAGTGCCGCAGGGAGCGAGCTGGCCGGCGAGCGGGCCGAAGGGGTGTTCGTTGCCGAGAGCTGCAATAGGGTGGATTGTGGACGCCCTGATTGCTGCTGGCTTGTCGCAGAGGCGCAAGGAAGCCAACCCATCTATTACCTCCACGTTGACGTTACGCGTTTGATGCCCTCCACCTGCCACCTACTCCTAATTACTCCCTACCCCCTACTCCCTATTGTCCGCTACCTCCTCGCAACCTACGATTACTGCCTCGTCTATTCTCGTCTGGTTCTCGACACCGGCCGGTGCTAGTTCTGCCCTCTTCATTCGTACACTCAACCGAGCCGCGGTGATGGTGACAATGTCACGCAGCGCATAATCAGATCCCGCCTCATCATCTCATTCGCTGCACCCGAGTCCCAGCGCAACAACAAAGGACGACAAAACGCAAGGTATCCCATCATGGGGGGCATGCTGCTCCTTCTGGCGCTATGCGTACGTCCGCCACTCTCTTCCGCCTGCCTGTGAAGATTCGGCTCTGGCTGACAATGTACCCGTCCAGGTGGTCATGGCTTTGGCGTGAGTGGAGGGCCCTCCATCCTGACCGTCGGCCTTTGGGGAGCCTCGCTAACCTTGCCAGCTCGTTCTTCGCCGGAGCTCTGCCTCTATCCATGACATTGACACAGTCGCAGCTGCGCCTGATAACCAGCATCGGTGTCGGCATCCTCGTCGGCACCTCCCTCATTGTCATTATTCCCGAGGGGATCGAGGCCGCCGCCATGGCAACATCGCCCTCCCACATCCACAACGCTCGCAGCTTGGCAACGAGGGCCCCTTGGAAGTTTGCCATGGAAAAGCGACAGGTTCACGAAAGCACGACGCCCGCAATCGTGGCCGCGAAGCGCGACGCGGTGTCGGGCGATGCCCTGCGCCAGTTGGTATCCAACGCCGCGACGCCCTTGACGGCCCCTGCATCGGTGAGGAAGAGAGAAGGCGGGCGGGCGGTCGACGACTCTGAGCCCGCCACCACGATGCCAAGAAAGGTCGCCGGAGAGGGCGAAGAGGACAAGGGCGAGGGCAAGAAGGGGAAGGAGAAGGAAAAGGAGAAGGAGAAGGAAAAGGAGAAGGAGAAGGAGGGCGACGAGGAGGGCGGTGTCGAGGGCGACGGGGACGGGGACGGGGACGGAGATGCGAAGCACGAGGAGCACTTCAGCATCCCAGGCTTCGAGGTTGGCTTTTCCATGGTCTTGGGCTTCGTCCTCATGTTCCTCATCGACAGAATACCCCGGCACGCGACCGAGACCTTTCAATCCAGCGCCGAGACGACGCACATGAGCCTCGATAACCTCGGAAGCGGCGATGGCGCCGGCGATCCCGAATCCGTCGGCTTCCTCGACACTCTGGCGCCGACGCCGAGAAGCTCGCGCAGCATGGCGACGACCATGGGACTCGTCATCCACGCGGCCGCCGACGGCATCGCCATGGGCGCATCGTCGGCCTCGTCCAACATGAGACTGGGCTTCATCATCTTCATCGCCATCATGATTCACAAGGCCCCTGCCGCTTTTGGATTGACCTCGATACTCCTGCGGCAAGGGCTGTCGAAGCGTGCGGCGAGGGGACACTTGATCATCTTCAGCCTCGCCGCCCCCGCCGGCGCCTTGTTGACCGGCATGCTGGTCAGAGTCCTGGGCGGCGACCACATCGAGGGCGAGCACGGCCAGTGGTGGACCGGCATGCTGCTGCTCTTTTCCGGCGGGACATTCTTGTGAGTGACGCGACGCCTGCCTTCCCGACCGATGTCGGTCAGCGCCCGAGATGGGTCCCGAGTTGCTGACGGACGGCAGATACGTCGCCATGCATGCCATGCAAGAAGAAGGTTCCCTGCAGCCGGTCAATGAGCTTGGTCCGGGAACCAACGGCTACACGGAAGGGCCGTCGGCGAACGGGCAGCGGAAGATGAGGGGTCCTCAGATGCGCGACACGCTCGCCACCGTGGCGGGCATGTTTTTGCCGCTCGTCACGCAGCTGGGGGGGCACCACCACCATTGAGTTTCGGCGTGCAACTGTTTAGCCGTGTGAGGGGATGCGAGGGGATGCGAGGGGGTGCGAATGGGACGCGTGTGGGTTTTAATGGGGCCGCCGGTGCTGATCACAACCAGAGGGAGGTCCCCTCGTCGCCATGACGGCGATTGCTTCCGCATCGCGGTGCTGTCAAGGCAGTCAAAGCAATGTGGGTGAGCGCTGCACTGCTCGGTTGCGATGAGGGAGTGCTCGAATTGTCTAGATGGATAGATTGCGCTCGTGTGCAAACTTCGAATCGCTCGGGTCGCTTGTCCACCTCTTGCCGCACTCCATACGCCGGACAGACGGGTGGGACGATTTCTCTGGCAGAGCCTTGGCCTGGCGAGCATCTTGAATGGAGCAAATTCAACATCTTCAGAGGTTGCCTCGGTACGGACTGCTCTCGCGCGAGTCTCCATGTGCTTCGTCCGTTCTGACTTGGAACTGAGGGCGACTTGGTATGGCGTGGCCTCCGCAGGAATCCAGGCCTCAGACCCCTGAACCCCTTGATGCGAGCAACGGCAAGGTGCATGCCTCCGTGTCCTGCACAAAGGACAATAAAGGCCTTCGGTACCTAGCCTCGTATGGATTGCCGGACCGAGGGAATCAGTGCCTGGGCCGCCAGCACAGGCTGATTCAGAAACAGCCGTCCACTGGGACCCGTGCCGCACGCGCATGCCTGGTGCAGGGGCGAGCGCTCCAAGCTTCATTGCCAAACTCGCGACTGGGATGTATGCACTCCGTTATACCGGAGTACATTGGGAGCGGCAGGTATCTGCAGGTACCTGTGTGTCAACCAGTAGTGGAAGTCTATAGGTGCCTAGCGAGTAATTACATTAAGCAGAACCTGGCAACTGCATCGAGGGGGTGACTGTACAAGTGCGGAGTAATACTTGAAGCAAATACAGGCATACTACTCCGTACAAGTACAGTGCTTTGGTCGGTACCAACCGGACTTCAACTGCCCAGTTGTCAATTCTCGGTAAAGACAGCTACTGTACTCCGTACATGTCCAAGTAATACTCCGTACAGACTACTACTGCATTGGGTACCAAATACTAACCCACTAACCTACTACACCTACTACTACCTGTTGCTAAGGCATTAAGCGTGTACAGTGCAAAGTCAGTCTTACCACTAGGTACTGCCTACCTACAGGACGTACTGTAGGTATGAAATATGACTGCGGAAGGCATTGATACTTGCACTCTTCTGCATGTTCATGCTCCTCATTCATCGTCAAAGGAACTGATCAAGCACTATTAACTATTACTCCGTACGCCCTACTGGTTAGTTTTTGCTCGACTGCTACGCCGTATGTACGGTACGAAGTAGGTATTGAAACTTGTAGTGCTTTCATACCACTATTGTTTCTGCAATTGTGCTGTGCTTACGGAGTACATGAACAAGCATTGCTTCCCGGGAGGCAAGTACTTACAGTAGCCACCCTGAGGGTACATTGCACCCACTAGTGCGCTGCCTCTCGTCTCCACCATGACGGACGCGAAACTCATAGCATCTCTGGTTTCTGATCTGCCCATCATCCACATCGTGTCCCGTTCCACGCCCCCTCCCCCCCGCGCCCCATTATATCGCATCTTCCTTCCCACCTCGCATCCCCTGCTCGTCCTGCCTTTCGCTTGGCGGCAGCAGCAATCGGAGGGGACGCGCTCGACCTGCTGTCTTCAAGCCTTCGCACTCGTCTCGCTCCTAGGCGTAGAAGTGAGCAAACTGACGAGGGGGTTTTATCGACCCCCGGTATCAACCCCCCAGCATTCACGCAAAACTCCCCTTCGCACGCACGCTCGTGCTCAAAAGTCGCCATCCTGGTCCGCCGCATTCCCCATCCGCCAGGGAGCGGCCGAAAAAGGGCATCGCATCGGCTGCGTTCAAGACAGTGAACAATAACTACCCTTCGTGGACGCGGCTAATCCCACCCATGCCATTTGCGGCCACTGCCACGGTACGTACGATATCTGTTCCCGCCATTAGCGCCCCCCCCCCCCCCCCCTCTCAATAGGCCGTCTCGGTCTCGCCCTCGGACTCGACATGCATCCATCTCATGAAACAGCCCTCCTCCCTCAATGCCGAGCCTCGCCACGCTTCCCATCGGATTCCGACTGCCTCGTTCCTCATTCAAGCCTTCATCCCAGCACGCTCCGGTGCAGAGCATGGTACATTAGCTGACATGTCCCGCGCCGCTCTCCGTTAAGGCGCCTCATCCGCTGCAACCTGCACGCCGTCCGTGTTGCGGCATCACCCTGCCCTGCCCTGTCCGCGTCCGCCTTGTCACATCGGCCCTCGCTGCGAGGCGGCGAACGGCTTGACCTCTAGGCCATGGCCGGCTTCGACCAACCCATGAGCTTCTCCCAGAGAAGAGGGAGTATCCTGAACGACGACGAGTTCGCTCTCAACTCGGCGAGCGGTTCCAACTCTCGTCGAGAAAAGCTCCCCCGACAGTTGCGACAGACGAGGGGCCCGCCGACACCGAGCATGCCCACGCCTACCGCCGAATTTGACCAGCAGGTTACCGGCTCCCCGCCGCCCCCTCCGACGCCTGCCGCCTCGCCCGGGCCTGCGCACTGCCAACCCGACTGGAGCGACGCGGCCGAGGAGGAAGAATTCTTCCTCTCCAAGGTCCGCCAACACTTCAGGAACTGCTCCGGGCCGCAGCGGACGAGGGTTCTCGCCGACCTGCTCAACCTCTGTACCAGTCAGCAGCTGAGCTTTGTTCATCAATTCGTCAGCCCGCTCCTGAAGAAGGACCCCTTCACGAGCTTACCCAACGAGCTCTGCCTGCGGGTGAGAGCCCATCATCGTGTCTGACCACGGCCCCGAGCCTCTCCAGGCTGACCCCCGTCGCAGGTTCTGTCCTTCATCGACGACCCGAAAGTCCTCGCCCGGGCATCCCAGGTCTCGAAGCGGTGGCGGGACCTCCTCAGCGACGACATGACGTGGAAGAACCTCTGCGTCAAGCACGACTACGGCAGGCGACTGTCGGACGCTCACGCGCCATCTACCGTCGTCCCCGTGAGGCTCTCCGCCCCTACGTTTGCCAGCGCCGACGCCGACATGTCAAGCAGCAGCTTCCCCGGCTCCTGCTCCATGGCCGGCCACTCAACCGGCTCCCGCAGCTTCGACGGCGCCACGGCAAGACCCAATATTCGCTCGTACAAGTCTCATTTCAAGCAACGCTATCTCGTCGAGGCCGCTTGGAGATCGGGCGGCACGAGCGTTCACAGGAACATCACCCAGGAGGGTGGCGTCGTCACGAGCCTGCATCTGACGCCAAAGTACATCATCGTGGCTCTCGATAACGCCAAGATCCACGTTTTCGACACAAAGGGCGACTCGCAACGCATCCTTCAAGGCCACGTCATGGGAGTCTGGGCCATGGTACCCTGCGAGGACGTCCTGGTCAGCGGTGGCTGCGACCGCGATGTGCGTGTCTGGGATTTGAAGACGGGGTACGAGCACCTCGGAAGCCCCCCCAATCTCTGTCGATGCTAACCTGGCGCCAGCGCTTGCTTGCACACCCTGCGTGGACATACATCGACGGTGCGCTGCCTCAAGATGGCAGACGCCAATACCGCCATCTCCGGCTCTCGAGACACCTACCTCCGAATTTGGGACATTCGGGCAGGCGTCTGCAAAAACGTTCTCATGGGTCATCAGTCGAGCGTCAGATGCCTGGAGATCAAAGGCGACATCGTCGTTTCCGGCAGCTACGACACTTTTGCTCGAGTATGGAGCATATCGGAGGGCCGATGCCTGCAGACGCTGCAGGGCCATTTTAGTCAGATATACGCCATTGCCTTTGACGGCAAGAGGGTCGTGACGGGGAGCCTCGACACGAACGTGCGCGTGTGGGATCCTCTCTCTGGGTACCTTTCCTCGGCCACCTGTCCTGCGCAGGAGCCCATCGCTAACGTGATGGACAGCGAATGCCTTGCCATCCTTCAAGGTCACACCTCCCTTGTCGGCCAGCTGCAAATGCGAGGCGATACCTTGGTGACCGGCGGCTCGGACGGCTCCGTTCGAGTCTGGTCGCTAGAGAAGATGTGCCCCATTCATCGGCTCGCCGCCCACGACAACAGCGTCACGAGCCTGCAGTTCGACGACGCTCGTGTCGTCAGCGGTGGCAGCGATGGCCGAGTCAAGATTTGGGATTTGAAGACGGGGCATCTCGTGCGAGAGCTCATCGCCCAGGGTGAGGCTGTATGGCGCGTCGCTTTTGAGAAGGAAAAGTGCGTTGCTCTCGCTCTGAGACATGGTCGAACCGTCATGGAGGTGAGGATATTGTCCCCGGTGATTTCCCTTGGGACCGCGAGGACTGATGACGACAGGTTTGGTCCTTTTCTCCACCGGAGGAGATGCTGTACGACCGCCCGCTCCCGCTTCAGCAGCGCGTTCTTGAAGCCGACCCGAGTCGTCCCCTGAGTGCCATGGCTCTTGACTACCGGGCTGGCGATCCAGCTATTACCACCACCGGTCGCGACGCGTCGACGCAGGATGTCGACATGGAAGACGCCGCCCCATCGACGTCCCCGATACCAGCCGACAGCAAAACCTTCTTCGACGACAGATAGACAGCGCGGGACGATGCCAGCGCGAATGAACCCCCAACCCCCAACCCCCCCGAATTTCAGGTGCAGCAGGCGCAAACTCAACCTCCCTCGCTGAAACTCACCGTCGGCACAAGGGTCAAGCCGCGCCACGAGCGCGCATTGGGCTCTGTTTTATACTACAATGGAGCGCCAGGTTAGGGAAATCGAGTCGATCTGGGGCAGGCAGCATGTACCGGCATTGCAGCGTTATGTTATTCAAGCAAGCCAATATAGGAGAAGGGAATGCCACCTCATACCCAATCACGGCCTATAGAGAGGGGTTTCGGGGGGGCCGAATGCGGTCAGAGGTCGAGCGTTGCCCTCATGGGCAATATTGCACTGGCGATACCAATTCAGGCATGGAAATCACCATCAACATAATCACAATCACGGCTCCCTTTCCTACTTGTAGCTACATCCAGGCGGAGGATCGCCCAAGGCGCCGACGAATGAAAATTTTACACACTCCCTCAGTACCATTTGTTCATGCGATGGTATGACGTCGGGTATTTTGGAGGCACTGACATCATTTGAATTGCCTTGGCTGTCGTTTATGAGGGCAACGGCAGCGCACTCGCTTCCATATGTGCATGCATGTAGTACGCACTGCGTAAGTACTCTCGCTGGTAGAAAATCGGGTTAACAACCCATCGATATCAACGCATTATTGCTTACTCGCAGACGTAATCAAGTACGTGTCGGTCAGCCTCCTCCCAGCGACCTTCCATGCCACCTTGGGGTCGCAACATCGACCTGAAGTACCAAAATGGATGGCCATTATCATTATTACTGTACGGAGAACAGTCACCTACTACGGAGTACTTGTACAAGTACATGCACTCAGACGTACAGTAAGTACTCCGTACTGGAGGTGTAGGTACTGTATTAATACTTGTAGTCGCAACTCGTAAGTTCTTGGCAGTACGGAAGTACTTGAGTATACATGTATTAAGTACTTATACCGTGCACTGGGCTCATAATATTTACATGTACGGAGTACGGAGTACCTTGTACACGCATAGTATTCTGCAAGGAATACTCAAGCACTAAGCGCGTCGGTTGATGTTGCATCACGTGGATCATGCGCTAAGGCTATTTTGTCCTGGCGTCTTTGAGACTGAGCTCAACACCCAACGCTGAGAAATTTCCGAGCTCCGTTGACGGACCAAGATTCATATTCCGGCTTCTCCGACCAATTCCCCCTCGACCCAATTGACCGGAGGCTTCTCCAGGCCGCCACGATGTTCTCCAGAGCCGTTCGAGTTCCCAGGGCGGTGTCTCTAGGCGCCAGCGCCCGGGCAGCACCCTTTGCTCTGGCTGCTCGCTCCGTCACCACCGACGCAGCTTCTGCTTCTTTGAGCCACTCCGTCCCTCAGGTGAGATGACTGTTGCGCGTCGCGATCGTGGAATCTCTACACGAGAGCCTCTGGATCGTTCATGCCTTTGCGATGCCCGCTGACCATTTCCGACGCAGTCCGACGTTGAGCCCTTCCAGGTCACACTCAGCGATGAGAGCTTCGAGACATACGAGTTGGACCCGCCACCCTACACCATCGAGGTGACCAAGAAGGAGCTCAAGCAGATGTACTACGATATGGTCACCATCAGGTACGCCCTCAACGGCGGCGCCCTCGGAAACTTGTCTGTTGCTTATCTGACAGCGTCGCAGACAGATGGAGATGGCCGCCGACCGCCTGTACAAGGAGAAGAAGATTCGTGGTTTCTGCCACTTGTCCACCGGACAAGAGGCCGTTGCTGTCGGTATTGAGCACGCCATCACGAAGGAAGATGACATCATCACGGCCTATCGATGCCACGGCTTCGCCCTGATGCGAGGCGGTACCGTCCGATCCATCATCGGAGAGCTTCTGGGCCGCCGCGAGGGTATTGCCTACGGAAAGGGTGGTTCCATGCACATGTTCTGCAAGGGATTCTACGGTGGCAACGGCATCGTCGGTGCCCAGGTCCCTGTCGGAGCCGGCCTGGCCTTCGCACACAAGTACAAGGACAGCAAGACGGCTAGCATCATTCTCTACGGCGATGGTGCCAGCAATCAGGGTCAGGTTTTCGAGGCCTTCAACATGGCCAAGCTGTGGAACCTCCCAGCGCTGTTTGGCTGCGAGAGTATGTTTCCCCTCTCACCCGAGACGCCCGGGACGGCCGCGGGTTGCTGACTGGTCGACATAGACAACAAGTACGGAATGGGTACCTCCGCCGCTAGGTCATCCGCCTTGACCGATTACTACAAGCGTGGACAGTACATCCCCGGCCTCAAGGTCAACGCCATGGACGTCCTGGCCGTCAAGGCAGCCGTCAAGTACGGCAAGGAGTGGACTGCCGCCGACAAGGGTCCCATGGTGCTCGAGTATGTCACCTATCGCTACGGCGGTCATTCCATGTCTGATCCGGGCACCACCTACCGTACCCGTGAGGAGATCCAGCGGATGCGCTCAACCAACGACCCCATCGCCGGCCTGAAGCGGAAAATCCTGGAGTGGGAGATCACAAGCGAGGATGACCTGAAGAAAATCGACAAGGATGCACGGAACCACGTCAACGAGGAGGTTGCTGCCGCCGAGGCCATGGTCGTTCCCGATGCCAAGCCGTCCATTTTGTTTGAGGACATCTACGTGCCGGGAAGCGAACCGCAGTACATCCGCGGGCGAACTCCCGACGAGAACTTCTACTTTTCCAAGTAGGCAATGACCTGGCGCGGTGCAGCCCTATAAGGAGGAATCCAGGCACCATCGCCTGTTGTACCACCATACATGTACTTGTAGTCTGCAGGTACTGAGGAGGGAGAGAGGGAGTGAAGAGAGGGAGGGCGGGCAGTGGGAGGGGGGGCTCTCTGAGCGGACATGTCTTTTCAGTCTTTTACTGGTGTTGGTCAATTCTGCTCAACGAGTCGACGGGATACTGTGACGCTTGCTATTTCATTCTCCGCTCGGCGGTATATACACGTAGGTATGGTGTCGCTGAACGACAGTCACTTGCGGCATTGAATGAATGCACGCATCTTAGGCCGGAACCTCACCAGCCCCATATGGAGCCACATGGACGACGTGCCAACCACGTGACCAAGCGTTTGGCGCGACTCTACGCTGCCAGTCTCGCCAAGCCAATTAACGCGATGCAAGCCCACCAGGCGCGTCATGGTAGCAATTGGTTGACTGCATCTACCTTCGAGGCACATCATATCCTTCACAACATCGTCTCATGCTGAGACGAGCCTTCTCCTCTTTTCTTCGTCAAAATATTGTGCAGTCATCAATTTTATCGAAACGACTGCACATCATGGCACCAAAACAGGCGAACCTCGGGTACGTGAAGCCCAGCCAGAGCACATTAGGGTGCGTGACAAGAACTGTCGCGATCGCTTTCTGCATCGAACATCCCCTGCTGACTTTCGGCGCCCATGAAGAAAGTACTTCGGTGCACAGGGTCCGGCGCCACAGCGACAGATGATGCTGAGCTTCGCGACCAAGACGAAAACCGAAAAGAGGGACGAGACTGTCGAGACTGCCGATGAGGATGGGGAGAGGGACATGAGTGCCAAGGAAAACACAGATCCTGAAAAGGGTGAGCATGTCTGTTCTTACCATCCATACTGTTCAGGATACTGAGGTGTGGGTAGACTCGATGAAACGGCCTATCAAGCGGGAAGGTCAAGACGAGGATGACGACGCCCCCGTTGCTAAGCGAGCGAGACGGAGCCGAGTCAAGATCGAAGACGACGACGACGACTGTGCCATAGACCAGAAGTCTCGACCATTGAATAAGATGGAAAGGTCTAGCAGCCCTCCGTCGAAAGACAAAGGCACGATGAGCCCTGTGCCGACAAGCTCGCAGACAAAGGATTGTCGGCCACAATCTCCACCCACAGCAAAAGAATGCTCAAAAGAGGAGATTTGTTCAGAGGTGAAATGCGAGTCCGAATCCGAAACAGAACAGCCTGTAGTCGAAGAAGAGAGCAAGGAGGACGCTGCCGAGGCCCGCGCGAAGGTTCAGACCCAACTCACGGCCAAGGCCAAGCACCCATACCCGGACTGGAAAGCTGGGGATCCTGTCCCATACGCTGCGCTATGCCAAACGTTTTCTCTTGTTGAGATGACGACAAAACGGTTGATCATTATGGAGCACTGTTCCCTGTTCCTCCGGCAGGTCATCCGGCTTACCCCCGATGACTTGCTGCCAACCGTCTTGCTCATGATCAACAAGCTTGCCCCTGATTATGCTGGTGTTGAGCTTGGCATTGGAGAGTCACTCATCATGAAAGCCATCGGGGAGACGACGGGACGAAGTCTCCAGGTCATAAAGGCCGATCAAAAGGATATTGGCGACTTGGGGCTGGTGGCAGTGAAAAGCAGAAGTACGCAGCCGACCATGTTCAAGCCGAAACCGTTAAGTGTCAGAGGTGTCCATCAAGGTCTGATGAGCGTTGCAACCGTGGCGGGCAACGGAGCCCAGGGCAGAAAGGTTGACGGCATCAAGAAGTTGCTGTCTGCATCTGATTCCCGCGTTACTGGCAAAGTTGACATCACCAAGGACAAAGGTGGGCCGAGCGAAGCCAAGTTTATTGTTCGGTTCCTTGAAGGTAAGTTGAGGCTCGGTCTTGCCGAGAGGACCGTTCTAGTATCTCTGGCCCAAGCGATCGTCTGTCATGAAGCCGAGAAGAAGGGCAAAATGCCGACCACAACTGAGTTGGAAAATGGAGAGTCGGTATTGAAAACGGTATACAGGTGCGTCACATATTGGCAATTGGCGAATGAAGGGGTACGACAGTCGGATGAGAATTGACAAGTTGGCAGTGAGCTTCCGAGCTACGACGTCATCATTCCAGCGATGCTCAAATACGGAATCATGAACCTTCAAGACCACTGCAAGCTTCGTCCCGGGGTTCCGTTGAAACCCATGCTGGCCAAGCCGACCAAGGCCATCACCGAGGTCTTGGATCGTTTTGAGGATCAAGAGTTCACGTGCGAGTACAAGTACGATGGGGAGCGGGCACAAATCCACTACGTTGCCAAGGACGCACCACAGGAACTGAGCCAAGCGACTGCCGGAGCAAGCAAGGCAGCGGCAGACGGAGTCGCCAGCATTTTTTCGAGAAACTCCGAGGACCTTTCGCGCAAGTACCCAGATATTCTCGAGAAGCTGCATACATGGGTCAAGGGGGGGACAAAGAGCTTTGTTCTCGACTGTGAGACCGTTGCGTGGGATGTGGATGAGAAGAAGGTGTTGCCTTTCCAACAGTTGATGACACGCAAGAAGAAAGATGTCAAATCGGAGGAAGTGAAGGTCAAGGTTTGTGTGTTTGCCTTTGATCTGCTTTACCTGAACGGGGAACCAGTTGTGCAAAGGCCGCTTCGCGAGCGACGAGAGCTCCTGCGGGGAGCCTTCACGCCGGTGGATGGCGAATTCTCCTTTGCCACATTCATGAATGGGCAGGAACTCGATGAGATTCAGGTCTTCCTTGATGAAAGTGTCAAGGCTTCGTGCGAGGGACTCATGGTCAAGATGCTGGACGGGACGGAGAGCGGGTACGAGCCTAGCAAGCGAAGTCGAAACTGGCTCAAGGTAAACCATGCGCCTGATTGCTTATTTGCTCCCCCTTTCTGACATGACGTACAGGTCAAGAAAGATTACCTTTCCGGGGTGGGCGATTCTCTCGACCTCGTCGTCCTGGGGGCCTATTACGGCAAGGGCAAACGTACATCTGTCTACGGCGCATTCTTGCTGGCCTGCTACAACCCTTCGACAGAGACGTATGAAACTGTGTGCAACATCGGTACTGGCTTCTCGGAGCAGGTTCTCGAGGAGTTACACTCTCAACTGTCTCAGATAACCATTGCACGGCCAAAACCGTTCTATTCCCACTCATCTGGCACACAGCACCAGCCGGATGTGTGGTTCGAGCCTCGATACGTTTGGGAGGTCAAGACTGCCGACTTGACCCTCAGCCCTCGCTACAAAGCAGGATCCAAGGAGGGGGTGGACCCGGCAGGCGACAAAGGCATTAGCTTGCGATTTCCGCGCTTCATTAAAATTCGCGACGACAAGAAGCCCGATGCTGCGACTAGCAGCAGGCAAGTGGCGGAGATGTACAGGAAGCAGGAGAGCGTGGCGAAAAGCAAGGCGCCGGCGGTGGATGATGACTTTGAGTACTGAGCAATCTGGTCAGGGGGGAGAATCCTTAACGGTTTTTGGTACATAGCATGATGTGAAACGTCCCGCGCCAGCGTTCAAAAATTGGCACCGAAAGACCTCCCATCGCCACGATGCGATTGATGTCAACGTTCCCAAGCAGCCAGCAATAACCTTGCGTCATATTGGTGTTCGGTGAGGATATAATATCCTCGGGACGCGAGAACAGCGAGTGGTAACTAGCGGGTGGGGTTCCCCGTGGAGGTGCTACGTGAGTTGAAGTTGCTCAGTTGCATACGAGAAAGAACGTAATTTGAACCGGTGTGGGCTTCGCCGTATCTCATTTGCTTGTGCCATCTTCGTCAATTAGATCTATGGCGATTGATTAAATTGTGCCTCATTATCGTTGGCATCCATCTCGGACAAGCGTCCAGCAGGAATGCCAAGCAGGCAGGAGCAGAAGGCAGCGACAACTATAGCATCGGCTCACCATCCTCCCGGTCGTCCATAGCCTCCTCCTCGCGAAGGAAGGCTCTCTCTTCGTTCTCGTCACGGTCACGCCTCAGCCCATTTCCGTTACTCACGCCAGCGCCTCCCCCGGTGATGATGGAACCTTCGGTGCGTCGCGTCTCATCCGCGCCGTCGAGGACGTACCAGGCATCCTTCTTGGTGAGGAGTCCCTGGAGGACGCCCCGGTCATTGAACAGCACGTACCGCAGGCCCAGCTTCTGGAAGTAGGTAACAACGAGGTGGAGGCTCGTCTGAGAGGACAATGTGAGGGGTGTCTGGTCCATCCAAGGACGAAGGTCGAGAGTGGTGCGCGGATCGGCGAGGGGTTGGTGCGAGAAGAAGGCCTCGGTCTCGGGGCCGAGAGCGCGCGGCGGACGGGTTGCGTTACGAATGTTGTAGCTAAGCTCCGCACGGGAGATGTAGCCGAGAAGAATGGCCTCGCGCGGATCGGAGACGACGGGGAAGCCGCGGTACTGGTGCATCTCGAGGACGGTGTTGAGTGAGGCAATGGTGTGGCCAGTGGCGGTGAGGACGACAAGGTCCTCGATGCGCGTCATGATGTCGCTCGCGGATAGGTCGGGAATGGTGGTCTCCTCGCTGTTGTCGAGGAAGGGGTACTCGTTGAAATGAATCCACGACTCGTAGATACCGCGCCTCGAGAATGCGTCGCCAACCCACTTGGAAATCATGACGGCCACCATGATGGGCAAGACATAGGTGAGGGCGCCGGTGAGCTCAAACATGATTACGACGATGGAGACGGTCATACGGGTCACGCCGGCGAGGGCGGCCGCGGCTCCGATGATGGCGTAGGTGCCGGGCGTGATGCACGCCCCGTCGGGAGGGCAGGTTGAGAAGACGAAAAACTTGGGGTGGTTGGAGACCCAAATCTCCATGATGATGCCGACGGCGCGGCCCGTGAGGGCACCGATTGCCATGGACGGAAGGATGATTCCGGCTGGAATATGGAGACCAAAGGTGAGTGCGGAAAGGACGAAGCCGAGGACGGCGGCGAAGACGAGCAAAATAATAGTGCTGGCGGAGGCGGCGCCCGTCTTGCAGAGGCCAATTTGGTCGTCGAGAACGCGCGAGCAGTCGGCGAAGAGGTTCGAGACTAGCTCCGAAGTCTGTACCTTCATGTAAAAGTTGGGGTAGTTGATGAGGGCCGTCAGGAGGGCGACAGCGAGGACCTGCACGATAGGGCCCGGCACCCAGCCCCTGTCCTTCTTCCACCGGGCGACGGTCATGTTCGCCTTGATGAAGAGGCCGCCGTAGACTCCCTGCGGTTCGTCAGCCATCTGGGAAACATAATGACAACAGGACGGGGTTGGAAGCCTACGCCAAAGATGCCGAGGAGCGCGTAGGGCACGAACTCGAAGCTGTGCCACTCGGCCGTGTACTTGGTCTGGTAGAGGACAAGCTTGCCGGAGCGGAAGGGATCAAAGGCCTGCAGAGCAACTGCGGCCGTCATGGCGCACACGAAGCTCTGCCACATGGTCTTGTCGGGGAAATAGTATGACAGTTGCTGCATGAGGTCAGTACAATCGTCGGGTAATGCAATACGGGGCCAGGAGGAACATTCCTCAAGACTGAACAGGACACCGCCGATGGGCGAGCCAAAGGCGACGGATATCCCCGACGCTGCCGCAGCAGAGAGCACTTCTCGCTTCCGAGCTGCGACGAATTAGCAAGGCCAATGTTGGTCGCGGTGGGAAAGGTGCGCCTAACCCTCATTGTCGCTGATATTGCGGAAGAGCTTAATGAACAGGTTCGCGCAACAGCAAGCAACGTGAACGAGAGGACCTTCTTTGCCCAGCCACATGCCAGAGCCAACGGCGAGAATCTGGCCGATGTAAGCGAGCGCCTTCCGAGGATGGCCATGGAAGTACATGCCAGTCCAAGAGACTTGGTTACCAGCGTCCAGGTGCTCAGAAGCCTTCGGATGACGAAGCCGCCCAGGACGGTCTTGATCTCGGGGATGCCGCTATGCTTCGCGTGCACGGCGTACTCCTGGACCAAAACCGCAGCGCAGTAGGCTAGAGTCATCTGAGCATGTTCCCCATCAGTAACTGGCGACGCGGTGGAGTGGAAGGGAAGGGGTCGTGCTCACGGAGAAGGCGACGTAGAAGAGGTATCCGATGATCCATTTGCCACCGGCGGCATGGATGCCCAGAGCATCGCTCCACGACTTCCATCCCGCACACTTGGAGCCCTGATCATATCCGTAGCAGCAGAAGCTCTTGTTGAGGTAGAAGTGGCCGCCCTCGGGTCCGCTCGAGCAGAAGCCCAGCTTGAGATCGCCCAGCCAGTTGGTGGTGACGTCAATGCCGGCTGCGATCGCGCCGACGAGCATGCCGGTGAGGAGGAGGACGATCCATATCTGGCTAGCATCGGCAAGGAGCCGCAGATATCCCACCAAGCCACTTGCGCTGGAGGAAAGGACCCGTAGCCGCTGGCGCTCCTTGGTGTACTCGAAAATCCAGTCGATGGCGGTCAAGTCTTCATATCCGACCCGCCGGCCAGGACCCTCGACATGCCAATCCAGGGAAAGGTTATCTTTGCTCGCACCATCGATGTTGCTCGGGCCGGCTCGCTGCGAGGGGCCGGCAGCATGAGAGGGATGGGATGCATGGCCGGAGGGCAAACCACCGGTCAGGCTGGTGAAGAGGCGGGACGGCGTCGACTGCGAAGGGACCCTTTTCTTCCGCTTAAACGACAGCGGTGGGTTTAATTGCTGCACGTGAATCGGGTCATCGTCGAGGACGGCATCGGCGTCGTCCTGAAGATCGAGTTGGTCGCCGTCGTCAACCGAGTGGACGGAATCAGGAGGCGAGCGGGAGGACAGCGGAGAAGAAGCGCGTTTGTTCTTGTTCTGGGAAGATCCAGACATGGTGCGTACGTGGCTCATTCCATTTCCCAATTCTCAGCTGCCTCCGGCCTGTCGAGTGAGGGAGTGGAAGCGGACGTCGAAGAAGGGACGGACTGTCGAAGCCGCAGAGCTCCCGAGCCAAGGTGCACATGTATGGAGAAGGGACTCGGTAATAAGGTACAACTATGGTTGTAAGTAGGTGTACGGAGTATGCTCCTTAGTTCGCATACCTGGCAAGGGTGCAAGTGCCAAGTAGCCTGTAATTGGTGCCCAGGGTACTTGTACTGTACGTACTTGTATGTGCACTTGCACATGCATGTACAAGTACTGTACGGAGGAGGTGTACGGAGTATTAGATGGTGCGCTATGGAATATAGCCTACTGGTATGGGTACGAGTCTTCCATCGGCTACCGACAACCGTACTACAGCAGGTCGATCTTTGCTTTCTACTACTTTCATCGCGATAGGTAGTTCATTATCACCTCGCCTGCGCAGTAGCCAATTCCATAACGAGCACATATGTCGAGCACCGACATCTGTGCTCGTAAGTTCTTTATACTGTTGTACATGTAATAGAACCACCCAGGCTGGAGAAACCCGGCTATCTGCGGAGTCCAGCGAACTGTACCGAGTACTTACTCCGTACCTGGTACTTAAGTGTACTTGCATAGGTTCTTGTAGGTGATGTCGGGGGGGCATTATATTAGGTAGGTAGGTACCTAGTAGGTAGGTTGAGGCCTTGGTAATCTCGCTGCCAGATAACCCTGCCTTCTAGGTAAATATTAATAGTAGGTACCTGCCTGTAGATGCCTTGTTGCCAGTACCTACCGGGTGGTGGGAACATACATGTACTACTTGTACGAGGTACTACTGGGGAACACTACTGAACTGAGGTACGGAGTTTGTAGTAGGTACAGTACATGTTAGTACGTACTGCAACACAATAAGACAAGTTAGGCCTCATCCAGCAATTCTCTGCAGTTTCTGCCTCATCAACATCGGCCAAACGGGCGCCGTAGTTACAACATCCATACGCCCATCTCATACGGATATGGATGAGGCCTCGAGTGAGGCAGCTCTCGGGCATGACGGTGCCAGCATCGTCAAGATCCGGCAGCTTCTCAGGACGAAAGATGACACTCAGCGATTCGTTGGATTAGCCCTGCTCAAATCAGTCCTCGACAACTCTCTCGAGCTCCGCCGTGATGTCGATGTTATCCAGAGCCTCTGGGAGAGCATGTCCGCCAGCTTCCTCGACAGGCTCCTGCGCACGGGCTCCAAGCCGTCGAGAAACAATGCGAAAGAGATGCTGGACCTCGTCGTCTCCGTCCTGCACACGTTTGCCTCCCTTCTGCCGCAGGATTTCAAGAGCGCGCCCAAGTTTACCGACAGGATACCGCGCTTGGTCGGTGCACTGCTCTACAGGTATGAAACCATTCTTGTCCGTCGTTCTTGTCCACGTACACGTTCCTGCGTGGCGCTCGCTCGCCCCCCTTCCTCCCACTGACCATCTCGACGGCCAGCTCCGGGGAAACGACGGGGCTCTTGCTGGAGCTTCTGCATGCTTTGGTCACCACTGCGAGCGGCGCACAGGCTCTCGTCAGGATCGAAGACCTCAGCCCTCTCACCGAGATCGCGCCCTCGCACGCCGTAGTCTTGGAAATCCTTCGCTTCGCCTGGCTCACCTCCATGACTGTCGTCGACGACAAGGCGGCCCTGTCCGAAGATGTGGATGAAAACATGCAGTGCCTCGTCTCGTCATTCACCGGTACTGATGGCGTGACACTCTTGGAATTCACCGGTGCATTTCTTCGGCAGGCAGATCCATCGGTATGTCCGGTGCTCGATGACGGCTGCGTGCAGAAAAGTCGGCTAACGTCGACCAGGTCCTTCCGGTAGTCCCAAGATGGCTCCCGTCGCTGGTTGGCTTCATCAAGGGCCTTGTCGTCAGCCGGCCTTCGCCCGAAGCGAGATCGGCCTACACGATCGCGGCCGCCTCTCTCCTTCAAGCATATCCCGCCGCGGCCTCCAAGCTTCTCTTCACCGATGAGCCAAAGGATGGGAAGCCGTTTAGCTACATGCTCATCAGCCTCATCCTCATCGACATACGCTCGTCCCTCCCAACACTCCTCGAAAGACTCAACGCTCCAGAGGAGTCCAATGCATGTCGGCGCTTGGCATCTGGGTTCGATGTTATTTGCATCTTCATCGGCTACCTAGTCCAGTCGCTGGAGGACGAGTCGTTGGAAACATTCATCATGCCGCCGGACAGCCTGCTCAAGATCAGGACAAGCATTTCGGAGACCATGTCCGTGACGGCCGAGTACCTGCGCGATCGGTGGGACGCTTCCTTTGCTGGCGCGATGGGTCTCCATCCCGATGCGAGAGCCGGCGCTGTGGACACGTCAACCGGTTCGCACCGAACCTTGGCGTGGGACTCGATCACCGACAGAGCGGACGATGATCCCTTCGTTCTATCTGCCATCCGAGCCCTGGCCCTCTGGCTGAGGGAAGACGAGAATGAGCTGTTGCGAAAGGAGGCGACGGGCCTAATCGACTTGCTCATGGACCTCTATCGCGGCGCCATGCTTGACAAGCTCGACTTTAGGTCTCCCGCCCTCGTCGCCCTCGAGGCTCTGACGACGCTGGAAGAAGGTCGCCAAATATTCCTGCGCCATCAAGGGTGGGAGATTCTGAGCAAAGATCTGTCCGGCATGCTGCAAGGTATGGCGACGACCATGTCGGACGCCGACTCGTCTCGAGCCATCGAAATCGCCCGCATCCTCGTCCACGTCGTGGAGCAGTCCCCCATCGGCACGGAGGAGGAGTGGATGAACCTCGTCACCACCGTTGCCGGCTGCGACTTCTCCGGTCCGGGATCCCTTTCCCCTCTCGCCTCAGAGTTCCGGCTTGCGGCTCTGCAGCTCTGTTGCACGCTGCTCATGAGCTCGACGGAAATGATGGGGCGCAGATTCAAGCACTCCATCATCGCAATCAATGGCATCGCAGCGCAACTGCGCCTGGCAATAGGGCCAGGGGGTGAATTGGGAGACGAGATGGAAGACGTCTTGACGACGCTGAATTTGTTGACAAGGAGATATGTTTGACTTCCGGATGATACCCCACATGCATGAGTATGTATGTACGTAAATAGATGCGACCGTGCCTCTGAGCCAAATTCGGTTCCGAGACTGTAGGCTTTCCGAAACGCCTTCTTTGGTGCTCCCTCTCGATGCTGCCGATGCTGCCGATGCTGCCAATGCGATGATTTTTCGATGGATCATCTTGCATCAACCGTCTCCGTGAACCTGGTCCTCCTAGCCTCTGAGCTATCATGCTCGAGCTTGCTCCTTTCCGCGGCGGCCGCCGCCTTGGCCCTCCGCTTCCTCGCCCTCTTCACCTCAATCTCCACGGCCAGCAATTCGGCCTCGATGGAAGCCAGTCGCGGCAGGACGCGTTCCACGGCCTCAATCGACAGGCTCTGAGCGGCGCGCAGCGGCTGCGGGACAAGGACGCCGAACCAGCGGAGGGGATCTTGGGACCCGGGCGGCGGCTGCTTTGGCGTCGTATCATCGTCCGACTCTTCAGGTCTTGAATCATCAATTTCTGCCGCCTCTGATTTGTGTTCGAGCCCAGGCGTCTTCTCGCATTCGGGCTGTGAAGCAGGCAGCTCAACCGAGAAGCTCGTTGGGCCATGATCGCCCGCTTGGATCCTCAGAACTCTCTGCGCCTGCATCCGTGCGTCGTATTGATCCATCCCATACCTCAGCCCTCTTTCTGCCGAGAAGTTTGCCCGCGCGAGTTGCTGGAACACAGCAGCCTGGAGCCCTTGCAGCTCTTGCCGCAGGTGGGTATACTCGTCGAGAAGCTTCAGGTAGCGACGGAGGAGCTCGTCGATGGTGTGCTGCTCGCCCGACATTGTACAGGGCGATGGCGGATGTCGAGCTGAGAAGGAGTTTGAAGATTCAAGTCGAGTATCGAGCTCTGCTAGCTGCACAAGACATCTAAAATTGTGGTTGTTGTGTCCTGTGTCTTGGGGTGGCGCGTAGCAAGTGCAAGATCCTTACTTTAGCGGTGGACGTGTCGCCAGTGTGCCCCTGGCATCCATGGCGCACATTTTACAGCAAGCGCAAGCATTACTGCAAGCACAGTCCTCAGCCTCGAAGAACTATGGCTCCGTACTCGTGTCCCACTACAGTACTCCGTAATTACTAGGTTAGTACTCCGTACGGAGCGCGGAGTACAAGTAATTAGGTATTACGAGGTACTGTATGTACTGTACTAGGTACGTAAGTAGTTGTAAGTATTGCTGAATGGGCACAGGGCACTGCTGGCTGCACATGCACTTGTACCTACTGTACTATTTGGACTGTAGGTACTGAGGACGGAGCACTGGGTCCCAACTTGTATGCACCTGAGTAATTTCAGGTACGAAGTACGTCCACTTTCAAATTGGTATGAATCATAAATCCTACTGAAAAATAAAGTGCATCAGGGCATGCTAGGAGCTCGGTGATAAATTACTATCCTTTTGGAATTCCTCATCGTGTGATTTGTGCAAGTACTTCTAGATCTGGCTACATGTCTGTGTTTATGTACAGAATATAATGACTCCGTACACGGTAATTACTTGTAGATTTTTACAGCTTTCTGTCAGCCAGGGTATGTGCGCTTGTTTTTGTACTAATGCATGTGCAGTGAAGCAACATGGAGTTGGAAGAAAAGCTTCGTCGTCCAAGAGTTCCCCTGGTGTAGGCCGGCAGCCCAATGTGCCACTCTGCGTCATCTCCGCGTCGAATCCGCAGCATGGCAGCAATCAGCATCATCTGAGAAGTGTCTTCTTGATGATGTGCCCTCGCTTGGGAACGGGCGTCAGGAGGGACAATTCAACAGGAGCCTTGACAGGTAAGGCCCGGGCTGAACTACGACGAATGTCTCGTTTCTCCATCGAGTGGCCATCTGCGTCCCCGCTGTATATGGTTCTCCGGTTTCAACCTCCGACTTTATACACTTCACGGCAGACATGGTCTCGGTGGCCACCAGTTGCCGCGCGATTTACTTGGGGACGAAATCATGTCTTCGGTCGACTGTTAATCCATTCGGATGCTGCGTCCTCGCAACAACTCGGATTTGGACGCATTGTGTCGTGTGTGGTGAGGGTAGAGAACGTCCCAGCAGGGTACGATGATACAAACTTGCACTTACCACGTCCAACTACTATGGCTGGCTGCGAAGGTAGCGAGTGGTATCAGCCGAACCGAATGCTGTTTGGAGATGGGACCCGGATTTCGAAACCCGGGACTCGGAACTCGGACCCCGGACGACTAGCCTCGCTCTTGTCCGGCTGGGCCGGGCTGGGTGGGTCTCGTCAACAGAAGGACCCCCGACCAGAACTTGGGCGGCCGAATCTCGCACATGCGAGTGCTCGAAACGACGGGATGATGCCGCATTAAATCGCTTGTGCTGTCGCCGTTGCTGAGACTGTGGGTGGTCAACCAGAGTCGAGCCTCTCGCTGCTCGGTTTCTCGGATGCTCGAAGCTGCTGCCGTAGCGACGAAGAATGGCTTGTAGGACGTACTGGTTTTTTCCACTTTTAATGCAAGGATGAGTGACTGGACAGCACCCTTTCCCGCTTTGACGCACACATATACCTCAGCTGCTACGTGCAGACGGAGACGAGGTGCATGTCGATTTCAGGCAACCTTCGCTGTTGCCCGATACCAAGTCCGTGGGACGACGGTCAAGGTTTTAAACTTGTAAATGCCGAACACATGTTCTGTTTCGGACAGTCGTACAGAAGCCAGATTGTTGCTTTTTGGTTGACGATACCTGCCATCTAGCGTCGGATGACGGCAGGGACAGTGCAGATTGCTGGGGGGGAGGGGATTCTCTATCACGGTGCTGCCTTTCTCGTCTGTGGAACTGTTCCAGCTTCGGGTGCGGATCAGGCGTGATCGCAATTTGTTCTTTTGCGTTGGTGCGTGAGCGGCTTCGAGTGTGTCGAGGCGAGGCGATATCTGACGGGACGATGGAGGAGCCGACGAGACGAAGCAGGGTCGCCGCAAACCAGATCTAGCAAGCGCAGGCCGAGCGGTTGGCGATGCGGCTGGCCGTGTCTTGTCTGGGCTTTCGATGATTCAAGAGGACGATCGGAGGCGCCTCCTGCCAGTGTGCCCACCAAGAGAGCAGGCGGCCATGACTGGTATCCCTGCAACGGCAAGTTTTCATGCCGGCCTGCATGCTGGTCAACACACTGTCGAGTTGTTTCGTCAGCGGCCATGGTTCCTCCTCGCTCCCCTTCCCGACAGAGACGATGGTCCTGTCGGATAGACTGGTTCGGGCCTAGAGGACGTTTGATCGGCAACTTGCGCAGAGCAAGGCCCCTGTTTCATCGAGTCGTTTGCTGCCCTTGCGAAACTTGCAGGCCGTTGAACCCTTGTGTGGGTGGCAAGGAAGACGACCGGACCGACTCATCGACCTGTGTGGTTCCTCACAGTGGCCGCCAGTGCTCGTACAGTACGGTTCCCGTCACGTCTGTGTGAGCATGCGGATGCTCTTTCTCGGGTACGCAAGTATGTAAATGCGCTCATGCATGGGCAAGCGCGGCCCACATTACACCACACGTCAGCACGCGTACGGTGTGCACGCTCTGAGCAACCAGAATCAGGAAGTAAGGCATGGCCTTGGCGGTGATGTCTTGATGGTCGTTTGGAGCCGCGAATTAGAAAGGCAGCTAGGTGGCCAGTGTTTGGCGGATGGTGGGCGTCGTGCCCTGGTCCAGCCTTGCTGGGCGGGGAATATAGATGGAGTTTCCTACATAAATCATACTATATCATTCACGCTCACTCGCGTGAGTGTTTAAAAATGCCAGATGGCGGTACAATAACAAGTACGAACTTTACTACCAGAGGCATGATATCTCCCTCCGAGTTTCGTTCGCATTCTTCGTCTTGGCTTGTTCCGATGGCAGCGGCTACCCTAGACTGAGCTTGACACGAATACGATCATGCCTATGGCGTACCATGGGCAGGTTGTTGTTAGGGAGTGCCGGACGGTTAGGGGGCTCGTATGGCATTTTACTCATTTATTTGGACAAGGCGGCATCGTTCCCGCGTTCGTGTTCCAGGCCGTTCTCTTTCAATAGCGCCTCCATGTGACATGGCGAGTATGTCGACGGTGGGACATGCCAGATTACGACATGCCCAGGGCGGCTTGAGCGATACTGATGGAAGATAACAGAACAAAGGTTGGAAGGTGGATTGCATCCCACAAGTATGCATGTACAGGTTGAGCAAATGTTTGTCCTCGCCTTGCAGACCTCGCATCGCATGTGCTCTGCAGACCTCACACATGCGCTGGGGAAGAACAGTACGGAGCATTCCATTTCACTCTATTAAGTACTCGCGGGTAATACTTGTAACTACTAGGTACTTACTACCATGACTGGTGCCTACCTAGTAGTACTTAATTACAGGTACATGAAGTATAAATACTGAGTACTAGGTTACTCACCACTGCGCCGACCACCCACCAACTTACCTATAGTGACAAGCTACAACGAACCACCACCATATTTGTTGGTGCCTGCCGCTGCTACTGCACATGCAGGCACAAAGTAATACTCGCGTACTCGCACCAAAGTGAAGCGCCTTTCCGCGGGACCTGCTAATAGCTGCAAGTCTCTCGTTGGATGGTGCTTTGTGAGGCAGGTTGGCACTCTTGATTCTACATTGCTTGCGAATACGTGTGCATGGGAGTTAGTAGCTACTTGCCTTTTGCGTACTCGCTCACCGTACGCGTGCAGAGTGCATGCGCATGGCACGCGAGGAAGAGCAGTTTGGTGCAGCAAAACCGTGGTCTGGTGATACTGTACTGGGTGGATGGTGGATATTGCCTGACATGCGCCGGGGCAGCACCTGCGATCTCACCCCTCGACTCGCCAGTCCAACGCGATTCTCGTCACTGCCGTTCTACAGTACGGCCATGCTTGCGCTCCTAGGTGCCACCGGACACGCCAAGGTCGGGTAATTGCATGAAAAGGGCCAGCTGTTGCTCAATCGCCATGGTGTTCCAGCCGAACTTGGCGCGAACTCGGCCCAGTACCCACGGAGCACTGGTACTCCATGCATTGCCGTCCGTACTTGGGGGTGTTGGTAGTGTGTGCGCGCCCTGCTCGAACTGTCAGCCAGGTGCAGCGATAATTAAAGTACTGTACCCTCGTTACCATGAGGTACTGTACAGGTAGGCAGGTTAAATAGTACCCCAGCATTATATTACTTGTACAAGTACTCCGTACTCCAGGCCCAATATCCGGACGTGCTTGAGATGCAGTGGCATCTTAGCAGTGCTAGGAAGGTTAGCAGGTACAAGTACCAGGGCGCTGGGGCCTTGAAAGGATTTAGGCACCTATGGTCTATGTACTGGAGTAACGTACCCTTGGTACCGGGCAAGGCCCATCGGCGGCGCTGCCAGGTACTCAGGTACGGCGGGACGCGTGGTTCGGTACCCCACGTCGTACAACGCTCCGCTTCGTCGGTACAAGAAAATGATAGGTGGGTACTTTTGTCTCGGTAGGTCCTTGGCTTTGTTTCGCTCGCCTTTTTGTCGCAGCAAACGAGACCTTGGGGCCTTCGGACCAGCCGCCGACATCCACCAACCTGGCGTGTGATTGTCCCGCCGCTCCCATTCGTACCAACCCTTTGTCCTCCCATCCATCATCCACCGTCGCCAATTTCCATCCTCCATCACCACCACCGCAGCCCATCGCCGCCCCTCTACTCCTCCCTCCTCCCGCATCGCCGTCTCCCGTCTCCTACCTGCCCCGCGTCCGTCTTCTTCCCCCAGCGGAACGTGCTGCGATAACGGCATCCGCGCCTCGAGCCTCCACGTCTGGACAGTTCGGCCCCTGTCGCGGCGCTCGCACCCCAACGCAACAATGACCGTCGTCGCAACCATCAAGTACGTGCCGGCACCTGCTCCGCCCCCCTTTGGCCTGCCTCATCGGCCGCCCCCAAAGGGCATCGGCCCGTCGCCTACGGCAAGCCGTAGGAAGCCTTGGGGCGAATGATGAGTCGTCGCCGAGCCGGCGGTGATGAAAGGCCACCCCGGCCCTCCCACGCCACCCCTTCGCTTCGTCTTCGTCTCCAGGACGCTCTCGCTAACTGCCGCGATTTCTCCCACCAGGTGTGTCGTCGTCGGTGACGGTGCTGTGGGCAAGACGTGCCTCCTCATCAGCTACACGACCAACAAATTCCCCTCGGAATATGTCCCTACCGTCTTCGACAATTATGCCGTCACCGTCATGTTCGTCGCCCCTTTCCCACCTTCCCATGCTCGGCTCGGATGCCAGCCGTGCACGTGCCCATCCTCTGGGCGCTTGCCGCCGTGGAAGCACGTGCGACTTTGATCCGAGCGGACGCTGATCGGCCGCCACAGGATTGGCGACGAGCCCTACACACTCGGCTTGTTCGACACGGCTGGACAAGAAGATTACGACAGACTTCGACCCCTCTCCTACCCTCAGACCGACGTCTTCCTCGTCTGCTTCAGCGTCACATCCCCCGCCTCGTTCGAGAACGTCCGCGAGAAATGGTTCCCCGAGGTGCACCACCACTGCCCCGGCGTCCCGTGCCTCATCGTCGGTACCCAGGTGGACTTGCGCGATGACCCCAGTGTCAGGGAGAAGTTGTCGAGGCAGAAGATGTCACCCGTCAGGAGAGAGGATGGCGAGCGTATGGCCAAGGACCTCGGTGCCGTGAAATACGTCGAGTGCAGCGCGCTCACGCAATTCAAGCTAAAGGATGTCTTCGATGAGGTATGCGCCCGGCCGAAGTCAAGGGCAGGACGGGAGACTGACCATGATCCGCAGGCCATCGTCGCCGCGCTTGAGCCGCCCATGCCTAAGAAGAAGTCGCACAAGTGCCTGATCCTATAAAGGGCCGCGAGGGGAGACAAAGGGAAGAAGACGGGAACCAAGAAGGAGAGGAGGAAGAAATGATGCCGGCACGCAGCGTCATCACCCTGGGTACCATTTGGCTCTGCTGTGGCCAGGACTGGGGACGGGGTCACCAAGGCGGGGCGCTGCGAGGGGGCGAAGGTAACTCCCGGAGCAGGACGTCGATGGAGAGACCGGGTAGTGGATGATGACCATGGCAAACTTGAAGAAGCGGCTGGACTATTGTCGGGAACATTCTTTTCCCCCTCCTCCTCGGTCGCAACCCCGGACCTCGGACCCGGACTCTGAGGCCGGGGCCAGGCGACGCGAGGGCTTTGGTGCCTGCAGCATGCATGTGGTCTGTCGATGCAATGGCCCTCGTGCCGTGGAGGAAAGAAGGGTCTCGCCCTTGTCTCATGGCCATGCCAGCTGTTGTCCTGGTGCGTGAGCGCAGGAGCCGCGTGCGGATGGCGGTGCTGACCTCTCTTGTTGTTTCTTATATTCTTGATTTTGGGCCGAGAGACTTATACACTCTTCGATAGGACAGTTTGGCGATTGGAGTGCAATTTCACACCCACGGTTTCTACCAATCCTCGACCGACCCTGAGCCTGCGCTTCCCCCGCACCCTGTCTGGTTTGCTGTGCCTTGTAGCCAGGTCTCGACCATGTTTGGCGGCGGCTTTGCCACGAAATGTCCTTTTGCAGCGGAATTGGTCGAGTCTGCGCCCTTCCGAGGAAATGAGAGAATTCCCAGGCTGGATTACAGTACGACTTGGTAGCACCTAGCTAGGTACAGTGTAAGGTCGAACAAGTACTCCATACTTATAGGTAAGTTGGGTGTAATTACGTCCAACCCGCACTATTGGGCCGATCACTTTTACTGTACTCCGTACTAGGGCACCTGTAAACTGGCTGGCTCTCAATTGGCACCGCAGAACGATGCTCTGTAGGGAGCACTCGCGGTATTATTACCTACCTCCTTGGTACTTGCATTGGTACTATTTACCTCATAATGCCGAGGTACTGGGAAAGTGTTGCAAGCATTATTTCCGAACACTATGTTAGTAATTACTGCATGCGCGGGTACTGAAAGCAGCAATGGTCATTCATACTAAGTAGTAGGTAGGTACCTGGTACTGTACTAGGAGACCTGCTGGACGTGTCAGCGGTGAGCGTCACTGGGCTTCTTGGGGAGGGACTTGGGACGATCTCTCTCCAATGGCATTGCCAGGATTCCAGCCAAGCAAGCCTCACCGTCATTGGAACCACGGAGCGCAAATACGTGTATTCGTGCAGGTGCAAAGACGACCCCCCCCTTTCCCCCGCCGTTCCCTTCCGCTTTGACCAGTCTCCATCACCTCGGTCAAACAAGGCGGTTGGCCATCGTACAAGTCGGACAGCAAACCGGGACGCAACGCGCGATGAGGACGACGGCAATCGTCGCGGGCTTGGCCCTCGGCGGCGGGCAGCCGACGACGGCTGGTGGACGGGAGGCAGAACTCGACGAGCTCGAGGCACGATGGGGTTCCGAGGCGAGCAGACATACACCCACATGCCTTGTGCTGCGGCCTCGACAAGCATCACGGTGGCAAGGCTGACTTGAAGCTACCCGCAGTGGGCATTCTCAGGCATCGGGACTTTTGCCCACCTCGACTACGCCAAGTGCCTCACGGACCCGTCGGTGGCATACGATATCGCCATCGTAGGGGCGCCCTTTGATACGGCCGTCACCTTCAGGCCAGGTGCGTGCCGACCCCCTGCCCGTCTGTGCATTGATACCGCCTGAACGACTGTGCTCCCTGCCAAGGTGCCTGATCCGTTCGTCACGCGGTCGGTGAGCGAGCCGGCCAAAGGCGAAGCTGACAGGCTGCCGTCTACCGAGTACAGGTGCCCGCTTCGGCCCGCGGGCCATCCGCCAGGCTTCGTCTCGGCAGACGGCATTCCGGAGCTTCAACACACGGGCTGGTGTCAACCCGTACAGGAGCTGGGCGACGATTGTCGACTGCGGCGACATCCCGATCACGCCGTTCGACAACGACATCGCTCGTGAGCAGATGACGCAAGCGCTCACGCAGCTGGGTCGGCGGCAGACGGTGTCGGCGCTGAGTCCCAAGCCCAGACTCGTGACGCTTGGCGGCGACCACAGCCTGACGCTGCCGGCACTGCGCGCTCTCAGGCAGGTTTACGGACGGCCGATGCGCATGCTCCACTTCGATGGTGAGTGAACCGATGCATCCACGCACATGCACATGCGCATACGGGTACGGATCATCCGTGCTCGTACGCAAACGGAGCACGACAGGCATTGATTTCGTAGCTCATCTCGATTCGTGGAACCCCAACGCGTACCCGTCGAGTTGGGGCGTCACGCCTTTCACCCACGGCTCCATGCTCTGGATGGCCCATCAGGAGGGACTCCTCTCCAACTCATCCACCGAGGCCTCTGTCCACGCCGGCCTGCGCACGCGGCTGTCGGGCGACGGTTGGGCCGACTACGAGGACGATTCGTCGCAGAACTGGGTTCGTTTCTCGTCCGACGACATGGACGAGATGGGAACTTCCGGTATCGTCGCCGGCATCATGAAGACGCTCGGGACCGAGGAGCCCGTCTACCTGTCGGTCGACATTGACGTGCTTGACCCGGCTTTTGCTCCCGGCACGGGGACGCCCGAGCCCGGCGGCTGGACGACGCGCGAGCTCATCCGCGTGCTCAGAGGCGTCGAGGGCTTGAATCTCGTGGGCGCCGACGTCGTCGAGGTGTCGCCTGCGTATCAGGGTCGTGGTGAGGAGACGGCCCTTGCGGCCGCTCAGGTCGTCTTCGAAATCCTGAGCTCCATGGTGAAGATGGGCGTGGCAGCCGGAAAAGACGGGGCGAATGGTGTCTCCAAAAAGGATGAGCTCTAGGCTCCGGCCACCTCGAGCGTCACCGGGAGCCCCGAAACAGAAACATGAGACCCGAGGTGCCGGGCGTTTGTTCGATGCAGGCTGGGCCACGAACAGGGCATATCAACCCCTGTGGCCTCGCCCGAAGAAGTAAGAAGGAATACTCTGTGTATGACCTCGTACGGAGTACGGAGTAGTACCAGTACAACCAAATCGTAGGAACCGGCAGCTTTGCAAACACTCAAGTGCAAATAGCCAGTAATATGGGGATTCAGCCCGGGGGAGAGAGGAGGGGGGAGGGTTGTAGGCCCATTTCGCTAGCAACGTCCGACAAAATCATCAAGTACTACATTCACTACCAAGACACTCGTAGCCTCCATTGTTACTCTTAGGTACTGTAGGTGCCATGAGAGCTTGCAAGTACAAGTATTACAACTACGTACTAGGCACCTACTTAAGTAGTACTTAGGTACCGAGGTACTAGGTAGCTGGCGGTAGCAATAGCAGCAATACTGTGTACCAGAAGCACCTGCATGTCCCGCGTAGGTAACATACAGTACTCTGTACATGATATAATAGCAGCACAAGTATTACTCCGACACACGCTGGTGCTAGTGTTTGGTAAAGTGCTGCACATGGAGTCGCATGTACTTGGGTACTACTGAGGTACTAGGTACCTACGGATATTACTTTCATTCTCGGATGGAATGACTCCGACTTTTGGGGGGAAAAAGTCACTGACCAAAACGACCCCGCCATCCCACCTCAACCCATGTTCTCGCTCCCAACTTCTCTCGAGAGAGCAAAATAATTTCCATTGTACATTCGCCTTCCCACGGCCCGCACACCCCTGGCACGACACCAACCACCATGGCGGCTATCCAGGAGCCTGACGCAGGAGTCAAGGCCGACGAAAAATTCCACGTCGACAGCGACACCGGCGTTGACGAGCCGGCGGCGGATGGCTCCGAGGCCAAGCCCTACAAGTCGCTGGCCTTTGCCTACATCCAGAACGTGAACCGGCCGACGGCACGCTTCCTCACCCGCGCTTCCGTCACGGGCGCCATCGGCCCCGACGAGGACCCCTCGGCCCGATTGGCCTGGAAGGAGCCGGCCAAGAGCGCGGTCAAGAAGGCGCAGAGCATCCTCGAAGCCCACAAGAAGAAGCTCGTGAAGCAGGAGCAGGCCCTCGCCGCCGAGGAGTCCCGCAAGCAGCAGCGGCTGGAAAACTTGGAGGCGGCCAAGAAGATCGTCCTCAAGGAGGATGCCTCCCTCGCCAAGGCCGTCAAGATCGTCATCGGAAACAAGGATGTCGCCCTCGGCGACGGCCCGGATGCCAAGGGCGCAAGAGTCAAGGTCTCCGGCCGCATACACCGACTGAGGGCCCAGAAGCAGGCCACCTTCCTCACCATCATCGACGGCGGCGGCCATCTGCAGTGCGTCCTGCAGGCCGGCGAGCTCACCAAGACGTACGACGCCCTGACCTTTGCCCAGGGCACCTCGCTCACCCTCTACGGCGAGATGCGAAAGGTGCCCGAGGGACAGCAGGCCCCCGACAACCGTGAGCTGCACGTCGACTACTACGAGGTCATCGGACCCTCGCCCGGCGACGAGGACGCCATCACCAACAAGGTCACCTTGGCCCAGAATCAGTGGGACGCCCAGATGCTGGACAACCGCCACCTCGTGCTGCGGGGCGACAACGCGTCGGCGCTGATGAAGCTGCGCGCCCACGTCGAGTGGGCCTTCATCAAGGCCTACCGCGAGATGAAGTTTGTCAAGGTCTCGCCCCCGGCCTTGGTGCAGACCCAGGTCGAAGGTGGCGCCACCCTCTTCCAGGTGCCGTACTACGACGAGCAGGCCTACCTGACGCAGTCGTCGCAGCTCTACCTCGAGACCGTCCTCCCGAGCCTCGGCAACGTCTATTGCATCGAGAAGTCGTTCCGTGCGGAGAAGAGCCTGACGCGTCGGCACCTGTCCGAGTACACTCACGTCGAGGCGGAGCTTGACTTTGTCCAGTTCGAGGACCTCCTGGAGCACCTCGAGGAAATCATCTGCCGCGTCATCGACACGGTCCTCGACGACGCCGACATGGCGGCCCTCCTCCGGGAGCTCAACCCCAGCTTCAGCCGGCCGGCGCGCCCCTTCATGCGCATGACGTACGCGGCCGCCATCGACTGGCTCAACAAGCAGGACCCGCCCATCCCCAACGAGGAGGGCAACCCGCACGTCTTCGGCGACGACATCGCCGAGGCGGCCGAGCGAAAGATGACGGACGCCATCAACCGCCCCATCTTCCTCACCCATTTCCCCGTCGAGATCAAGGCCTTTTATATGAAGAAGGATCCCAGCGACGTGCGCGTCACCGAGAGCGTCGACTGTCTCATGCCCGGCGTCGGCGAGATTGTTGGTGGCTCGATGAGAATGGAGGGCTACGAGGAGCTGCTCGCCGCCTACGACAAGCAGGGCATCCCGGCCAAGGACTACTATTGGTACACGGACCAGCGCAAGTGAGTGCGACGGCAAACCTTGATCGTATCAACCGAACAGAGGCTGACTAGCTCGCCAGGTACGGCACCTCACCACACGGCGGGTACGGCCTAGGCCTGGAGCGATTCCTGGCCTGGATGGCCAACCAGCACACGGTGCGAACGACGTGCTTGTACCCACGCTTCATGGGCCGTTGCAAACCCTAGGGTGACCTACCGTGGCGGCCGAGGGTGCATCGCGTCGCAGGCAAGGGCCTGCCTCGCCGACGGTGAACGGCGGATGGAAGCTGGGCTGGGCGTGGAGTTGCGTTCGGTTGGCCACGCCGGTCTGTTGCAGGCGCCATGTTGGACGGAGGGAGCTTCGGGACTCGAAACTCAAGACTGAGCGGGTCGGCTTATCGGACGCCCGAGAGTTGGTCGATGACGTCTCCAGGCACGACGTAATTGGTGATTTGTACGTCTGCCGATGCCGTTTCGGAACTTGGGTTACCTCCCTGGTGCCTGCTAGCACCTGAAGTAGAATGATGGGTTTTTGGGTTTGCTTTCGTCGCGCGCCCGACGGGGGATGCCGAGCAGGCACGCAGTGCTCCCTACCGCGTAACACCGAGCCCGTTACACAGCTGCAGGCGCTGCAGGTACCCCGAACCGAACATGTCGCACACGCACGGCAGGTGAGGATGTGAGACCTGACGAGCGGGGCGCGTTCTGTCCTGGGCCGAGTTGCCAACCAGAAATTGGAAACACGGACATGCGCCGTTGGAACGAGCATATGGGCCGGCCTATCATTACCACTTGCGCGTTCATTTTCTTGCTGGTGCCTGTGATCATGCACACGTACCGTAGTATACGGTGCACAGGCAACAGTCAAGTACCGCGAACGATGCACCGTACGTAACTGTATATTTTGCTTGGACTGTACGAGCTAGATCAGCCGTATATCAAAGGCTTGAGTGAGAGGTAGTACAGCTAATAAATTGCAGATGCCGTGGAGCCTCGTGATTATGTGCGCCTAGTCAGCTTGCTCGTACTGTAAGTATGTGTACGAGTGCAGTACGGAGTACACATCGTCGTACGGAGTATGGAGTGCTCCGTATTGACTATTGACTGTGTTTTAGTACCAAGGTACTTACTTGTACGACCCTCCCTCCATAGTGTATACAGCAAGTACAGTAATATTACATGTGCGTAACGTCTGGAGGGCTCTTGGCACCCACATCTACAGGTACGTGCGAATGGTACTCCGAGAACCTTCTGGTCAAGGTATTAATACACCTACAGTGAGTACTCCGTACTTGCATTACTTGCTGTACTTAAGTAAGTAAGTACTTCGTTCCCAGCGGGTATATCTCTCAAGGTTAGGACACGAGTAATTACAGAGTACGGAGTACCACCAGCCCACTTGGTGCTAATAAGTAAGTTGCCTCACGTTCTGCACTCCGTACCGTACAGTACTTACACTTACCTACCTACAATAATCATACTGAGTAAGTACAGTACATCCTTAGTACCTAAGGGAATGCCTCGTAGGTTGTTGCATGTACACCTACAGTACTTAATGCATGCATCGGGAACCAGGTAGGCATCAATCTTCACATGCTGGAGATGCAATTTGGCAGGGGTGCATGAGGTGTCAGAGGTGATGGGTAGATCCGATAGAAAGAACAATAGGAAGAAATAGTGAGTGATAATGAAGAACGGAGTACGGAGTAACTAATACATGCTAGGTGCTTTGCGCTACCTCGTTGCTGACGGCACGAACATGGTATTCGGGGTTTGTTCCACTGGACGCGTTGCAGACTGAGGTTTCCAAACCCCCATCGAGCTGGCGTCCGTCCGCGTGGTCGGCCCGGCTGGGCACCTGCGAATGTACACCTACCTAGTATACTCCGTACAACTAAGTACTGTACACATGTACAGAATACTCGTGAACCTACTGTACTTGCATGTACCAGGTCAGTACGTGCTTGGCAGGCATTGAGCCAAAGCCCTGCCATTTGTGGACTTCCGTTGGCGCAACACGCGAGTCGATGTCGACGCATGCCACTCCTGCCCCTCGGAAAGGTAATATTATTCGTACATGTACAGCACCGTATGGTAATAGGCCACCTCAAACATGCTCCTCCAGCAATACGGGTTACAGCACTGACTCGTTCTCGCAGCTTTCGTTGCGCTGGCAGAGGTCGTTGAGCGCCTCCGGGGTTGCCTCTCGACGCAATCCTTCAAGTACAGCTCCATAAATGAAAAGTACTGCTGGCATGTGCTATTAAGTATATAAATTACATGTAGACCACAATGACTAGTACCTAGTACTACAGTACTGTAGGTACTAACACACGCAAGTACGTGCTACTGTCCAGTACACCTCCGGAATCCTATACACCTAAACGCCCGTATCATGAGTACCTACAAGGTACCTAGTACTTACCTGGGTACCTAGTACTAAGGGTATTTCCCAGTATTGCAAATACTTACCATGAGTGCGTGCGATTAAATATCTACTTGGTACCATTAGTGTACATGTATTCCCAGTACCACAGTTACAGTACACCTAAGTACAAGTAAGGTACGTACGGGCAAGTGGTACCTACCGGGACTTGTACGGATACTTGTCCCCGTATTCCTGCTGAGAGCCCTCCCCGCAAGGTCAACCAGCCGGCAGCCCCCTCCTCCGCGTCGGACAGCATTAGTGGCAAAGCACTGTGCCTGGCAGGTCCGAGCTCGATCTGCCTGGTTTCGGCCCTAATTTGGCCCGCCCTGAACTAGGTGCAAGTGTGGACAAGTTGGCTAGATGGCCCGCAATTCATCCATCCTTCCATTCATCCATCTGTCCAGCTCATTCCACCAACGAACCAACCAATCGACCAACGAACCGACCAATCGACCAAACCAATCGACCAAACCAACCAGCCAACTACTAGGCAGGTGGCTGTAAGTACTTACAGAACTGTGCTGCACAGCTGCTGCAAGTCCATGTACAGTACAGTACGGAGTACTTACAGTACATGTCCGGAGCGCACATACAGGCTACCACCGATGGCCATCGCCGACTGTGTTGTCCGTCTCCATCCTACGCCAAACCCACACCTGCTCAAGCACCGAGCACGCAAAGTAATGTCTGCGTATTCGTGGGCACTTGCTCGTGGGTCGATAGGGGCGTCTCACCTCGCCTTTGTACTTGCGAGTACAAGTACTGGTAGGGAAACTTGCAGTAGCATTCGTTTCAATGGGGTCCGCAAGTTTACACCAAAACGGAGGTGTACAGTACAGTAAGAATACTGTACTGTATATTACGTATACATATACGGAGTACGTACTGCGTTCTCTATTTACACGTACACAGTAATACTCCGTACCCATTCTCCGTGCCTGATTTCTTTTTACTCCGTGCTCCGTACTCTTCTCCTTTAACCCCCCCCCCCCCCCTCCTCATCCCCCACCCCTTTTCTTGCTCCACAGTTCACACCCACTTCTCGACCCTCCCGCCAATTCCCACCCATCTCTCACCCACCTTCTCTCCCATCTCCATCTACCTCTCTGCCAGCCTTTCTGCATAATTCCCTGTACTTTCTACGGACGCAATTGCGAGGACGAGCACACGTACTCGCGATACCTGCGAGGTGAGCCTCAGCCTCCAGTCGACCAACCGTCTGGCCTCGTCACCCGTCGACTTGTGAGTTGAACGCCGCCACGGCTACCAATTCCTCGTACCGTTCAACCGCTCAGCTCGTCCCGCGGATAGCTTGTCCGCTTAACCTTCCCCGAGGGCATCACCCTCTTCCTGACATCGATTTCTGCAAGCCGTTATTCCCTACTTCCGATGCAACTGCCCGAGTTTTCCCCCTGAACACGCCTCTTCTTTTCGGCCTTCATCGACACTCGTTCCCACCGTTTTAATCATCGTTCAGCTGGCTACCTCCGTTATCTCGAATATCACCACTCGAATCTTGCCTATCGCCACTCGCGCCCTCTGCCGATTCGATTCCATTCACCTTCGATCGATACTAGCTTGAGCAAGCCCTGCTCGACGACTGGATCCTCCGAAATCCGTGCTGCTTCTCATCGCATCAGCTGTCCATCCGTCTTGTTGCCTTCTTGGATAGATATCCTTTACGGTCCATAAATTTCGACAAAACTACCTTGCATTCATCTTCGTGCTCCTTCCGCAACATCGCATTCTACTCGCGACATCTCCTGGCCCGACAATCCTTGCTGAGGCTCCATCTCGTCGGCTGTCCGAAAAGTCTACCGGCTCCTCTTCTGGCGTCGGCTCCTCCATCGCCTCGAATTCGTTTCGGATTCTGCAGCAGCTCTCGCCGCGGCAGTTTCAACGCCACATCCTATTCGTGTCCTGCCCGCTGCAGGCACGTCTCCTATCCTCCAAAACGGCGGTCTTGTCGCACTCTGGGAGGGACTCGCTTGTCCCCCCTCGCTTGATCGGCATGCAGGACCTCAACGGACATGTTGCCCACGGTGGCTACAACGGTGGCGGTCCGATTCGCCAGGGACACGTCTCGAAGCCCTCGAACAGCAACACTGGCTTTTCGCACGGCGCCTTCACCTCCAACATCTCGGGCTTTGCCGATCGCCACCCTCGCAGAGGCAATATTCCGTCGCTCGACCCTCACACCATGAGCCAAGCCCATCCCGGCTCTCACCCCAACGGCGGCAACGATAGCCATGACGGCAGCCACGGCAACAACGAGATGGCCACTCCGGGAACCGCATTCGACATGCAGTTCACCCCCCTTCTTCCCTCCCAGCTGCTCCTGGGAAGCCCCTTTCAGCCTGGTAGCCCTGCCGCCTTTGGCAGCCCGCAGTTTCAAAGCTTGTCTGGATTCCCCCAGATGGGTAACCGGCACGGAGGCGGCCAGCGGCAACACGGAGGCATGGGAAGCCCTGTCCAGCAGACCATGCCGTCCCAGCCGTACCAAGCCATGGTTTCGCCCTCCACCTACGGTGCGCCGCAATTTTATCCTTCCCACTCGCCGCCTACGGGACCCTTCGGCTTGCAGGCGCCCTTGCAACCCGCTTCCCCCGTTTCCACCGGCTCGGGCCCCGTCACCGGCACCAGCCGAACCGTCTACCTGGGCAACATCCCTCCCGATACGACTGCCGAGGAGATCCTAGGACATGTCAGAAGCGGTCAGATCGAGTCGGTCCGTCTCCTGCCCGACAAGAACTGCGCCTTCATCTCCTTCCTCGACGCGAGCTCCGCCACCCACTTTCACTCGGACGCCATCTTGAAGAAGCTCTGCATCAGGGGACAGGATATCAAGGTTGGCTGGGGCAAGCCGTCCCAGGTCCCCACGCCCGTCTCGCAGGCTGTCCAACAGTCCGGTGCTTCTCGTAACGTGTACCTGGGAAACCTCCCCGACGACATGTCCGAGGAGCAGCTTCGCAAGGATCTTGGCAAGTTCGGTGCCATCGACACCATCAAGATTGTCCGAGAGAAGAACATCGCCTTTATCCACTTCCTCTCCATCATCAACGCCATCAAGGCAGTGACGCAGCTTCCCCAGGAACCCAAGTGGCAGGCTCCCCGCCGCGTCTTTTACGGCAAGGATCGGTGCGCCTATGTTTCCAAGACGCAGCAGCAGAACGCCGCCCAGTATCTCGGCATCGCGCCCGGCTATGCCCACATGCTGACCGGCGCCGACCGAGATCTCATCTCGAGCGCCCTTGCCCAGCAATCGGTCGCCGCCGCCGCCGTTGCCACCACCGCCGGCGGAATCAACAACCTGGGCAACCGCACCATCTACCTGGGCAACATCCACCCCGAGACGACGGTCGAGGAGATTTGCAACGTCGTCAGGGGTGGCCTGCTGCATCACATCCGCTACATCCCAGACAAGCACATCTGCTTCGTCACGTTCATCGACCCCACCTCGGCCGCCTCCTTCTACGCCCTGAGCAACCTTCAAGGTCTCATGATTCACAATCGACGACTCAAGATTGGCTGGGGCAAGCACTCCGGCGCCCTGCCTCCCGCCATCGCGTTGGCCGTCAGCGGTGGCGCCTCACGGAACGTCTACGTGGGCAACCTGGACGAGAGCTGGACCGAGGAGCGCCTGCGCCAGGACTTTGCCGACTTTGGTGACATCGAGCTGGTCAATACTCTGCGCGAGAAAAGCTGCGCTTTCGTCAACTTTACCAACATTGCCAACGCCATCAAGGCCATCGAGGCCATCCGAGGCAGGGATGAGTACCGCAAGTTCAAGGTCAACTTTGGCAAGGACCGCTGCGGAAACCCACCTCGACAGATGCAGCAACATCAGTCTCCTCGGGGTGACGGAATCTCCTCCCCCCCGGCCCACGGATCCCAGAACGGCGGCTCGCCCCCCCACGGCGGCACTCCCCAGCAGTCGGCAGCGTTGTTCAACGCCACCAACAGCCCCTTGACCATGTACCTGAACCAGCTGTCGCAGCAGGTTCAGCACCAGCACCAGCACCACCCGATGGGCGTTCCGCAGAACATCGTCTTCAGCGCCGCCCAGCCGTCCCTCAACGAATTCAACGTGGACGTGTCTCAGCAAGGCCAAGCCGCAGGTCACGCGCAGCCTGCCAACGTTTCCAACGGACACCCTGCCAACATGACTGCCTCTGGCGCCACGACGATCGGGGGACTTCTTGCGCCGGGATCCCGTGGCCAACACAGCCGAGCGGTCAGCCTTCCTGCTCTGGCGCCCGGCTTCGAGAACGGCGGCATCAGTCCCAGCAGCCTCCTTGGCAGCAACGTCGACGAGGGCGAACGACGTGGCCACCAGTACCAATCCAGCTACGGCGGAATGGGCGCCGGCGGTTTCGGTCTGGCCATCCAGGGCGGACTGAACGGATGGGCCGAGGAAGAAGTAGTCAACTAGTATGGGCTTGTCGGCGAATAAGACGCCACAGATTGACTCTGTTCTTGATTTTGGCCGTCGATGGTTTCGTTTTGCCAAAGACCTCTCCCGCCCTCCCTCCGATAATTCGTTCTCATGCGGGACCTCGTTGCCCCGCCCCCCTTCCCTTCTTCGTATCCGGGTAATCATCTCCTTTCAGTGTATCATGTTCGGCTTATTATCGCATTTGTATCCTGAACCTTACCGTCGTCTGGCAACATACGACACGAAAGAAAGAAAGAGGGGGGACGGCTGGCTCGCACGCTCGGCTGGTTGTCTCAGGATACTGGGTTGGTTGGTTGGTTTCCTGTAAGAGATATTGGGTACGATGGCATGGGATTGAGAGATGGACTGATGGGACATGTTCACGGCATCCGTATCGGGTGTGTAATTTATATTGCACATGTGCTCCATACACGATGATGGAAAGTTCGAGCAAGCTGGACTGGGCAGGTCGACAGTATCAGCAACATAGCAAGAGATATTTGCCCTCTCGATTGTGGCGCGCGCACGAAGCGTGTGGCCGAGCCCCGATCGGCTGCTGTTGCCGCCCCCCCGTCAGTTCGTACAGCCACACAGCCGTGGACGTGGGTGATGCCGTGGAATAGCCAGCTCCATAATCTGACGATTCAACTTGAACGAATATCAGCTAAGAGAATACGCCATGATGATCTTTCCCATCCAAGCAGATGCTGCGTGAGCGCCAAGTCAAGGATAACGCAACACCGCAGCTCCAGAATGAAGGGGTTTGGGGGTGATGCTAATATCCAGCGGGCTCGGGCTTGGTCGGAAATGCCGGCTCTCCAAGACCAGTGCGACACTGTTTCCTCCAGTTCTGAGGCGTGAATTTGTCTACAACGGCTTTGAATGCCTCCTACACGACGGCTGTCAGAGGGAGATGAGGAATTCGACCAAGGGTATGGCTTGCTTACCAAAGTGCAGAACGACTCGTCTCCCGGAAGGTGGTTTCCCTGTACCCGGCAGCCAGGAACGGTAACCGGACTGTCGTTGTAGCGTATACGGACGTAGTAACCCTCCAGCGACTGCTTCTCGGAGTTTGTCAGGTCGGCGGTAGTTTTGCGGCCGATGCCAGGCGAACGCATGCCGACACGGCCGAGGAAGGCTGGCCAACGCGAGGGCGACCCTGGCGTGGATCCATCGGCGCTGCTGAAGAGTTCGAAAGCGATGTGGCTGGTAAAAGGCGGCCAGGCGTCGGTCTCAAAGGCGCCGAGGCTCGCGAGCGTCGCAGCGAGTGTGGTGTCGTGGCACCCGTTGAGGGAGAAGCGGGGGGTCATGGCGTTCCGGCGGAGATTGCCCATCCCTTCGAGCCGTTCGTCGACGATGCCTTGCTCTGCGCTGCCGACCATGCGAGAGACGACGTCGCCAAGCAATGCGCCGATGCCGAGCATCCTGTATTCCCGACTCTCCTTGTAGCCGGCAAACCACTCTTCGACGGCAATCTTGCCAAGGGCATGCTCGACTTTGGGATCGTAGAACTCGGCAGGAAGCTTGGTTTGCGGCCCGTGAGCTTTCGTAGCGCTGATGGTGTCCAAGATGCCACTGAGACGCGGGCGGGCGTCGACGGCCACCTTGGGCCGGTCACCGGGCATCCACCGGCCGAGCTTGGCGGAGAGAAAAGCCATGTCGTCCGAGTCGTTCCATCGGTCGGCGGCGCGCTGGGCGAAGGCGCGTGAAAGGGCGGCAAAGCGTCGGCAGTTGCCGTCGTTGGGGAAGAGCGTCTCGTCGGCGGGCGAGCGGGTGACGATGGTCAAGGGCGGGAGGTCACGGTCACGAGTGTGAGACGGATACATGCCCTGGAGGGCTTGCTGCATCGATTCGAGGGCTCGGGGGATGGGCGTGGCACGCAGATAGATGAAGTCGGCGCTCTTGAAGGCGGCGGGGAGGAAGCCGAGCTGGTCGACATACAGCCTTCGCAGCCTCTGGCCAAGCTGAAAGGTTGTCTCTCGCCCGCGGTCGGTCAGCATGCCCATGTCGCAGATGTTGTCGACATCTCCGTTGGGGCCCTCGGCAAGGACGGGGGCGTCGTGGGCGCCAAAGGTCTCGAGCCGACGCTTCCACTGCAAGGTGGACAACGACTTGCCAGGGTCGAGGACGGCGGAACGCAGTTGGCCAACGGCAGAACAGTAGGGCCAGAAGGGCGGCAGGCCGGTGTTTGTGAAACGAGCATGGATGGGCGTGCGCTCGCCGTGGCGGAGGAAGACCTGGACCTGTTGAAGGCGGAGCTGGGGAGGATAGAGGGCCGCGAGCTCGGCTTCAGCATAGGGCGGTCTCGGCTCCAGGGTGGACATTGCTCCTATGTTACCCCCGAAGGGTGCGGGTGCTCTGACGACGTCGGAGGCGTTCTTCTACGAGTGCTCCTCCTACCTGACAGGTGGACATGGGATTGCTGGGAGGATGGCAAAGCGAGTGACGAGAGAGGATGTCGTGAAGTGATGGCATCGTCAATGGATGCATACCAACATGTGGGCCTTGATTGCGGGTGCCAACCGAACCCTGGTCAATGTTCTACCTACCATGTGTGCCTAGCATGGTGCGCGTACAGTACAAGTACAGTACGTGCGTAGGTGTAAGTACTGTACAGTAAGAAGGTTATTACAGGTATTACTACGGAGTACTGTAAGTCTTAAAAACCACTGTATCCGCGCTCTGATTGTGGTTGCGGGTGAGTGGGCGCTGTACAGTAAGTATCTACATGCAGTGGTACTAGGTGTACTTGTCGGTACAGCGGTGGACGAGAATTGCTTGAGCATTCACACGACACAAACACATTTGCAGTATTAGATATGTATGTACTTGCAGTGCATGCACTCTGCGCTGTCCTGTGTGTAATTACAGTAAATGCAGGAAATACGGAGCACTCCGTACGGAGTTGTTCGCACACTATTACTGGTACCTAAGTAGGTACTACGAAAAGGTACTGTAGATAGGTGTACTGTAAGTACGAACAATGCGGGCCCGATGCTGCAGCTAGTAGCCCCTAGGTTCGTACTATTCTGCATGCAGTTGGTTTGTCGTATTATTGTTATTGCTGTGCTTTGTACGGAGTACGGAGTACGCTTGGAGTACGCTTGTCGACCTACTGGTGCGCGAATATTAATTACTGTATACTGCGGACTTGGATGTAAGTACTGTACTTTGTGGTGAACGTTCGTTGGCGCCCGCCAGCTGAGTCGTTCCAGAACATCATTGGTACCTCCGCTTTCAGTACAATCAATGCCACTCGTGACTGGAAGGGAGCAGCCCTTCCCTTCCGCAATTCCGCAAGCGTGCCTACCGCTCCGTGCCCTACTCGTTGTTAGTGCTTCTTGAATACTGAATAAGGAATCGGAGAGTTACGTACGGAGTACGGAGTACAGATCAAGCATTTTGGATTGCTGGATTCGTCAGGGACAACCAGGTACTGTGGGTGTCCGCCAGAGGTCCGCAATCGCCATCATCGTCATGGCGGCATCATCGCATCCTCATCCTCCTGCTATCCAGCAATAACAACCCCGACATCCCCACGCATGCATACTCCCCCCCCAACAGACAGCTATTGATCGACTACGCCTCGTTCAAGCTTGCTTGATTACACATAAACCCGGCTTTCGTGCAGGTCGCTGGTGGAAGGTAGTGTGTCCGCCTGCACGATAGTACACAGTTCCTCATGCAGCTGCCTGTCCGATCCTGGTCAATATCTCCCTTCCACTTCCATGCTTCACGACGATACCCATCGTTGCTCGCTGCTCTACCTATCAAATCAAAGCCACCTCGCCTTGACCCATTTGCGGACATCGACGCCCAAAGTCGTTACTGTCCAAAATTTCGTTTCAACTTTCCAACCGGTTCCTGTCTACGATGAGCTTGCCACTACCCAGCGATGAATACAGACCTATCGCAACCAATGCAGATGAGCACTCCATCGCAACCGCGGCCGCTGGGATCGGACCAGTCACCCCATGCGCTTGCCGACAACGTCGACGACGATGACTCGATTTTCGAAGATCCAGATGGCGCCCTCGCAGCACTTCAACCAGCAATGAGCTATGCCGCGAGCTCCCTTGCCTCGTCACAGACGCCTACGACGGAAAGGACCGCAGCATTGGAAACTGGCGGCTTGCTCGATGCCATTGCGGAAGTCGATGGGGATGGGGATGGGGATGGAGGAGGTATTCTCGAACATGGGCCGTCGATTTCATTTGCTGCCGGGACCATGGAAACCAAGTTGTCTGGACGTCCTGACCCGGGACAGCCTCTTGGCAGCCACGACCCCAACCGAATAGGAAAACCCTCCTTGGGTTCACCTCGGAAGCCCGGGTCGAATGAAGCCACGAATGAAGAGGATTCGCGCTCCGCTCCATCTCGCAGCGACTTGGAGGAGTCCGCCTTGGGGCCAACAAGGCAGAGTCGCTCGCGGTCCGCCGGTCAGGAAGTCTTCAAGAAATTGTCCAAGGCTTTCCCATCCATCAATCTACCGACACAGTTTCGGCCGACGTCATTCCTAGCCAGCTTCAACGGAGACCACAAGCACGGTGAAAATGGCAGCTTTAGATCGGCACCTGCTGGCGCCCCCTTTTCAGCTTCAACGATACGACACGGCATAGACTCTCGAACGTTCCCGTTGAGGCGAACGCGCACGCCTCCCCCTACGCAGGCCCGGCCTCCCGTCCTTCGTAGGGTCACATCGGACGAAAGCATCCTCTATCACAGCCTCTCTCGTGCTTCCTCCCTCGGCGACGATGATCGCTTCCACGACGTTCGGGCAATGGTCAACATTCGATTCATGGCATTCAAGGATAGCCTACCCGACGTACCCAACTTCAAACTACCGGGCCTCCCCAGGCTGCAAGTCGCCTCCCGGATGCCATCCATCTCCCTCAACGGCCTCTTCTCCAACTCGACCGACGATGCCGTCACCTCGCGGCATGCCATGGCCGATAGGGGCATGCCCGGCACCGTTACCAGCCCTACGATGCCCAAAAATGCCACCTCGACGGCGCTGGACCGCGTTCTGGAGGAATTGACCGGAGACATCGTTGTTCTCGGCGGTTACCGGGGATCGATTCTGCGCTCGGCGGAGCCGCCGTACCAGCAGCTGTGGGCGCCAGTCAAGCTAGGCTTCAACATGCGCAAGGCGAACCTCGAGGTTGGCTTGGAAGACGAGGACGAGGAGTCGATGGAGGAGAGGATCATGCCATCCGGCATGCTGCAGCACATCGGACCCATCGACATCTCCCGCAAGCTCTTCAAGCGCCTGCGGTCGTGCGAGAATGCGCGAAACGGCAAGCTGCGCGTCTGGGACTTTGGTTACGACTGGCGCCTGAGCCCAGCCGCGTCGTCGCACCGACTCCAACAGTTTCTCGCCACCCTGCCGTCGAACCAAGCCGGGGCAGAGCCGCGGTCCCGCGGCGCCATTGTCATCGCTCATAGCCTGGGCGGTCTCATCACGCGCCATGCGGTGAACCGTCAGCCGCTTCTGTTTGCCGGCGTCTTGTACGCCGGCGTTCCGCAACGCTGCGTCAACATTCTCGGGCCCCTGCGAAACGGGGATGCTGTCCTCTTCAACGAGAAGCTTCTCACTGCCCACGTGAACTTTTCCATCCGCACGTCCTTTGCCTTGCTGCCCGACGACGGCTTCTGCTTCGTCGACAGGGACACCGGGGAGCAGTATCCCGTCGACTTCTACAAGGCTGAGGATTGGGTCAAGTGGCGACTGAGCCCCTGCGTGGCGCCAGTCCTGCCGCCGCACAATCGAGACAGGCAGCCGATGTCGTCGCCACTCTCCTCGCTATTCCCCAATTCTCTCCTCAAGGGGAATCGATCGGAGCGAAACGGTAGCACGGGTGAATCAGGTTCCAACCAGGAGAGGGATCCCAACCTGAGCATCGCCGGGGACGTGCGCAACGTTGCCACGGAACCTCGCTTGAACAGCGCAGACGCACAATCAGGCGCCAGTCCGCATCCGCAGCCCCCTCATCTTCCGTTGACCGAAATGACTCCGGACCGTGACCGGGACCGTGACCGTGACCGTCACATGGCCTACCTCCGCCGCACCCTGGCTGCGACGAAAAAGTTCCGGTCCGAACTGGGCCACTCGTCGGCTATCGAGTCTTCCAACACGTATCCTCCGCATGCGGTCTTGTATGGAAAGTCAATCCCGACCGTGTACGCGGCGCAGGTGCGTGGATGGGATGGGATCCCGTGCGCCGACGCGTACGACGATCTCCTCTTCCGAGCCGGCGATGGTGTGGTTCTCGCCAAAGAAGCGATGCTTCCGCCGGGGTATTCCCTCGTCCGAGCAGGGCGGGTGAGCACGGAGCGTGGGCATCTCACCATGCTCGGAGACCTGCCGGCTGTGGGCCAGGCGCTGGAATCGCTGGTGAGAGGACGCAAGAAGGGCATAGGGTTGGGAACGGGGGCAACCGGTGGCCGTGTTGGCGATCGGACGTGACGGCAATGCGCCGGCAGGGACGCGCAATGGCATCGTGCGGCCTCGACCGACCGAATAACTGCTAGCCGCATGGATCTGTCGGTGGGTTAGTAGTGTATGAATAGACGTAGATGGGTACATCTCATCGGAGCGGAAATCCAGGCCCCCGAGAACCCGAGGGGGCTACACGGACCTGCAAGCAGAATCGAAGAAAAGCTGGCTCTCGCAGCATGGGAGCGAGGCATCGTCGTTGCACCGTGCGGCGCGGAATCGAAACGAGGCGCTCGGCGCCTTCGTGCGCCTCCCCATGCCGCTGGCCTAGGTTATCCGGCGGCCTTGCTATGCCTTCCGGTCGCTTCCGAGGTTTCCACGTCAAAGAGAGGATGTGAGAACAATGGCTGCTCCCACGATCGACCGACTGGCTCATCCTCAGCTGCATGCGGCCGATAGAGAGCTTCGGCACATGATGTCCCAAGGGGGGAACCGCCAGTTCGGAAACTGGCGGCGCACATTCGCGGCCGCCGTCTCGATCTGGAGGGCCATGCGCTTCACGGCCACGGCCAGGTCGGCGGCCTCGCCGTCTTCTCGGGGCACGAAGATGACGTGCTCCAGGCGGGGCATGCGCAAGGCAAGCTGCTTGATGACCTCGACGGTCAAGCTCGCGGCGGTCATCGATCGGTAGACATCGTCGACCCAGAAGAGGGCGTCGCTGATGGCGACGCGACGCACGGAAGCGAGCTCGGCCTGGTCGCACATGGACATGCAGGTGTGAAATTGCGAGTCGGCCGCCATGTACCCGTCTCGCGGTCCGAAGAAGAGGATGTCGCTGTCGGGGTTGAAGATTACGTGGCCCGGCCCGCGTGCGAAGCCGAAGGCGTGGCGGTAGCTCTTGAAGGCATCGGTGCGGGACTCGGCGCAGACGTGCAGGTTGATGGGAATCGTCGCGTCGGACGTGCAGCCTGTCGAACAAGCCAAGGGGCCCTCGGCCAGCTGGTGCAACGAGGGTGAGCGAGAGCCGCAGCGGATGGAGACGAGGCGAGACCTGGGCAAGTTGAAAGCCCAGACCTTGAGACGCAATTCCGGCGGGAGCAGGGCGAAGAGATGCTGGCCCAGGCAAGAGGATCACATCAGCCATCGACGGTCCCGACGATGAGGCGAACCGAACTCACAAACTCGTCGCGGGGGGGTTGGGCGACTTGGCTTGTCGGAGACATGGATGGAACGAGGCCGTCTCCCACCACGTCCTCCTCCATCATCGTAGGCGAAGGGTGAGGAGGGTCTGCCGTCGAAGCGATGCACGGCGCATACGGCGTGGCGATGCAGCAGCGGTGGCTCGCCAGCGGCAGCAGGGGCAGGAGGGATGCGAAGAAGGCGGGTTGCGATGCCGGGTGGGAGTCATCCAGGTAGCCATGCGGCGGTGCGAGGGACGGAGCATCGAACGGATACAGGAGCGGGACGCCAACACTATAATGCTTGCGCCTACTTTACTTACATGCAGACACTTGGGATCAATGGATGGATGGTACCCTGCCGGAGCTGAGTACTGTACGAAGCCGCAATTAGCAAGCGTAGCACCAGGCTGGCGACCTACCCACCTCCATCAGACTCTAGTTCAGCTAGGTGCTACGTGACAAGGTTTAGTTAATTACATGTAATCATTCGGAATAAATTAGCTGCCACCTAATGCTCTGCTGGCCTCGGCGCAGGCGACCAAGTACAGAACAGGTTCAGGAGCGACGGGTAGCGATACGATGTTGAAGTACGTAGCAGGTACTCCGTACTTTGCTGGTAGGTCCGCAGTACCCAGGCCAGCACGCACTAGAATGCAGGTACCGTAGGCACCTACAACAGGCCGCAGCAGAGTACTAAGTAGAGGTACAAGGGCGGCACCTTGGTGGGTAGGTAGGCAGGCTGGTGCATCGCCGACTTGTGCGCTGTAGATGAAGGAGAATGTGTGCTGTTGTAAGTGGATGGTTGTGCTCGTACTTGTACGTGTGGGTGTCGGCTTTGGGGACTCGCTCGCCGTGCTCGGCATGGCGTGCTGATGCACGATCGGCGGGTGAGCTCGGCAACCATTTGCTCGCATCGAGGTCGACTCCTTGCCGCCGACCAGACTCTCTCCCTCACGCCTGGGGTTACTGAATTGGACGATGGTACAGACAAGACGAGCTCCCCGCGATCGCTGCGTGAACGGTGCGTTCGGACTCGCATTGCCCAGCCAGCACCAGCACGAGAGTGAGCACAGGTATCTTCTAACGCGTACTGTAAGTATCCCTGTACGGAGTACGGAGTAGCCGCCGCAGAGTTGCACTACCGCATTGCTAAGTACCTACAAGGTACCTAGTACATAGTGCCTGACGCAAGTACTGTAAAGTCATGGTCCATACGGAGCATTAATACAGGCACGTTTTACGTTAGTACTTACTTACGTACCTTTGTCTCGTACTCTAGCGGTTCAGGTGACATGATATTGCTCCTACTTCCTCCGTGCGAACCTCCCAAGGTGCCTGATGCATGGAAGTGCATGTACAGTATAAGTGGGTGCGTCAAGACAGGTGCTAGCCGCAGCGTATGAGAACCACTACCCAGGTTTCAGGTATCTGCTAGTACTACTCCGTAAGTACCTACGAGGTACTAGGTAGTAGTAGTAATACTGAAGAACAAATTACCTGCAAGTACTTACTGGTGGTGGTTGAGGTGCCACCCCGCCGCCGTACATGAACCGTCCCACCGCCGTACGGCACACCGACACCTATTGTAAGTACAGTACAACTACACCTGCAGTACGGAGTACTGTAGGTACTTATCCAGGGACGGCCCAAAGCTACCAACTGGTGCTAGTTCCAGTAGTCGCCTCGTCGGATTGGAGGCGCTTGCGTCCACCAAACAGAAGCAAGGATACTTCGGGGGCTTCCATTCAAGCCCAAGAAGTTCGGCATGCCCGCAGATGCGACGGGGGTCCGTTGGCATCACGAAGCACGCGTGTCAGGTGGTACGGAGCGGGACGCATCCGTAAGTAGGTAGGCAAGATGATTGTCACTCTCGAGTCCGCACGAACTCTCGCGCTCGCCCTCCCTGTCGGAACTCGGCAGTCGGCAGTCGGCACCCGTGCGCAGGTCCCCGTGGTTCGAGTGCAGCACAGCGCAGCTCACTGGATTTCAGGCGATTGATCCATGGGAAGCTCGGGTCCCCGGCGGCTCTGCCACCCGCCGGGTGGTGCACTGGCCCTCGATGGCTTGCCAATCTTGTTTCTGTCCTCGTATTCGGACCAATTGAGTGTGGCTTCTCCCCATCAATTAGACATTGGTATCTCATCCGCAATCCAGTGCGCAACTGGATTCCCCAAGGAGAAGTGCGGCGAAGCTGATGCCATGCGTGTGACATGCATGCATGCACTCCACCGCCTTTGCCTTGGGCAGGCGAAGGCTCCTCGTCCGTCGACGTCGAATCCCCTGGATGATGGCCCTTGGCTTCGCCCATGAAGATGAAGTGCCTCCGTTGCAGGTGTGAGTAATGCGACATGCTCTGATACCACCTCAGAATGCAAGGACGGCGTGCCGCATGTGCGATGCGGGATGCCCACCATGGAGAGTGGCAGAGGTGCTAGAGCTTGCCGATCCGGTCGGTTTGGCAGCTCAATGCGCCGCACTCTGCCGTTCCATGGGCACCAGTCCACACGAGACAGGCCGAATGCTGCACCGGCAGCGGTAGCAGTAAGCAGCAAGTGTAGTGCGCGTGCGCATGCAAGTGCGTGATGCATGCATGAACGAGCGTGACCACATGTTGCAGCGCGCGCCATTCCACCTACCGATGCGCTTCGGATGCTGGGCCGGCGATGCCACCGCAAGCCTCGGCAGGCATAGCCGCCCAGCCGCCGTCTGGAGACTGGGACCGACCCGGCCTCGTTGCAATTTGCAGCATCGTGGTGGCGTCTTCTCGGCTTGCCCAGCCATCGAGGTCGGGCCAGCAACTAACTGCGCTCGTGCTACTCCGTAGATGTCGCTGCTTTCCCTCGCTGGCGGTGAGCGTTGCACTGGTTTGAGCGGCGGGAATTGCTACTCGAATTGCACCAAGACCCGTCCGTGCGTATCGTACGAGTGACGAGATATCGTCACCAAGGACCATCGACACCCGGGCGGTTTGCTGCAGTCACCATCTTGGACCTGCTGTCGGCCGAGAGTGGCATTGCCCTTCGGTTCTTCCTCCCTTTGTCGTCCATCCGGCACTCGTGCACCGTCTTCCCCGTCTTCGAGCCCGCCTGCACGCATTTCCCAAACTTTCAACTGCCGCTGGGGATAATTTTATTGTTCTTGGAGAAGGAGGTCATGTGACCTGATGTCGAACAATGGCTTTGCTGCCAGCGGGCATAGGGAGGCAAGCCTCGAGCTGGCCCACGTCGCTCGGGTTGCTCTGCCTGCCTGTGTTGGCATGCGTATCGGACTGCGATTTCCCAACAAACTTTATCGAGTACGATCGTCTGAAATTGCTGAAACAATTGCGCCGTGGATGGAGAGGTCCCCCTACGCTGCCGCATCATGGAAGCTGCGTGGCAAACCATGCATGAATGGCAGAGACGAGGAGCAAGCTGACTGACTGCCTGACACAACGATCGATCGGCCTATTTGGACCGTCCTCGTTGTCCGCGCCCCTTCATCGTTGGGCCCCGAAGCTGCGGCAAACGAAGGGGGAACACCATGTTGCGTGCAAGACGGCGACGTGCGGTGAGACGAAATGTGCGAGCACGAATCTGCAGTGGATCAAGGTGAACCTCCGAGCTCCTCCTAAGGAACCAAGCCTTAGTATGCTATCACGCAATCAGCGGCAGCGCCATGCAATCCACCATCCAACCCACCTGGGCCTTTCAACCGCAGCACTCGCACTCGCCAAGACTTGCCCACCAAAACTCCTATAGATGGTTCTAGCGGTATGAGCAGCGGGTGCCTGCTCACTATGATGCGTACTTGTACCTAGCACTAGCAGTACCTGCCTTGTAGCTGTGCTCATAGACTTCGAAGCCCGCTTAGACTGAACAAGACTGAACATTGGCTACTCCGTACACGGACAGGCATTTGAAGCACGGGTACTCCGTACGTACCAACCAGGTCCCTTTGCTGCCTTATGTTTGTAATTGGCCATGAACTGCCTGATCCATGCAAACGCTGTAAGTAATGTAGAAGCCAGGACAGGGTACTCATGCACGGCAAACCGACAGGCACCGAATGCGGTATTGGTATTGATTAGGCGCCGATACGGAAAGCCGCCATTACTGTACCTGCCCAACATGGGCACCTTGCTATTATATACTATTGAAGGTACCAACTTGTACAAGTAATACAAGTAATAGTAGATTGTCCGCGTCTATAACTTGCCAGCACTTAATCTACTAGACCTACTTACTTATACATGTAGTCCTGTATTGATGCGGTGCACTGGAAGGTATATACAAGTACGGAGTAAGGACGGAGTACAAAGGAATACTAAGAAATACAAGGGTAGTTTACGTATTGGGTACGGAGTAGGCATCTTATTATTACCTGGTAGGTACGGAGTACTGGGTACTAAGCTTGAGAGTACTCGGAGCTAGCGCGAGGCACCACCAAGTAACGAGTACAGAGGTACCAAGTTTTGAAGGTCGTGGTTGACTGCTATTACTTACTAAGTAAGGTGGTTCGAATCTCTGCGAGGACTCCAAGGACTTGCCAGGTCCCAGGGTTCAGGACATGCTCACATCCATCTCGATCCGTACTTCGCGAGCTCCATCCACCATCCGGCCACATCGTCCAACCAACCGTCCAACCAACCGTCCAACCAACCGTCCAGCCAACCGTCCAACCAACCGTCCAACCAACCGTCCAACCAACCGTCCAACCAACCGTCCAACCAACCGTCCAGCCATACAAACCACAGCGTCAACCACAGCGTCAACCATCCCGTCCAACCATCCCGTCCTACCATCCCATCCAACCATACCGTCCAACCATACCGTCCAGCCGTACCGTCCAGCCAGACCGTCGCAGCCAGACCGTCCAGCCAGACCGTCCAGCCAGACCGTCCAGCCAGACCGTCCAGCCAGACCGTCCAACCACCCCGCCCAACCATCGTTCCATCAAGCAGCTGGCCCGGACAATCAACCACAGCCCCGTTGCCTCGTGGGAGCTTTCACCGTCGCCGTCAGCGAAAACCGCCCTTCCCGCCCTCTCCAGTGTTCTGGTCGATTCGCAGTCTCCATTCTCCAGCCCTCCGCTCCTCCTGTCCTCGAAGCCGCCCTGTCGGCTGTCGCTTCCCCGAGCGAGCTCTACGTGCTCCTCGGCAGCTTGCAATCATGGAGGTAATAAAACCCGTCCGCCCACCTCGTCTCCCTCGTCAACCTTGCCGCGGCCGAATCTTGCACCCAGACCGTTGGCGAATCGGTTGGCCGCTCCAGTGAGCGCTGTCCCGTACCCCGTTGCACCGTTGCACCGCAGCCAGCCGCTTGCAAGCACATTCATATCCTCCCTCCCTCCCATTCCTCCCCCATCCTTGACTTGAGATGCATAGTCTCCTCCCATATATGGGTTGCGCCGAGCATCCAGTGCGAGCATGCAGGCGGATGATGGAAATGCCACTCCCGCCTGCCCCAGCGGAGCGGCCGCGAGGTCAGGCCGACGGCTGGTCGCGAGCCTTGCTCCAAGCCTCTTCCGTCGTCCCCGGCGAGTCGGAGGTGTGTCTTGCGCATGAGAGAGTCGCGCTTCGATCGCATTGGCCAAGGAGTCTGTGAATGACTCCCAACCCCCTGTGAGGCCACCTCTCCGGCCACCCGTCGGCAGCCAAGGAAAGCCTCGAGACGCGCGCCATAAGAAGACGGCCAACCTACTCTCGCGAGACGGTCGCGGCTCTGCAACCTGCCATGGCATGCCATGCCTGTGCCGTCTTGCTCCTTGTCTTTGCACCGTTCGCAGGAGCCCTGAGGCCAGCCATGAAGTCGCTCTCATCCACTTCGTCGCAAGCCCTTGCTTCGGCCGCCACGCCATCGCGCTGCAGCAGTACCAGAAACACCACGATTCCCTGCTCGGTTCGCACACCGTAGCCGATCAAGCAGTTACTAATCGGCTCTCCCCTTTGCTCCGCACTGCCTGTCGCCCATCACCTGGCTACACTGCATCCCCGTCTTCTCGCCCCCCGCCCGCATGCGTCCGGCTCTAGGAAGGAGATCACTTACCATCAGCCTGGTCATTTCCCCTACCCAAACTCTCTTCTGCCACTCTCTCCATCCTCCCGCCCATGACTCTCAACCCTCCCCTTCGCGGCAAGTTGCTTGCGGAGTTGGAAGACGATGACAGCCTCCCTCCGAGCATCCCCTCCGGGATGATGAGTCCAGCAGCGCTAAATCTCCGACGTATTCATGAGCAGGCCGGAACGAGACCCCAGGTCAGGCATGCGCCGGCCTCCGCCGACCCCGTCATGGCTCAGCCTGCCAAGGGCAAACCGAGGTTGCTACTTATGGGCCAGAGAAGGTGGGTTGCCGCCGGCAAGCCGGCCACGATCGTCGTTGGCTGATGGAGAATCATCAGGAGTGGCAAGTCTTCCATCTCGAGCGTCGTCTTCCACAAGTTGCCACCCAACGAAACCTTGTTCCTCGAGTCCACGGCGCGCATACAAAAAGACTCCATGGCGTACGTTGCCTAGCATGCTTGGCCCCCTCGCTCGATGCTGACAGCGCCACGCGTGATAGTTCCTTCATGGACTTCCAAGTATGGGACTTCCCAGGTCAGATAGACGTTTTCGAGAACCCTAATTTCGACATGGACGCCATATTTGGTGAGATTGGCGCCCTCATCTGGGTCATCGATGCCCAGGACGACTACCTCGAGGCCGTCGCACGTCTCAACTCGACCATTCTCTCTCTGCAGGGGCACTACCCCAACATCAACATCGAGGTCTTCATCCACAAGGTCGACGGTCTCTCCGACGACTACAAGCTTGACATTCAGCGTGACATCACGATACGCATTCAGGACGAGCTCTCCGACAACGGATTCGAGAACGCGCCCGTGACCTTTCATCTCACGTCCATCTACAACCACTCCATCTTCGAGGCTTTCAGCCGCGTCATCCAGAAGCTCATTCCCCGTCTCGGCACCCTCGAGTCCATGCTGACGAACCTCTGCCGCACCTGCCGCTTTGAAAAAGCATACCTCTTTGACGTGCTCTCCAAGATTTACATTGCCACGGACAGTGCCACCGCCGACATGGCCAGCTACGAGATTTGCAGCGACTACATTGACGTCATCATCGATATCACCGAGGTGTACGGCACCTGGCAACGCAGCGACAAGAGCCGTAGGAAGCTCGAGGGCGAGCCATGGAACGCCAAGCTTCACAACCAGATTGGTTGCTCAACGGCGGAGAGCTGTCTAGTGCTGCATGAGAGCAACAAGCCCATAATGTTGCGTGAGGTGGATCGGTACCTGGCGCTCGTGGCAATCATGAAGGACGATTCGTACGACCGGATGCCGCTGGTGAATATGAATGTGGAGGCGGTGGTGGAAGGTCTGACCGAGTTCTTTGATATTACGAAGCCGGGAAAATAACGACACGGACAAAGCCGAAGCGTTGGAAAATGAACGCCAGGGATTGATAGCCCTGGGGGGGGGGGAGACGCAGAGCACTCGCAAACTAATGCTGCGGGTTTTCGATTGACATGAAATCATGCTCATCATACATACCCCTTTGTGCTCATAACAAAGGCATCAGCAGGGTGTACCATGTAGTGCGATTGCTCCCTAGGAGACAGAGCTTCGCTGTGGCCGTGCCCTTGACGTCACCCATATCATGCACCTCCATCCTCACCGGCTTTATGCTGTGACCCCCGGGAAGGCGGTACTCTGTGAGACCCTGGGTTGAAACGCTGCTCACCGCTGCGTTGATGTGGCCGTCATAAAGTTCATAGGGTACGTCGTCGGCCCGGATGGGTACTGCAAGAACAACGGGCGTGTCATCTGCCAAGGTTAGCTGATGGACATGGCAAAATCGATTAGAGCATTTACCTGGTTCGTTGCAGACAAGGACCAGGGTTGTATCGTTGAGAAACTTGAGATCGATGAGTTTTCGACCAGCAAGGTCTATTCCGCTCCATCTGACGGGGTGATTGGTACTGATGCCATTGATGACGTCGAGGTCGCTGAGGAACAGAAACACTGCAGCTGTGTGAGCACGCTGATCAAAAATGAGGAAAACTACCATGTACCTTTGCTGTCGGCTTCCTTCGATGTGAGAGCAGCATATATCATTCCTCCCTGCTCCAGTTGTTAATTGCAACTGGGGCAACCTGGTTGGGGAAGTGGTTGACGTACATTTTCAGTCTGGCACATCCTGACATCCATCATGCTCACCGCATGTCCGACAGATAGCCGAATGGGTTTCCCAAATCGCACACTCCTCTTCTTTGCGTTGGCAATGTCTTGGAAAATCCGATTCGACCATTTTGTCACGCAGTCCACCAAAAATTTGACATGATACAGAGCTCGCATGCTCGGCTGGCCTTCCTCGCACTTGTTTAATTGCTCGTTAAGCATATCCAGCAAATCGAACCCGTCGTCACAGTGCTTCCAACCCTCGGCGTAATCATTCTCGGAAACTTCGTCGAAGAAGACATCCAGGGGGCTTCCAGTAAGGTATCGCTCAATGTAGGCGATAACCTTTGTGCAGTCTATCGTTGCCTCCTTCTCATTGAGTTCTCCGCCGGAACTGCTAGCAAGCCGGTCAATCTGGAGGCGGAGCCATGTGGAAAAGGCGGTAAAGCTTTCGAGCTCGTCCATAACATAGGTGAGAATCTTGTGGCCAACGAGGGTTAGACAGCTGATAATATCCAAGACTCTGGTTATTTGCGCAACGGAGAAGCCGATGTCGCTCCGACTGTTGTGAAACTGGGCAAGACCACGGAGTCGGCTCAGGATAATGGCAAACCGCTCGAGACTAGGGAGAAAATTTTCGTGAACAAGATCCCGCAGGTTCTCAAGGCTGGATACCACCGCCTTGTCCCATCGTTTGTGTCCCTACGTCAGATGTCAGCAGGAGCGGGAGTCGGATAATCAGGCGGAACCCACACGCTCTGCGAGGCTGTCGAGAAGCCACTCTCGGACAGACTGGTGGGCATGGCCAGTAACAACAGTGTGATACAGTGCGGGAACTATACCCCGAGGACCCTTTGGAGCGTTCTCTAGGCTTTCGTGCACGCTTCGCAGGAAACGACTCGGTAGCTCTCTCGCATTTTTCCACTCGACTATCATATGCATCTGGGTCTGCCTTAAGTATCTCAGCATTGTCTGAAGTGTAGTAAGCTTGGAGAAAAGTAGAGACAGATTTATTGGTGAGGAGTAGATGAACGGCAAATCCATCGGGACCAGGTGCAACTCAAGGGGTTGCGAAATTTTATCGGCTAGGACGAGAGCCTGAGTCGATACTTGGGGATGGGATGCGTGGCAGATCAGCTGAGCAATTGCGGGGGGGTTCGCAGATGGACATTGAAATATTCCTACGCCGAAGGTGTCGAAGATGTTTAGCAGAAGCCTGCCGTCGCTGGTCCCGGTTACCATAACGTTGACATCGTCATATTCGTTTCTCTTTGGGGGTGGAAACAGAAACTCGATACCAGTCCGCAGCGTAAATACGACGGCATCTTCGCTGGAAGGCACTGTCAGAGCGACACGGTCCGTGCAGAAACGTGATGGTGTCTTGCCAGCACTCACTCTGTACCAGCGCTCGCAGTTGGCAAAGCGCTGATCTTTGGAAGCGCTGTCTCAACCTCCAAGAAAGCAAGCTCTTGCGGCAGATCCATTGGCATATCTCTGGAAGAGCAACTCCATGCGTCGAAAAGATCGCCTCCCGGTTGCCTGGAAATGGATTTGACGGCCTTGTCGGCTATACTGCTGCTCGTCCAGCCGATGTACGTAATACGCGTGTTCGACGGATCGCACACAGGAATATGATGGGCAGCCTTGTTATTCTCGAGCCCCATGAGCCGCACAACGCCATCACTCCAGCCCACGGCCAAGAACTGTCCTGTGCAAAGCTGCTGTGAGCGGCTGCAACTTGTGACGGGAGGGTTGGGTTTTGGGGTCCCGAATGGGTGCCACGAACCATCTGGCTTCCATGTCACGGCCACAGCCTCGGGCGCCGGCTTTCCCGGAGCACCAACGTGGTGTATCTTGGAGATGACTTGATTGGGAGGTCGATATATCAGGAGATTCCTGCCGCCCGTGTCCCATACCGTCGCTAGGTCTAGCTTTGGGCAGCTCGCCGGAAAGCCATTGGGTGCCTTGGAGTCGAACTCGGTCTCGCTTAAAAGCGTGAGCTGCTTCACCTGGGCCATTCCTCAGACTCTCGCATCTAACATTACTGCAGCACGCTGCTCTCGATGTTAATGTGTACGAGTTTGTGCTCTCCAACTTTGCAAGCTGCAGACAATAGGGCTCCTAGTGCTATTCCATGTTGCCCTTTGATAGGTGCGTGGCGCCGCACCGTGCGACTTATTTGATTTTCTTACCGTGCGGCCCCTCAGCGACCAGCAGCCCATCAGCGACATATTTTCGCAGTACGGCCAGAGTATTAGCATTGACATAACTTAGTACTACAACTTAATTTACTACTGTACGGTATATTCAGCATGCCCCCTTCGTGACTGCTCGGTAAGAATCAACGGGTATAAACACACAAGTGTTCAGCATATCGTGCCGTGTCGGCACCTCTACGAGAACAATAATGGTAGGGGGATAAGTGAATGTTAGCAAAATAAGGCATTGTCGCCCTTCTACATAGCACGCATCCTTTTTCCGTAGCCTGCAGACGACGTAAATCACACAGAGTAGCTAATTCCGAAGGGCTATGGCAGATCGTCCAAGCTGCGCTTTGCGACTACACTACCGTGGCAGTTTTGAACCCATTGGTAGCTCCCCGATTCAGTAGTTATCCCACATTGTTGCGCATCTCGGCGCCGGGGCATCTCGGCTCCCAGATCCTCCGTCTCATTCAATAGAGTAGTTTTCCGCATGCGATTTGATCTCTTTTGAAAACGTAACCTCCTCGTTCTCTTCCATCAACAGTACGGAAGTTACCTGTAATGGTTATGTTAGTCCTGGTACCGACGGAGGGTCAAGGGTGCTCACATCAACATCCACATATGGCGTCGTCTTGGTGAATCTGATTGTCATAGGGAAGAAGTCATTCTCGTCAAGGCTCTCGGCCTCAAACTCAAAAGAGCCGCTAGGGTTCTCGTCGTCGACGGTACCCACGTTCCACTCCAGAGCATCGCCGGAGACCTCGTACGCAGCGTCAAAGCTGGAAACGACGGGTTCGCTCGCCGCGTATGGAATAACGACAGCGACATCTCGCAATGCATCTCCGCCAGTCAGCTCGTACTCGACCGTGATATTGAACTTGCCCGAGTCGTTGTTGATCCAAGCGGTGAATGTGATCGGGCAAGCGGTTGTGTCATCAACCTTTGGCGACGCTCTCCAACGCAAAACTCCAACCGCGTTGTTGACGGGGAAGCCGCGAGCAACGTTGCTCATCTGAATCGTCTTGGAGTTATTGAAGAGGTTGCGGTCAACGTTAGGATGGGTGCGGAACTGGGCGCCATGCGACGGAACCGCGTGGAGGGCGAGCTTGATCTTTGTCAAGTTAGGGTCGGACACGCGAAGCGTGAGATCGCCGCTGACGGCCAACGAGTTGACCCCGCCTTCTCGGGACAACTTGGCGCTAATGGATTCGGAGACGGTGACGTGAATAGCATCTCGATCTACCGACGTCGACTGGTGCCGTGAGGATGGCTCGGCCGCTGCGGGGGCCGGGGTCACGAGAGGACTGTCGTCCATCTCACCACCCATGTCACCCCTAACTCGCTCAAACATGTCCGTAGTTTTGGACTTCTTGCCTAGCTGCATTCCCTTGCCCTTGGCCGCAGCCGAAAATCTGCCAGTCACTCGTCAGTCCTCGATTGCCATAGTTCGTCTCACGCAAGAAAGGACACACTTGTTGTACGTCTTGTTCTTCTCGGCCTCGTAGCTGTCAAATGAATCGGCTGCGTTTGGCCGCGTGGGGGCTTGGTATGTCGGATAGACAGGCGCCTTTGGAATGTTCCCACGACCGCTCCGCGCCGACTCCTTGCGCTGCATTTCGAGTTGCTTGGCTTTGCGTTTCCGCTCCTCGGTTGCCTCGAGCTCTTTGTTCTATGTAGATGTAAGCATGCAGGTTTTCATCAAGCAGCAAGTTGAGCGAGGTCATACTCGTGCTATGATTTCTTGGATACGCTCTTCGTGAGATTCCATATCCAAGAACGTCTTAATCTGGCTCATGGTCAGGTTTTCGCGGTAGCCGAGGGTAACGAGCTCGTCAAAGGCACTGAGAAGCTCGTAGGCATTCTTGACGATCTCTCTCTCATCTAGTGTCTTGCACGCGCTGGTAACGACCTGGGCGAACAGATGCAGCGAGTCGATGTCCTGCAGGATGTTGGACTGGCGGTTCGTGATGAGGACCATGTAGAGCTCGTCAAGCGGCTGGTAAACGAATCGGACATTGTCTTGCTCAACTGTCGTATGCTGCGTGCCGCTGTCGGCCAGCTTGGGGAATGAGGCCAGGAGGGCCTCTATGCGAGATCGTGGCATCTCGCGAAACTGTCTCGAGAGGACAGCTTTCCCACCACGTGTGCAGATTGAAGCCGCGAGGACGACCTGAGAGGCCGTTAGCAACAGCGAGCAGTTGGGATACCAGTATTAGCGGGAAATAGTGTGCGCACCATCTTGGCGATTTGCGATTGGCAATCCGGTAATCTGGTATGTTGTTGATAGATGGACTTGGAAGGTCAATTGGCGCCACGTCAACGAACGAGTTCGATGAGTACTGAACGTGCACCTACTTAGTACCCGACGCTGACACTAACGCAATGGGGGGCGGTTCTCCCTTGCCAGCTCTTGTCCCGCCTTCAATACTGCTAACGAGTACTCCGTACTTACGGAGTACCTACTGTACTTGCACTTACAGTACTTACAGTACTGTAGTGTAAGTATTACTGCTTGATAAGTACACCATGTGTGTGGGTCATGCCTTGTATGCATGACTAAGCCAGGAGTATGGGAAAATTAGGCCATTAGGCCTCCAGTGTTGATTTGCTAGCTGTATTGTTTAGAATGGAATTGCATGCAGAACGAGAAGTTAATACTCACTCAATTCGCCCGGGATAAAGCTCATCTCACGATATTCTTCATCATGTTGCCTTGATTCATCTTCTTCCTTCTGTGAAGTCCCAAGGTCACAGCCATCGCGGCACAACCACGGCGATTTGGGTACAGCTTTACAGCTTCCGCACTAGTCCTATTCAGTCACGTACTTATCTGAGCCGCTTGCCTACTTCCAACCTGGCTCCATGTCAACGTCAACTCTCAGCCGAGCTTCTCAGCCTCATCATCATTCAATTCAAACCTCTCCCCATCCGACATCACTCTCTTTGCATTCCCCCGCCACTGTGCACCCCGAAATTTCACGCGACCACCATACAGTAGTTCTGTATCCTCAAGCCGATATCCAGCCATCAACTCCAATGTGCTGCTCTTGCACTGTAATAATTTGGCCTTCAGCTCCGGAACGGTCGCCGCACGAGACATAGTCCTCCGAACAAGTCGCCAAGCGTGCAGGTTGACAACTGTTCACAACTAGCTTCTTTGCGTCGAGTTTTAGAATTTCTTGCACCTTAACAATCCATTACCCTCATTCTTTTCCAAGCCCCAATATTGAATCGTCATAACTGCTCTCCCGGGGTCCTTTTCACTTCGACGACAAGGTTCCTGCTCCCTCGTCAAATCCAAATCCTTTCTCGCCACCTGGCTACTGGGGACTGGCTCACGAACCCAAGATCACCAAGTATAATGTTGGGGCTCGTCCCTTCTGAGTCCGATGCGGCTACTTCGATTTCACCACAGACGGGCCTGCACCGCCACGACGATGATTTGATCAACTATGACAGCGACGACGCGACCCTAGCAGTTCCCGTCTCGAGACACGCTTCACAACATGATGGCACACGCGTACTTGAGTTTGAGGAATTCGCCATAGGGACCGTCCCCCCACTGCAGGCCTCTTCCAATCTCACGCAATCAAGCAGCGCTGTTGGCTCGGTGCCGCTAGAGTCTGGCGGCACAGCAACTAACACAACGGATTATGATCATTCAATCGAGCCTTCTAATGCACCAGAGAGCGCCCCTAGTATTCACGGTCCGGATGAAAATGAGGAGGAAATACCTGATCACGGAGACGAAATTGCTGCGGATGAGACTGCACATGTCATGGACTCGATTCACGAGATAGACTACGAGCATGATGATATCGACTATGCAGTACCGAGCGAAAGTCAACAGAATACCGTATCGGCTTCTACACTCTCCAAGGCTCCGAATTCTCCTGCCCAGGCCACCGATTCCGCTGCTGAAGAGCTGCACGACCATGCCAGCCATTTCGAGATCGATTGGGACGAGGATGAGCCACCCAGAGACAGCCTTGAAGAACAGACTGAAACTCATGATGCCTCCAAACAGTTTACTGTGGCTGCTCATGATACAGCGTCGTCAAATGACCAAGGGACCCCAGGGTCAGGCAGGGGAGAGCTTGGCTCTGTTGATGGTCCAAGTGTACAAGGGGCGCTCGCTGTCCAAGATACCTCATATCCCGAAGGGATTCCTGAGATATTCGTTCAGTACCAAGGAGAACAGTGTCCGTTCTTCTCTCAATCGGCCGATGGTTTCTTTGCAGATGCCCATATCCTGAAGGAGCCAATGGCTGTCGTCCTGGCTGAACTTCGCGAGATGCTTGAATCGGAGATTGACGAGCAAGATGAACTAGTGTTCCAAGTCGATAAGCTCGGCCTCGAGTTCTGCGAGGCACGCACCCCTGTCTCCTATCGCTATTGCATGCATGGCTAACTATTTTCCAGTCATCTCCCCACGACTCCCTGGCAACAATCACCTTGTCACAAATTCTCGATGTGTTCGAAATTCTCACAAAAAATGAAGACCCTGAGAGTTCCCGTCGTCTCTCTGCGTATCTGTTCACTAGGCCAAACACCATGAAGCGGTTCGAGTTTCTGATGGAGGGCGCAACCGTGGGCAACACCAAACTTGAAGATGTCGCCTACTACTTCGAGCCTCCCGGAGATGGCAGTCCTCCAATGGAGTTCGACGTGGATGAGATATATGGAGAAGAAATCGATCATTTCGAAGCTCTTGGCGAAGCCGATGAACCGGACGCAAAGAATGAGTTCGTTGGTGGCAGCGACGTTCAGGACCGTGACGTCGGGACTGCTAATGACAATGCGGCTGATCTTTATGGCGACGATGGCGTAGACTACAGCATTGGTGAGGACAAAATTGTAAACGATGAAGGGAATGCCGACATTTCGTCTTTGGAACCGGCCGCTGTAGGCCAGGGCGAATCCATCTGCGAAACTGGCCCGGCGAAAACCGCCCCTCAGCACGATGCTGGATTTGATCCGAATAACACTGTTTCTCAAGCTTTTGCCGATCACGACGACGACCTCATTGACTATTCAGACGATAAGATCGCTGATTTGACTGAGACGCGCCATGATCAGAGGGCTGAGGGGGTCCCGGACACTACTACAACCAGCCTCCAAGTTGATGGCCCTTCCCAACAGGATGATGATCTCGTCAGCTACGCGGATGATAAAATTTCGGTGTCCGGCGCGACTTCCCATGGTGTCGGAAGAACCAGTAGTGCTGGTAACAAATCGTCTTCTCCGGGAGAGAATGGTGCTGGCATTAACTGCGGTGACGAAAAAATGGAAATCTCCGGCGATGTGGCCAGTATTGGCGGCGACGATGCAAAGCAGCTACAAGTTGAAGAAATAGCGATCAAAAACGTTGAGGAACCGAGTCAACACGGCTTTGAGGAGACCGATTTGGAGGTCACATCGTATCACGGCAAAGAAGTAGTTGACGGAAGCAGCCTCGATCAGTTCAATCAACCTTTGGAAATCATGATGACCAGTCATGACGCTGCCAGCAACGCTGTGGTCGACGCTCTGCCATTGGGTCCTGTCGAAAGTTTATCCTCTGGCTACCGCTCTGGCGAAAAGGTTACCACCGAGTTGGATGTCAGCGTTGCAGACGAAAGTACTCGAGTTGAACATATTCGCAACCCTTCGGACATGAGCATTGCCTTTACTGCCGCAGGGGATGAGAGTGTGAGAGCGGCTGGCGCCAATAGCGGCAGCGGTACCTCGGCAGAACTCGAGGTTGATCCGCAGGCGGAGTCCGCACACGCGGAAGGTATGCCATCGCTAGAAACCGAAAGCCACATCGCTGTTGCCACGATCACTCCTGATTTGAACACGGCGATGGCCGCAGTCGTGAAGGACGACGAGCTAGGCGCCATGATGGGCACAAACCTGCCAGGAAACATAGACGAACTGTCAGAGATTGACTGGCAAGATGATGATGCAGTCGATGTTGTCACCGACATGGCTGAGGTGCTACCCAGCGCCACCAAAAGGGGCTGTCCAGGTGTCGACGAAGATGATAGGAATGGTATGTCCACTCACGCTCCAATTCAGAGGCATTCTTGGGCCAGGCTAATTCAATACAGACGTCAAGCGTCGTCGATCCTAGGCCATTGATCCTCTCGTCCCCGCCAACACAGGACCTTCTGTGTAATTGGCTGCCTTACACAACTTCCTGCGCGATCTCCCTTCCATGGCCTCCCTAACCCTCCACTACCCACCCATCTTTTTTGATATCTGCTGGTACAGCACAATTTGTCTTCGTTGAGTGCCTCGTCAGCGATGGTTAACCAAACAGGAAACCCTTCGACCACATGGGCAATAACCTATGCCCCCCGCGTAGATTGGACGACTGCACACACCCGAGGGATTATGTCTTGAAAGACCGGATACGAATGGTAGGCATTTCCGTCTCTGACTAACTACGTACCCGTAAGTACAGCACGTTACCAATTTGTGTAACACGTTGAACTTGTGTTGGAGGTGACTGCACCTCCAAAATGAATGAATGGTGTGAAGTCATACCATCCAAATCAATCGTTTTCATGGCGCTGCGTTGAATTTCGCGTCTGATATACGAAATCAGATGCATTTTGAGCATTTGATCTGGTTGCAGCTCTGAAAGGAGAATGATCGACCTTCGGGGCCCTGGAAAATGCATGGTGAAGAGGGTACCCTAGATGGCCATGCGGGAAGTGGGAAATGGGATGAGGCAAGAAAGGCACTGGCCATGCGCCCACGATAATCTGCGTCTGGGAAAAATTGAAGGGGGGGCCATATTCGAACCGTCATGAAAGGTTGAGGACTTGGCTACATGTCGAAGTGCCGTGTGCAGCCCGCTACATCAAGTCCTTCACACAAATCATCAGTGGCAAAAACTGGTTGGGCTGCCATAGTTTTCTTCGCTTTGAAACCTAGCTAGTTGAAATGTACATAATTCGTTCATCCCACTCAGTATCACATACCACTGGGCGCAGATCTCAAATAGTGCAATGCACATTCATGCATACCATTCGGTGCAATTCAAGGTTCAAGTTGCTGAAGTATTGTCCACAAGTACACGCAGATAAGAGTTGCAGGTGACGTTTCGGTGCAATATTCAAGAACTAGCAGATGTAGTACTGTTTTAAGGCTAGTAGTGTGTATATAAACGCAAGTACATCATGCCACGTGCAGGAAAATATCCCGTATACGAGATCCTCATCTTATCCTTTACATTCCATAAGTACCAAGTAAAGGGCGACCTAATACATGCAAAGGCCTCCTTTCGATCTCCTGGACGAATATCTTGGCACGCCTTCCGCCGAAGCCCAAGGAAACCCTTGGATTCCTAATATGTAGCTCGAGAACAAGTCCGAGCTAGGAATCATCCGCCTTGGACCATTTGATCCTTTCGCGAAAATTACCTGAGTCATGCTTGGAGGCTTTCCTTTCGTCCTTTAGGAACAATCCTACTAATATTGCGAGGATTTCCTTGGTACGAACGAGATCATCCCGGCCAGGATCCATCTCATGGTCAACACAAGAGTAGAAATATATGAAGCCGCGAAGGCATTTCCCAACACCATGCCCCATGCATGAAAGCAAGCAAAGCAACAAGAGAAAGACGAAGATGAGCGGTTAGTAGAAACTCTCGACCATGGTATCTTTCATGCTCGTGTTGATATTGCTGGGACCCATTCCGTCGCCTAGCCTGAAGACGCTCTCAACAACGCTCAGCTCCGTAGCGGTAGTGTCGAGGCCAGTAACGGCGAGCCAGTCATTGACGACCATCCCAGCGCCGACAACGTTGCTTCCACGGTTCACGCTACCTGCAACGAGCGGAACCTGCAATAAGCTTGAGAGCTCGTCCTGGTCTTGAATGCTCGTCTTGGGATGAACCAGGCCGCCCTGGTTGGAGAGGCTCATGTAGCTTCCGACAAGGACATTATCGGCAATGGTCTGGCGGAAGACCTCGACACCGAGGACATCGGCAATAATCTCTTCCGTCTCACGCTCGAGGTCTGGATGTATGAGAGCAATGTGGTCGTTTGTAGCAATGACATTACCGAGGGCTGATAGGCGCTCCTCGATTCGCTGGATACGGACGGAATCGGGAAGGGAGTTGCGCAGGTGCTGGAGTTCTTGGTCCGTGGTGGAGGTGGGCACAAGGAGACCCTTCCGGTTGCCGGCGGTTAGACGACCAATGATGCGAGTACCGGCAATCGTCGTCCGGACTGTAGGCACGAGATCTTGAAGCTCGGCTTCAAAGACACTGTAGCACCCTTGTCAATTGATGTTGGCTGTCATCGGGGGTGCCGAAGCAGGAGCCTGGACTGACCTGTAGAAATTCTCGCTCGCGCCGAGGGCCACAAGGGCATATGAGTTGGTAAGGGTCGAGAATACACCGATCCTACCGGCATATATTAGCAAGGAATTCCGATGACAGAAAGTCAAACGCAGCGCGCTATAGAGGCCCGCGACCGCGAAGGCAAAGAAAGGAAGGGCTTCTTCAACCAACATCGCGGGGTATCAAGAGTCGGGTGTTGGGGATCAGGAGGGGGGAATTACTCGTTCGAGTTCTCAAACTGAGCTCGCACAGCCATCCTCGAAGTTGTTTCTGTGGTCTCTTTCTAAATCTGCGGTTCGAAAGGTGGGTTGGGATGAGTTGCTGGTGGCTCGGTGGTAGGAGATCGGGAATGATGAGATGCGAGAGATGCGAAGGAGCGCCGAGTTTTCTGCGACAAACAGGCGGTGGTGGCGGTGATTTTAATGGCAAAGCGGGCAGCAGTCTTAGTGCGGAAGGCCAAGCGCTAACGTACAGTAACTGTACTTAAGTACAGTACGGAGTACTGCCGCCAGATTAGCAGGTAAGGGCACTTGTATTACTACTTACTGTACATATACTTAAGTACTTATACACCAACGTACTCCGTACTTGCATGGTAATTAATACCCGGTACACCTCATTCCCGTCAGAGGGTGCAGGCTCCTCTCAACATTGGCAGCTACCAATTAGTAGCTAGAGTAAGTAGGTAGGTTGGTATGTACCTAGGTACCTAGTACAGTAGAGACTACTGTAAGTACAGCACAGCGAGTACTGTAGATCAGGACCGCTAGGTGCCTTCGCCTGTCCCGCAACTTTCCTCAGCGACTGAGCTGCTCTGACTCCGCTACCGAGTGTTATGGCTTGACAGTCTTTGTCATCCATCTGAATCAGGCTTCTGGGGAGGAGTCATCGCCCGCATCAACGCAAAATACAACCATGCAATCATCAAGCATGTACCATTTATTCGAACTTCGTCATCGCACCCATTCCCGGGTCATGACGCCCACTGCCCCTCCTTGCCCTCTTCAGGTCTTGGGCTGTCGGGAAAAGGGTGTGTGACTCAGGCCCTTCGCCGCCCACATGTGATGCGCTGGTGCCAATGCAATCCACTACTCCGTACAAGTATGACTCTTTCGCTTTTGTTGCCATCGACTTCCGTGCTGTGCTGGGTTACATTGCAGGCCAGGGGTTATTTTTAACCCCTGCATAGTACTCGCACATGTACGGAGTAATACTTGCTGTGTAAGTATACTTACACCTACACCTACAGAACTTATTACCCGTATTACTGTACAGTACTGTACAAGGACGGAACACGGAGCAAGTGCCACTTTCTTCCGCACATGAATGCTGCGCCGGAACCGCAAGAGAATTGGTCCCCTGAGCCAGCCGTGCTGTCCAAAGCCTACGACAATTATATGGCACCTTTCAATGCTTCATTTATATCGCCTGCCATCTTAAACATTCCCATCGGCGCACGGGAGCAGCCTCAACTCCTTAGCGGCAGCGCCTAAACTAGCCATGCATGTATCGGACGTCTACTTGTATTGCCTGCAAACAACATGCTTCCTTCCTCTGCCAGTGCCTCCCACTGCCGACCAAACATCCCCATGTGGCAGCCGCATTCAAGTGACGATGGCGAGCAACAAAGCAACCCGTCCCCATCTCGGCATGACCTGGGTGTTCCTTTCTTTCCTGGCCGCCTACGTGTGCATGCTTGCACTATGCTGCATGTACGAGTAGGGCTTTTTCACATGGTCCACACCGGCGCCTTCATCAGCACCTGACGTCCTCTCACCTCGAGTGCCACGAAGCCTGCAAACCGCACCCTCATAGTCTCCTTGGAAATGCCTGCGCGCGTCTCTGTTAGCACTTCTGAACTTCGGCGAGAAGGCATCACTGCCTCCCCTTGCTAGACTTGGGGGGGGGGGGGGCGTCACCGGCTTTCGTACTGGACGTACCGGGCTTGAGGTTGTCCCCCCGCAACTTGCCGCCCGATTCCTTGATCTTGACCGCATTGTCCTCATCTTCCTCACCAACGACATCTGTCTCTGACTTCTGAGAACCCAACGTCGGTAGCCCCGTCTTCTCCACTTCCATCAGGTGCGGATGCACCACATCCCCGGGCATCGGGTACGCGATGGCCACGTCCCGACTCTCGAGCGGCAGATTTGTTGCAATCGCCACCGCCAGCTCCGCGATCATCGACGTGCTGCCCTCGACACCCGGCGGCGGTGGGTTGGACAAGAAGCGGTACAAGTAGGCCGTCATGTTGGCCGTCGCCTTGCTCGTCAGCGTCGCCCGGTTGTCGGCCACGGTCGTCGCGCTCAGCTTCTTTTGCAACCCATCCAGCGTCGCCATCCTCCAGTTCACCACCTTGGTCGTCAACGCGTCGTACTCTGCCTGGCTATGCATCACGTGTGCGTTGCCCCGGATGCTGAGCTCGATCTCCTTCAGCTGCGAGCTGAGCTGAGGGTCTAGGCCGGGGTGGAAGCATCGGTTGAAAATCTCTTCGACGATCCATCGGGATACGATGGCTCGGCCGACGGCCGTCATCTCTTGCTTCCCCGTCTTGAGCGCATCGGCGCTGGCGTATCCCTCGAGCCACTGGGGCAACGTGCTCCAGTCCTTGCGTATGTTGAAGGACAGGTTGTTGATTGCGCCGTTCAGGCGATTGAACCTCGTCATGTATTCGTTATCGTCCCAGGCTGTGCGCGATTGAGACATGCGCTGGTTGGCAACGGCGTTTTGAAGCGTTTCCACTTGATTCGAAAGTTGCTCTATCTGTGACTTTCCGTCAAAGTAGAGACGCTTCACGTTTTTGTACTTTGTCACTGCCGTCGGTTCCGTCAGCATCGGCACCTCTCCGACGCAGAAGAAGAGAGACTCACAAAGTTCCTTGAACTGCTTCTCCCCCTCGGCATCGCGCTCCGCGTTCGACGGCTGGGGGCTGTTTCGGCCCTGGTCGTTGCCACCGGGTCCATCGAACTGTGCGGCCCTGTCACCCCGGTACGCCGGATTTGGTGGGGCAGACGGAAGAGGGCTCATGGTATTCAAAGTCATGCTTCCTTGGCGATAGCTCGGAGGTGCAGCTGAAGTCGCTTCGGCCGGGCTCCGGAGAGCCTTGTCGGTGTCCATGCGGCGTCCAGGAGGAGCTGCTCCTGCGGGGTTTGGCATCACGAAATGCTGTTGTGGCTGTGGTTGTGGCTGTGGCTGTGACTGTGGCTGAACCACTGTCGTTGTTTGAACGGCAGGCGATTTGCTCGTTGACGACGGGTCTTGAGGGTGAGCAGCCGCGGAGTACACCACAGGGGAGCTCGGCACAGATTGCTGCTGATCGACAGACCTCTGTTCTGTATCGATAATGAGCGACTCGCCCGAGAGCTGGGAAATAGTCTCGGCGTTCTGCTGCGGCTGCTGCTGCTGCTGTTGTTTCTGCTTCTGCCCTGCCGCCTGGTGACTTGGGACCGTGTGCTGGTCCAAGCTGGACGTATACGATCCTTGAATTGAGTTGCCGACGTACTGAAGTTGCTGCGGTGGCGGCGGCTGTGACTGCGGCAGGCGGCCCTCGGGTGGTAGTTGATGATCGTACGTGGCGGGCAGCAGCTCCTGGGGATCGTGACGAGCTCGTTGGTCTTGAACGTGTAATGTTCCGATGCGTTGCTGTGGCTGTTGCTGCGAGGCCGGCGGTTGCTGACCCTGCTGTTGCTGGGGTGGAGGGTGGATTGGGGTCAGAAAGTGCTCTTCGTCAAACGACGAGGTGTCGAGCTGCTCGCCGGGGATCTGGCGAATTGTCGTGTTCGCAGCGGTAGGCCGAGGTTCCTGTGGCGGGGGGGACGGTTAGGATCATATGCAGAATACGCATAGGGATGACGCTCGAACTCGACCTTGACCAACAGTGACGGCCGCTGGTTGCGGGCACCCTGGCGCGTCGACTTTGGCAGGCCTGTTGTCTCGAGGACCGGAGTAGCTCACCCTCTTGGAAGGCCTGGAGGCTAGGCCTACGGTGTTGTCGGAAGAGCCGTGTGCTTGCTGCTGCTGATTGTTTGTGGTGTCGTGGGAGCTACGAGTTGAGCTAAAGATGCCTTTGAACAGCTTGCGGGTCGATCGCTTTTCGGGGGCGTTCGTAGAGATGGGCGACTGCTGATAACCGGCGGATCCGGCCAAGTCGTCGGTAGAGTCGGAAGGATAGAGCTGGCGTGCTTGCTGAGATGAAGGCTGGAGGGACTGATGCTGGCTGTGAATGGCTGCAGCGTAGCGCTGGTTTGCAGAGTCGGGGCCGGCACTACCAGCACTGCTAGCACAGTCGGTTGGGGTCTGAGGCTGCTGCTGCTTGAATCCCGACGACGATCCGCCGACGCCGACGCCGACGCCGACCACGGGCTGGATCTGAAGCGACGGCGGACGGTTGACACTTGGGTTGTAGAGGTGGGGGTGGGGGTTGGGCGGCTGTGGTGGTTGCTGATGGTGTTGTGGCTGTGGATGATGAAGCTGCTGCTGCTGCTGCAGGTCAATAAAGGATTCGCTGGAGCTGAGAGCAGTTGAGGATGACAAGGCTGATGAGGGGGTTGCTTCGACAGGCGAGCCTGTTGCTGCTGGTACTGGTGCCAGTGTTGGTGCTGCGCCCGCGAAGGCACCTGCGCTGGCACCTGTTCCGCTCTTGAGTGCAGTGACCGGGTCCAACCCTGTGCCCGAAGGTGCGGGGGAAGACACGGGAGACGCAGCAGGCGACGGCTCGGCTACTGCATGCTGCTGCGATCGGTTGTTGTGCTTGCCCAGGCGTCCAAAACCAGGCATCCTCAGGAAGCGTTACTCTCTGGCCCTATTATTCGGCTTGACTAGGTATGTTGTGCCAGTGGGAAAAGGAAAAGAGGCGCATGGAGGGAGGGACCAGGGAGGACGGTAGACGGGTCCAGCGGTGGGGGAGGTTCAAAATGAAGGGTGATAAAATGGTGCTGGTAAAAGCTGCAGCTGACCCGACTGAGCGAGATGTGTGAAGCTAGGTCGGTGAATGGTTGTCGGCGGGTGGACCTCGTCCCTCCTAACTCATCGTTCAACCCTCTTTGTGTATTTTTTTACTCCTAGAGTTTCAATCCCCTGATCTGGGGAGCAGCAGATCAATGCCCAGGATGAGAAGCAGGGCGATGTGGATGAATGGAGGGAGGGTCTGTCGGAGAAAGACAGTGACGAAGACCGAGACCTTGACAGTGAAAGAAGGTTTGGGTCGATGGGAGCGCTTGGTTCGCTGCATTGGGTACGGAGGAATTTACCTGCTAATACGGAGTAGTGCCCGCAGCTATGTACTTACAGGTACTTCTTCATGGACAGGTACCTCTAATATTACCTGCAGTGTACGGAGTACTTGCTTACTGTAATTACCAAATACGGAATACGGAGAACTCCTAACCTGCAAAACATGTACTAGGTACGCACACGATGTATTGACTAAGTACTGCGAACGGACACAAGATCTTGACACTGCCTAGTAGTTACCTACCTACCTAGTATTAGCATTCATTGTTTTTATAATACTACCTTATTAGTTCTGCATCAGTACCATCAGTACTGATAAGTGTACGTACCCTATGCAAGGACATCCATCTGCTGCCAGGTACTGGTAATTAGTACCACTACATGCAGAACTGAGAACATTGTGCGAGAACGAAGACGAATAAACGCACATGCCAGATATAGTTTGACAAAGTGGAAGAAACGTAACAGCTAGCTCTAGGCTCCACCTGCTGTTCAGGTTCTCAACGTATCCTGTCAGCTGTTTGTCTGCCTCACCTGATGTGTAATCGAGGTAAATACCACCGGTTCACATTGCTTGTACACGCCCACCCGTACCTTCATACTCCTGTACAGTGTGATATGATGGAGCAGAGAGCATGAGAAACTTACCAGTAAAAACTAGGGAATACCTCAGAATGTACCTGGACTGACTGTACACGCAAGTATCTTGTCCCTATTTATAGGTTCAGAGCACTCCGTACTCCGTACTGTATATATTGCTTAAGGCCTGAGGATGAAAAGCAAGTCAATGGATACTTGAGGTCTGTACTCCGTACGGCGTACGGAGTATACGAGTAATTTGACTTGTTCTTGTACATTAAGGGGTTACATGTACATTTACATGTACATTATGGAGACTTACGGAGCACAAACGGGCAGGAAAGAACTTTCAAAACAAGTAAAAAGGAAAAAAGGCCTCGGTGGCTTGCACTCGTCCGAGCATGCCTCTTCGGCCTAAAGCGCTAGGTGCCTCGTACCTGCACCAAGGTACTATAAGGTACAAGTAGAAGATACTTCGGTGCAGTCGGCAGCTTGGCCACATGGGGGAACATTGCGGGGTAGTTCCCTCAAACACGGCATTACTCACTATTATTACTTATAATTCCACGTACGGAGTACTTACAGTACTCCGTATTACTGTGTACATTGACGCATGTGCTCCGTGCCGAGCAGTTAATTAGGAGACTTACACCACAACATCATCTTTATTGGCGTATTCCCTGGTGCCTCCAGTACTTAAGTATATCTTGGACATTACTTCCATGCTCAAATGCGAGCATTACTTGTCGCTGGTACGGAGTACAAGGCCAACTAACAGTTACCACTCTCCCCGCAGTTGGTCAAACCTGCGAGTCTACAGTACCAGCCTCACCTCTCAAAATGCTTCTCCCGTTTCCGTCACTTTGCATCGCCGTCGCGACAGGCATGCTGCTGGTCCATCTCACTCGATGCCTTCGCTCCCCGCTTCGCAAGGTGCCTGGACCAACCGCTTCGCTCTTCACGTCCTTTGTGCTGAAATGGAACGAACTCAACGCCCAAAGAACCAGCTATGTTCATCAGCTGCACAAGAAGCATGGCCCAGTTGTGCGACTGGCTCCAAACGAGGTTTCGTTCACCTCCTGGCCGGCATTGAAGGAGATTTATTGCTCAGGCGGGAGTGGCTACGACAAGTCTGCTTTTTATGACCTCTTCCAGGTCTACGGCAGGAGGTGAGTCGGTGTCAGAATTGGAGGCTGCCAACGCATCATAGTGCGGTCGACTCACCCGCCTTCTGTGCAGGACCATGTTCACGAGACTGAACAAGACAGACGTACGAGAAAGAGGGCTCAAATGAAAAGCCCGCATCTGACACGAAACAGCACGCGAGACGCAGGAGAATTCTTGCAGACCGATACACCAATACCAACGTCATGCATCATGATTCCATACAAGGCATCCAAGAACGCTCCTACGCCTTTGTCCAACGATGCACATCGGCATCGGGAACGAAGACTTCGGATGTATTTGCAAGTTTCGACATGGTTCCGTATCCCCGGGACGAGCGGCTAACTTTCGAACAGATGGGTCCGCCCGCCCCCTTTCACGTTCCTGTTATAGCATGGAAAAAATGACTGATGAACGAGCCCAGCGCTGCACTCGTATGCATGCGACTGCGTCACACGCCACTTGTTTCATCCAAATGGGACCGACTGCCTTGGGAAGAAGTCGGACGAAGACATGATGCATCAGGTTGTTGACGACGATAGCATGCAAAGTGGGAATACTCATCTGTTTCGGCACTCCGCCGTAGATCGAAGTCGCAGACGCAACTAACGCCCGCTTGTAGACCGGCTCATCTCTCACTATTTCCCAACCCTTCATAAATTGTTGGCCAGAGTCCTCGCGGTCTTTGTGAAGCCTAGGGAGGTCCCGTTGGCTGACAACTACGTCCTGGAAACAAGCAGACGCACAGACGCCTCGAACTTCACATTGAGATGCCGCATGGAGGGCAAGGCAGACGAGCTGGACTCGGTCGACATGGCAGCCGAGTGCTTGGACCATATGGTAGCTGGAATAGACACTACCGGGGACACCTTGTGCTTCCTCATGTGGGAACTGTCACAGCCGCGATCCCAACCTTATCAGCGTCGGCTCATGGAAGAGTTGAGACAGGCACGCGGACGATCCATAGAACAGCTCCCATTTCTTGATGCTGTGCTGTGCGAGGGACTTCGATGCTATCCCGCAATCCCCATGTCGCTGCCACGGCTGGTGCCCAGGGGCGGTCGCATCATCGATGGATACTCGTTACCGGAAGACACCATCGTGAGCTGTCAAGCCTTGTCGGTACACCAGATCAACCAGGACGTGTTCCCGGATCCAGAAACCTTCAACCCAGACCGCTGGTTGGCACCCGACGGGGATATCGACAGGCGGCGACTGCTGTTCTCCTTTGCGAATGGCGGTAGAGGTTGTGTGGGGAAACAGTGAATAAGCCTCTCCCCTTTCCCTTCCATGTGTACACACCGATCATGCCGGACTGCATGATCTGTGTAATGGAAACGTGTGGCTAACTCTTTCTGCTCAGTCTCGCCATGGCCGAGATGAAGACGTTACTTCGCGACGTGTACTCCAAGTTTACCACGACGCCAGATCCGGCAATGGAGGAGGCATCGATGGTCATGGATGACCAGCTCATCTCGACGAGGCCTCGAGGAAAGAGCTGCCTGCTACAATTTCATCCCGTGGAAAGGAGTGAAGACTCCAGGCTCGTAGGGACGCGACCGAATCTGGCAGCCCGAGACTGACCAATGCCGTGCCGTGGATCGGTTGAATGTCAAGGCGTCCATCCATCATGGATGTAGAAGTATCATTTCGTCCCATCATGTCTGTCATGTAGAGCAAGCACCATGACGATCTGTCTCCGACACTTTGTCCATAGAATGGGGAAGTGGTTGAGTGACATGAAGGTCGCGAGGAATGTACACTACCAGAACAGAAGTACGAATGGACATGGAAATATGGGTGACAAAAGGTCAATGATGGATATCGCCAATTGAGCATACGCATCGCATGGAAAGGATGCGCCGCTCCCGTTTGGATGTTCGTCGTACGCCATTGCGCCAACCAAATCCGTGCCAGTGATGAACCAGCGAGTTGTAGTGACGACATGGAGGTTCCCGTTTTGCCTCACAAATAGCCATGACTATTGCAAAAGCTTGCAACATGACACGATATCGTGCATCGGGCGCGAGCAAACTCGGGAATAGTGGTTCAAGGGTGGACTATCGGGGCGAGTTTGCCAAAGCCTCGTTGTGGCAGAGGCCGTGTATTGTACATGTTCGAACCTGTGCAAAAGAGAGAATATTGTCTGGGGGAATGGTGTTGTGACTGATGACTTCTCCGCTGTGATGGGGCTTTTCTTTGGATGGCTCCCAGAATTGGGAGTTTGAGCCTAACGAGTCTGACTTTATGACTAGCAGTTGATAGTATGAGAGCGTTGAAGAGTGAAAATTACCAATATTCGCGAATTGAACTGCGTTGGGGCCGGATGGATTGGCTTCTACTACTCCGCAAGTAGCGAGAGCAGATGGAAAACAAACAACTCCAAAGCAGGTCAGCTGACATTGGCGAACCGCAGACTTTAAAAGAAGTCATCAAATAGAGTTAAAAAATAGCGCGCCAGCTCTCCGAATATATCATCTCCCGCCAAAAGCTCCAACCGACCAGGTATCCCTCAACTGTCTGCATGCCAACCAACATATAGAGTTCCAATCAACCGCGGGATAAGTAAAGCGCCGTCGCCAAGGCCATAGTTCAGACAGTTTCGCTCTTACTGACAAACTCTGATTCACACTATTGATGTGATTCGCATTCCGAGGCCATAGATACTGATCGATTGTACGGAGTAGAATGATTACCATCCACTTCCCTTCCTGCGTTGCCTTGCAGCCGCGAGGTCTTCCAACATTCAATGATGTATATCAAGACAAGACAGTACGGATCATTCTACGAACAGCACCTTGCATGGGCACCGTTCAGCAAATGCTACGACGGCAGCACCACGAATATATATGTAACGAAAAGGCAGTCATCCATGTACGAGTCACTCAAGGTGGATCGTAGGCAACGAGTCCATCTTGTCACAGCTGCAAATAATTACACCTCCTTCCCCTCCAGTCGGCCCAACACGTACCTACCTAAAAAAATATGTGCTTGAACTTCAGTGTGTACCGGGCAGTCAGTTACTGCAATGCATCGTTGCATATGCCAACAACTGGACTTGTCAGGGCGGGCTACGACAGCATGTCCACGTATGTGGGGTAGGTTGTAGCTATGTGCGTGATGGCGCGTGTTTCGTTTGGAGCAGTACTTACTTGTATTATTAGTAGCAACGGAGTGGGAAAGAGAAGGTGGAGAGAAGATAATATAATGACAGCACACCCTCTGTGTGGGAGTAAATCATCTCGGCACTATTTCGAGAACGCTCCCGGAGTAGCCCTCAACATGGGCTCCCTTCGCCATGTCACTGCTGCCATTTTGGCCATGTCGACCAGCATCTACGCCCAGGTCGATCTGCAAGCAATATCATTCTTTCCCGTCCTCCTGACTTGCTTTGCATCGCCATGATGAGGCCTAGAGGCTTGTCATGACATACGCTTGGGTCACACACGAGCATCGTGGAAAGAAAGGTTGTTCTATTGAGCCAGTGCTTGGACATTAGGAAATATGCATAGGAGGAGGAGGAACTGCAGAGTGGACCGACGCGAACTGCTAGGAGGGCACACGAGCCATACTGCAGCGCATTTCCGCCAAGCCCCGTCGACTTTGTGATTTTGCCATGGTGCAACTATGGGAAAGCTTCTCTGAACACACGTACACTGAAAGGTAAGTATTCTACTATACGTACTTAGGAAGGTTCACAATGCGTAGGAAGGTTTCACGATTCGTAGGGAGGTTCACTTCGTACTTTGGTACGCAGAAGGAGGGTTCACTATGCTTACAGGTGGTTTCACTATGCGTAGGGAGGAGCGTCCACAACGCGAAATCAGCCATTATCCAACTTCTGCATGGTAGGCGCATGACCGACGAGTCCGTGTTGTCATCATTGGATGCACCTTCCCCTCCAGTCGACCCAAAAAAGGCAATACAAACCGTAGGTACGTACCTGGACCAGTGCGGGCAATCGTGAATTGGCAGGTTCAGGACGAAGTGACCCCTTGGCTATTTCCTCCCTCCCTTCTCCTTCCTGCCAACTGGATTGGTGGAATGGACGGAGCAGTTGCACCGGTAAAGTGCCATGACGTCAATCATACATGGCGCATCCGGCAGGGTAGGAGCATATCTTCACCCTTGTTTCCTACATTGAGCTGCTTATGCGCATTGCGTAAGAACCTTTGCACCGAGATGACAATTGCTCCTGATCTCAAAACAGACGAAAGAAAGTGCATTGGGAATATCTAACCCATAGCATACTGTACTTCATTATTGATGATTGGGAATTGGGGGCATGATTATTACCCACCTAATATTCGAGCTCGCACACATACATTTCTTGACATTATCCAAGACCATCATCCAACATCATACAGAGTCGAAAACACACATTCTTACATTCTCACGTATTTTCTCAAGTGTCATTGACACCACGTCGCAATACGGACACGCGCATTCCCAAGCCTATCCGCGGGCCCAAGTGCACCAAATACGAAATGTCCTACACTCGGGATATGTGGGTGGGACAAGCCGACGACAGCCATGCAGAAAGGCCCATCCAGGCGAAGGCGCAGCGCGGTCGACCGTACCAGCATCATCAAGGCAGCGAGTACGAAAACAATTTAGTCCAAAGCCTCCAAGAGAATAGCCCAGTACGAAGAGCATAGTGACCCGGCTCCTCGACGCTCATGTCCCCCAGGTGGCCAAGGAGCTGTCCCAGCATCGGTGCAGCACCCAGACGTACTCGTCTCACCACAACTACCCCAGCCTCGGCTGCGACCACAGCAACTCCAAGCTACCATCTCCCGAATCCTCGGGCGAACTACCTGTATCATCTACCTGGGGTGATGATCTCCCCTTGACCATGACCCCAAATCCTTCCTCCCTTTGTTCGGCACCTGGCCTCGACAGTATAGGAGATAGCACATTGCCTGCCATGTGACGGTTATGCCCCCGACAGCCTTAGACGGGAGTGAGCATCTCCTCACAACCAATCCGGATGGCCCAGCCTCTGAAACGTTTCATCAATATCTGGGCGCCGATAACATGATGGTGGATGGTTATGTGCTCTGGCAGCACTTCCAGCCCGCTTGCGACGTCTGATGGAAGCAGAGTAAGGTGCCGTGCGAGCCGGCCTACATCGCCCAGCTTCGGGGGCAGGTTTTACCCCAGCACGTACGTATTTAAGTAACGACACCCCGTCCATGCAGCCAGGCCAGGTGACGTCCCAGACGCTCGTTCCGGCCGACACCCTGTTCGCGGATCTCCCTACTGCTATGGCCTTTGATGATTACAGTACGAGGGTCATGGACGCTAGTGTTGCCGACTGGCTTGTTAGTGCTGCCAGCTGTAGCGGCAAGTATGCTGTACTACTAGGTCTCGATCAATTTCGAGCCGCGGACTGTATGCCGTAGTAACCACCTACTACATGTAGCGGTATTTGTTCAAGGACGCAGATTATTGTACTCCGTACGGCGTACAGAGTAGTAAAACCTCCAGTCTCCTGCCAACCTTGGGCGGCAGGGGTTCTGCACATGTGGTATGACGAAGTCCCGTGACTGGGCCACTTCGGCGGGACCTACTTAATTTAAGTACAATGCCTAATATTCCGTAATTACTCCGTACGGAGTACTCTTTGCAGTTAGTATTTTTACTCCCTAAACTTGCAAGTATTACAAGTACTGTACAGTACTTAAGTAAGTAAGTAGATGTACAGAGTAAGTACAAATAAGTACTTACTTACTTGTAGGATGAAACGGATGACTCAGCCATGTTCACTCGTTTCCCCCCTGAGCCACTTAGTATTACCTGTAAGCCCTACGGAAACTCGTTTGGCCGTGTTCCACAGATTCTCTTCCGAGCCCCAACCATGACTGCAGCCACTTGTTCGCCCCTTCTCGCACTCACTCCACTTCTTCGTCCGCCTCCCACTTTTCATCAAAAAGCCAAACCTCCTCGCCTCCTTTTACTCTCCGCAACGCCATCTGCCCGGAGATAGTGTATTGCATAGTCCAATACCTACACACTCAATCACCTCCAGCCGCCGGCCTGCTGATTATATCAACAGGGGCAGCGCGCATTTTTGCAGCAGTGCACCACACTCCCCAAACCCCACCATCAGAACTGCGTACCAGCACCATCACTTGCCTCCTGGAGGTCATCGTCGACCCCCGCTAGCCATCGACTCCCCCAAGTGCCGCGCCTTCATCTGTCTCTCCCCGAAGAAACCCACACTTAGAATCCCTCAGCGCACACTGCTGTTTATGTATCAGCACGATCAGCTCAACGTGTACTCGCACCTCGTCAAGCTACCGCTGTTTCGCATACCGCCGAAACCGTGTAGCCCAGATATCAGTTCCGACGGTTGAAAATTTCGATCTCGAGTTCATGCCTGGCCTACATCATCCCAAGGCTTGCTCCGCGGTTTGCCCCATGTCCAATATACATCACCTTGAGCTCTGATTCCTAGTCCTGCTCGACCCGCGCTTCGCCTGTCCTCTCTGACCCGTCGCAAATCCTCCTCTGCCAACCGCCACCACAAACAGACCAACGATTTTTCAAGACAGCCTCATTCGTTCGCATCCCAGTTCCACCATCATGTCGCTCATCAATGTTCGCCGCGATGTCAGCGACGCCTTTTATCGCTACAAAATGGAGCGTCTGCAGACCAAGATCGAAGGCAAGGGCAATGGCATCAAGACCGTCCTTGTCAACCTCTCCAGCATCGCTGCCTCCTTAGCTCGCCCTCCATCCTATGTTAATAAGTACTTTGGGTTCGAGCTCGGCGCCATGATCACGAACGACCCCAAGAACGATCGTTGGATTATCAATGGCGTCCACGAATCGGCTAAGCTTCAGGACCATCTCGACGGCTTCATCAATCGCTTTGTGCTCTGCAAGAAGTGCAAGAACCCCGAAACGGATGTCAACATTTACAATGACCGCATCCTCCTTGACTGCAAAGCATGCGGCCAACGTACCGATGTCGATCTTCGCCTGAGACTCAGCGGCCACATCATCAAGAATCAGCCCAACAAGAAGGGGAAAATGGATAAGGCTGAGCGTCGCGCCGCGAAGAAGGCCAAGCAGAATGGCAATGCTGGACGAGATAACGGATCCGGAAGTGGCGCCGACGATGCCTCTGATCACGTCTCCAATGAGGTTGAAGAAAACGGAGACGCTGGTAGCGATGACGAGTTTGAAAAGATGCAAGCCGCCGCCCCCGTGGCGGACATTGTCGTAAAGGACGACGAGTGGGCTGTCGACATGAGCGAGGAGGCCGTCAAGGCTCGTCAGGCCCAGCTTCCTGGCGAGTTCAAGGCTAAGCTCAGCCTGAACGACGACGACGACGACGATGGCGAAGGAGGCGCCACTGTTTACGACGAGTTTGGCAACTGGATTCAACAGGAAGGCGAGGAGAAGGGAGGCATTGATAACGTCGATTCCATAAGTGTTTACGTCAAGGCTAAGGAACTGGCCATTGAGGGTAAACATCGCACCGTTTTAGTTCTCGCGCAGACTTTGTTCGATCAGAACATCTGTCTCCAGATTCCCAAGCGTGCTAGCATGCTGAAGCAGGTACGCTCTCCCTTCGTTGCCAAGCATTTGCAGGAGTGCATGCTGGATGTTAACTGAACTTGACCAGCTTGTGAACTCGGAACGCCACGAGAAGGCCCTCCTCGGCGGTACCGAACGCCTCATTGGTGTCTCTGGTAAAGATCATCCGGATCTCATTCAGCAGGTTGTCAAGATCCTACAGCTCTACTACCACTACGATCTTATCAGCGAAGAGGTCGTCACGAAGTGGGGCACAAAGGCCAGTAAGAAGTACGTCGATCTGGCTACGTCGAGAAAGATACGCAAGGCTGCCGAGCCGTTCCTCACGTGGCTCCAGGAAGCGGATGAGGAGGAATCCTCTGACGAAGACTAACTACTGCCACCACTTGAGAATGAGTCCGACGTCAACCAAATGACGGGATTTTCTGTCGTCCAGTGTCTTGCGGAAATGTGAAACCTTTCGTTTTCTTTCAAAATCTCAAAGAAAAAAAAAAGGTGCTTGGTGGGGAGTTCTTCCATTTACGCCCGTTGGTGGGGTAGATTGATAGTCTAGTCTTCTACTCGGTATTCATCTGCCAGGACATTTCTACTCTACCTGCTAGCTTGATTCCCGTACCGCAGTGTCCATGACATGTACATGTACCTACTGAATCCATGGTGCTAACCATATCTTTATGCAATCGGCGCGAAGTGTGATGCTCCTTCATAACTTGACCTCAATACAGCTCCCCTCGTCATTGCTCCTGGAATCATCGAGTGCCTCCTGCTCGGATGTGTCGGTCAACATCTTGTCCTCGTCCACGTCCACGTCCTCGTCCTCGTCTGGCTGCTGCTCGCCGCCTCCTTCAACGGCAGAGGTCGCCACCTCCTCAAGCAAAGGCGGTTCCTCTTCGATCGAGCCGTAAATGTATGCGCTGATAACTCTGACAGCTTGCTCGAGGGAATCGTTCACAACGGTCTTGTTGAATTCTTCTTCTATTCGAGACGCGTCCGCACCAGTGGGGAGCTCGGCAACGACAGCCTCGATCGCAGCCTCATCATAACCTGAGTTTGCAAGTCGTTCACGGAGCACATCCTTGGATGGCGGGTTGATGAGAATGTAGCGAGCATTGAGCCCAATGTCCATAGCAAATTTAGCCGCCTAGAGAAGGGTTGTCAGCCATGAGTCAGGGGGATGAAAGTTGAAAGGCGCGAAACACACCTCCAAGTCTAGCTCAATGATGGGTACTTTTCCAGATTCGAGAATAGTCTCGATGGACTTGGTGCTGGTGCCGTAATCGAACCCGTTTCGCGTGCCGTACTCGCATAGTCGATCGCCATCACGCAGCTGATTAAACTCTTGGGTCGTGACGAAGTGAAATGACTTGGCCCTAACCTCGTCATCCTGCGGCTGTCGCGTCGTGTGCCTTACCACGAGGCCGAATACACCCTTGTGACCCTCCAGGAGTCTCTTCGCCAGCATTGACTTTCCAGCACCTTTGACGCCGGAAATGATGATCAAGTCACGGTCCGCAGGCAAGTTCTCTTCGACCAATGCCTCGTTCTCTTCATCGTATTCATCGAACATGCCGTCACCTTCGTCCAGATCCTGAAATACGGGATCAACGTCATTGGAATCGTCAATCTTGTCAAACGCTGCCAACTTTGCTCGCCCTGCTATGCGAATGGCTCTCCAGCTTTTGCTTGCCTTTCCTGCAATGGCGGCAACTTTGGTACTTTCGTTTGTAGGCATGCTGATTTCGAAGTCGTCGTCTGCAATCTGATTCTTGAAACTACTTAGCTCTGGGGGCTTATGCCTCTCTGCTTCCTGCAGGCTATCCATGGCGAGCTTGTTAATATCATCGCGTAGGAAATCCATAGGAACCGCACCCATTGGGGTCGGGCGCAAACGTTTGCTCGCTGCCAGGCGCTGCGAGGTACCTTTGGAATCGTTCCAGGTCGTGTCCGACACAGATATCCGGCTAATAGGCGGGCAGCTTGCCATCTTCCAAAACACCCAATTTTTGTCTCTGGCGAGCACTGTCTCAACCATTCTATAAAAGTAAGGACCCTCGAGTCCCCTCTTGAGATAATCCGAAATAGACGCCTTTGTCTCGCTTGCCCACTTGGTCTACTCTGCGTTAGTAACATGATGGAGAGGGTTGGACGTGGTCGAGGACTAACGTTCTCCTCATTGAGCTGATCGTTGTAAATAACCGATTTATTGGACGAGTTGACGTTGGCTAGCTTCTCTTTGGCGCCGGCGGACATTGTGAGGATGAAGTCGGTGACGATGAGTGCCTGGACAAGGACATGACGTCTGAAAGAGAGATCGCTTATCTGTTCGAAACGTTGGCAACCATTGCTTATGAGGCATGGGCTACTTTGGGCCTACCTCTAGTTCAAACAGGTCCTTGCTCGTGAGATATCTGGGATTGAAAGTCTCGGGAATATCGTCAAACCCTTCTTCTTCTCTCTTGCGTCGCAGATTTCTTCTCGTATTTTCTACCGTTTTTGAAGACTGGGATGATTCGCTACCGGATATGGCTCGGAATGCCTTCATGGTAGCGTCAAGGCTGGTCTTGAACTTGCCGAAGTGGACGGGGTCGAACAGCTTCAATGGTTGGCTGAAGCTCTCCTGAAGCGACCAGAACAACGGGTAGAGCGTGCCAGGCTCGAACCCCGGTTGCGAGTCTTTAGTAGGATCAGGTGTGACTCCTTTTATGCCGGAGCTGGGGTTGACTGGAGCATCAAGGTCCATCATTGTCTGCTCTTCAACAGGCCCCGTCTCATATGTGGTGACATTTTCGACATGAAATTCGCCTCGAAGGTTCACAGAGCTCCTGTCTCCCAGGGGGAAGCTCTGGAATAAAAATATGAAGACCCGACCACAGAAAGCAGTGTCTTCGGCACGGGAGAGGCGTCGCAGAAGCTCGTTGCAACTTCGCAGTATAACAAGATTTTTCTGCTTGAAATGCTTGGCTGTAATTCGCTCGCGCCTCGATTCAAGATAATCAAATATCGTGCGGCAGCCAGCAATTGTCTGGCTGTCTAAAAGTTCCTCAATTAGCCAGAACAATAGAGCCGGGTCGCACTGGCATTTATCTGATAGAATCGATAGAATGTCGAGAAGGTTCCACATCTTGACGAAATCAGGTGAGTCGATCAAGGTGGACGCCTGTGAGAAAGAAGATTGTTAAAAAGAACGGACGCAGAAAATGACAAGGAAACCTGGCGAAATCCACTCACTATCAGCAGGTCAAAGAGATGTCTTGCCGCCGTCTCAATGACAGCAAACTGTCTAGTCTTGGAAGTATCGGGAGGAACCCCGTCGCAGTCTGCCTCGTAGGGAACGTCGCAATTTGCAGCAGCTACAATGCGGTTGGAAAGGTCTTTGAAGTCGGAAACTTTCAGCGCTGGGTCAATTGCCGATGTCTGCTTCGCGACCGATGCCTCGTTGAGGAAGGTCACGAAGAGAGCTTCGACAGTCGCCACAGCTGAAACAGCCGATATCTTTGCGTCGAGTGCAGTCATCTTGCTGGCGACGGGCCGGGCCAACAAATGATGGGATGGGTATGGCGAACCCTCGCCTGCAACACTGGAGTTTCGGCAGCCGTACTGAACTAGGCAGCAAATCGGGCGTTCCTCGAGTATGTTGTTGCAAGGAAGCTGCCGAGCATATTCCCTGTGGGCTGTTGGAGTTGTTACGTTTCGGTGGGTTTCGAAGTCCCGACTGCTGATGTATATGCGCAATTGTGACTGGAGGCGACGAGTCAAGTTGTGTCTGGCGGGAAGTTTACGCTCATGCTTCGTCGCATGTACTCGCAGCAGGACGATCAATACTATGACTCTGGCTGGTCAGTGTACTGTAATCATGTTTGAAAAAGCCCCGCTGTAAGTGGTTTGCAACCTCCCGTTCAGCGGTTTACTACCTTGCCACAGTACGGAGTACACATGATCACTATTAATATTAGTGGTATAAAATGTTAACTACTCCGCACAGAAATATAATTACAGAAAATATTATTTCCTAATAGAGTTCGTGAAGGACATTGCATTAAATTCTACTAATAGTTTTAAACTTATTAATATATGTTAAATTAGTCTACTTGAAGTATTGTTTTTATTTGTTTAAAAAACAATTTATTATTATTATAAAGCATGAAATTATATGGCAAAATTTCCATGCATTATTTTTGGTTGAAATAAAATAATATAATCCAGAAAATTATAAATTAAATTATGCTCAAGTATGAATTTAAATCTTTATCTTACTATTTGGCCAAGTTCTTTATATGTAGACTTGGTTAAATTAAATATGTAGTCTTGATGTTTCTTAGCTTCATCTTTCAATGAGATTTGACAATAACAGTGCCGTTATATCTGTGTGGATAACGAAGCATTTGTCGTCATACGCTACTAGAGGAACCAATTAGTGTGACGAATTCTTTGCTGCTGATATAAGTGGTCCAAGTCCTAATTATTAAGCTGCCAGGATCGCTTCCACCTGGACCTCGGGACATGAGGGGGTTAGGTACTTGGTACGAGGTGCGAAGTAACATAAGTACGGTCGTATTCAATACCTCCAAAAGCTCTCCGTAGATAATACTGGCTTCTACCCCAAAGGTTTCTTGGCTTGGGCCAACTTTGTTTGCGCCTACTATCTATGATGTGAGGCAATGGGAAATAGCCGCACACCTCTCATTACACTTCTTTTCATGTGCTTGCCCTTGCTTGCCTGAACGCTGTCATCCCGGTTGCTCATCGGCCAGGAGCGACATCTGGCGACGCCTGGTTGCAAGAAAGTCGACCGGGTTGCCATTTATTCTAGCCAGAAGTAGCTAAGGGACGAAATCGTCATTTTTGTAACCCAAGGCGGCCGGACCTCCTTCCACCAACTTCATCGAATCTCTTGCCCATTGTCACTCTCCACATACCCTTTGGAACGAAGGGGGCCTTCGGTGCCCAAGGCTCGTCCTGACCATGTCTACCAGACCAACAACGCCGGCGTCACCAAAGAACGCAAAGATCAAGTCACCTGCCCCAGGAACCCCCATGTTCGGCTGCGGTATGCATCTCAGCTCCCATACGCGGATATAGCTACGTTGTCTAACAGTCGCTCGCAGAACACGTACAGCTTCTTCTGTCGCAGGGACAGGAAGTTATGAACAGCTCCATCGCCCACTACAAGATGATTCTTCGAGGCATCTTTGACACTCCTCCTATTGTGCCCCAGACGTCGACGAACCAAGAGGGTCGTCCCATCACCTCCCTCACATCAAATTACCTTTGCCTACAATGTCCAACAACCGTGACGGAGGAGGACAGGCTGGAGCACGGCACAGAACGGCAGCATCGCTTCTGTACGTTACCGCAAATCTCAGATGGTGCTTAGGGCGCCGCACCTCGCTGACTTAATTGAAGACGTGGACTCTCGCAGTGGCTCCCTCTATTGCCAAATCTGTGATGATATGGTCTGGGACCCAACTCTGGAAGAGCTTCGTGTTCGCAAGATTGGAACCGGTTCTTTCTCAGGTACGCAAACCGACACCGTCTGGTGAGGCATCATTCAAACCAGCAGCTGACGCACGATTTGTTTTCAAGGCCGAAAACGGAAGCACGACGAGCTTTTTACCGATTCCATTAAGGAGGACCCTCGGTATATCGCCTCCAACACGACGACGGCATCTTGTCGTGCTAATGGACTTCGTGGCATTTACAACGCTGGCGCAACTTGTTATCAGAACGTTGTGCTACAGAGCTTCTTGCACAACCCCTTGCTCCGAAACTTCTATCTTAGCGACGGCCATCAGAGCAACGATTGCAGCGTTCCACATTGTCTGAGCTGCGCCATGGATGACATGTTCCAAGATTTTTATGCACTCGAAAATACCAATGGCTACACGGCTGCCAACATTCTCTCCGGCTTCTGGATTTCGGAGAAAAAGGCGTTTGAGAACTTGGTGACGACGAAAGAACAGGATGCTCACGAGTTTTTTCAATTCTTGGCCGAGGAACTTCATGAGCGGAACGGCGACGGCAAAAGGCCTGAGACTGGCTGTGAGCATAGCTGCAACTGCATCGTCCACCAAACGTTTTATGGTAAGATGCAAACGACGACAGCGTGCCAGAATTGCAGCGGGACCACACATGCGGTCCAGTCGTTCCTTGATCTAAGCTTGGGTCTCGATGCTCTAACGCAGAGGCGGATCAAGAAGACGGGACAGAAGAAGCCGGTTCTGACGCTGACCGATTGTCTGGATGAAGAATATGTCAAATTTGACAAATGCGAGTATCGGTGTCACAGTTGTGCATCCTCGCAGCAGGCTAGAAGGTACACCTGCATCAAGCGTCTTCCCAACGTACTGTCGATACAGCTCAAGGTATTCCTTCCCGTCTCCCTGGAAGGTGTTATAGGTCGGGTATACAGACGCTGACAGAACTTCCACAGCGTTTCGAGTACAAGCAAGGCAGGCATGACCGGGCAGCATCCAAAATCGACAACGTCGTTCAGTTCCCGCTGCAGCTCAACATGCTACCCTACACCAACCGCGTTCGCACCCGCGACAGCCGTGAGAATCTGGAGTTGGAGAGGTCCTGCACGTATGACCTCTTGAGCGTGGTTGTTCACGTGGGAGAGATCGAGACGGGCCACTACGTCTCGTATTGCCGTGTCGGTGACCAGGTATGTACGAGTGGCACGTACCTAGATTCGAATCTCGCGACTGATAACACTCTTCCATTTCGGCAGTGGTTCAAGTTTAACGACCACAAAGTTGAGCTGGCCAGCATTTCGGACGTCTTGGGAGCGCAAGCATACCTGCTCTTCTACATCATTCGGTCCTTAGCGTAAAGGACGGGTGCAGGCATAAACAGGCATTGGCATGGACGAAGCATGTTGCATCAATTGTCATCTGAGATAGGTGCCATGGACAGACAGGAGACAGCATTTGGAACATACGCGACGCAGGCCCGAAAGAACATTATAGGTTTTCGTTCGAACGACCAACGAATACACAAACGTTCACCAATTCATATACTGTTCAACAACACCGTGCGCTTTGGCAAGTCCAGTTCAGCAGCGCGGCACAATGAGGAAAACGCTTGAGACTCTGGTACGATCAGTTTTTCTGGTACAGTATCAAGGTCGCTTTTCGTCTCATGTGGTTTATTTCTGGGCCATTTGCTCATTTCACGCTGTTTCGGGCAACCACGTCCACGTAGGACATTCGAAGTTGGCGTAGCAATAGAACTCGTTGCTCAGCCCCCGTGCGTGCTTCAGCATAAATGTCGTTGGTCGAAGGCCAAACGGCCGGTAGACCTTCGCAATGAGCTGATTGAGTCTTTCTCCCGTGTTCAAAATCACCTGGGGCGCGGGGAGCTCCGGGATTCTCGTCTTGAGGAGCCACCGCACGGTCATGGCCACTGCATTTCATTGATAGTCAGCCACTGCAGTCGCATAGGAGAGACGTGAAGATGGAGACAATGTACTTTTCGTCTGGCAGTCCTCGCTCAGAAATGGCGGGTCAATTATAACTCGATCCATGCTTCCTCGTAGCTGCGCTATAACAGCAAATAGATGGTTAGCAGAAGCAGTTTCAACAAAAATGTTGCCCGGTGTGTATGTCCGACAGATGCATGGCCAGGGAAAATACATCGATTCGACCCCGATAGGACACGCACCAGGAAGTTCAAGAGGCTTCTGAAAGTCATAGTAGACGAATTCCTCAAAGACACGAAAACGATGATCGTGCTCCAACAGCACCAGCCGTGGACGTTCGCTTTCCGGTCTCGTTCTCTGCACGGGTTGGCTCAGCCGCTGCAATGAGCCGCATTCCTTCACCAGCGCCAGAAAGAACGCCAATTCTTACCAAGATGTTCTTGAGGGCCACGAACGCACTCGGGGTCGAGATGACCCCAATGCTTGTCCTACTTCTTGCACCATCGAGCAGCTGATGGGCCAGGGCACTAGCAGTCTCATTTGAATACTATTTTGGTCTCGGGTTAGCCAGCATGCTGGGGGGTGCATTCACCAACCACCTGGTCAAAAAAGGACGACGCTGAAATCACGGGTGGTTGATTCTCGGGACTTGGATCTCTGGCTTCGCTTTGGCCTCGCAACAAGCAAAGGCTTACCCAAAACTGGGACTCGTTCCAATCCTCGCCAAATGCCTCCATTGACAATGGGCCATTTTCCACCTCAGCCTCGGCCTGAAGCTCCTTGAACTTGGCCTGTGCCGAATCCCGTTCTGCATGGAACTCGGCCAACGCAGCCAGTGTGTCGGCAGACAACGCTCTGGTTGGGTTTGCTGTTAGTGAACTAGTGACGGCAGAAACCGACATCTGGCAGCGAGTACGGATACATACATCTCGTCATCGGAGTCGGTCATCGCGCCAAGCTCTGATCTGTTTTCATCCAATTGCCAATCAGTCGGCGGCGGTTCGACCTGGGGAATGAATGATTACTAACTACAAATGGGTCAATGTTGAAAGTGTACTCGTTGCGTTTAGCCTGCGAATCCTCTTTTTAAGTTCCACAGATTATTGCTCCGGAAAATACCCTCCGGTCCTGGATCGATCCACACGCGCGCCTCCTAGTAAGACCTACGATACCATGAACTGGGCTCGACTGCCTCACATTTGGAGAAAAGACACAACAGGCAAAAGAATAGTAGATGGACATCTTGCCCCTGCCGGAATACCTGAAGGTGTCTACGACACGGCTAGAATCTGATTGAGCCTTGCAGTTGCAACTCGCGCATGGTTGAGCCGAGAATTTGCAGAAGACATGTGGCCCAGTATGCATTACAGATACAGTTCCACACGGCAGTCTTCCTACTCACTCCTCGCTTGCTGCCTCGTCTATTCTATACACCCTCCACTGGGAAAATGTCGTCTTCCACCTCAGCCATGCCCAAGCGCACATTACAACTCATCTAGAACGTGAATGTACTTCTTGTCCTCGCGCCTCTCCTTCTCCGTTGCCGGTGGTAGGTCGTAGTAGTGTGAGCTGCGGAATCCTTGCTGCAGAGCTGGTTAGCCGAGTGATGCCCTCTGCTGAAGCAATGGACGACGGCTTTGCTTACCAAATAGTGGTACGTGAAGTTTGCAATGTCGCCTGGTTCGATACCGAGGTCTTTGAATGTTCTCGCGTTAGCGTCTATCGATTGGTCCATGAACTCGCGCTCAATCTCGTCGGCGGACAACGTGTGCCACCAAAGAGTGCGGTTGAGCACGCCGGCTATCGGTTTGAGGATAGCCTTCGGCACGTTGATGTGACGCCGTTGTTTGTATATTTCCTTGTCAACCATTGCCGCAATCTCAGCCATGCTGTACTCCTTGGGTCCGTAAAGTTCATAGGTTTGGCCGGTAGTAGAGTCATCATATAGCATCTTCTCCAAGGCTGCGCCAACATCGATGGACTGCGCGGGAGCACAAGCTCGTCAGCTGATGTGACGAATGAGAAAGGCTTGGAATCACTTGCGTGAACGGGGAAAAACTTCTCCTGCATGTTATTTGCCGTGAAAAGGTTGAGAACAGAAGCAAGCTTGAGGAGCAGATTGTCCTCGAACCCAAACATGGGCGCCGGTCTGACGATCGTTGTTTCGGGGAAGACACTTCGCGCGACCTCCTCACCTCGGCCCTTCAAAGAGAACGTGGTCAGCTCATGCGCAGTAGTTCAGGAAGACGCTGCACCTGCCTTGGAGGCATAGAATTCTGACTTGGACTTGGAGTCGGCGCTGTGCGACGAGACATGAATGTATCGGTCGACGTCGTATTTCGCGACAGCCTCGACAATTCGCTCCGTTCCTTCGACATGAACATCCTCGAGAGAAAAGTTCCTGTGCCATATCAGCGCTGATCGAATGAGAACCTCTCCCGTTGCGCTGCCGTACTTGGTTGGGTAGTCTCGGCCGACCAGATTATACACGACGTCCGAATGCCGTACGTTAGCCTCGATGGAAGCAGTGTTGTGAAGGTCGTATTCCTGTTCCGCTGTTATAATGACGCTCTACGTTTGCCAGTTGACGGCGGTGATACATACCACAAAGACTACTCGGCCGAGATCTCCTGTGACCTTGAGGTGGCGCTTGGCCATCTCCTCGCGGTAGGGGATGACAACCGTGCAACCCTGACGAGCTACAGAAGTAGTGAGCAATATGTCACGCTTCAAGTAAGTCTGGAGCTGCATATACCCAGGCGGTTCACGATATATCGACCCAATTGGCCTGTGGCACCAAAAACGGTGGCCGTGTGGCCTGTCCTGCCGTCAGCTTCGCTTCGTGACTAATGCCTCATCCTCCGTACCTCCAAGGGATGATCTATAAAGGCCATCATGTCATTAGTGGCACACTTGTGACTCAACCGAGCACCCAAACTCACCGGCCACCTTCGACCCGGGTGATGGGCTTGCCGGTCCTGGTGATGGAAATGTCGGAGGCGAAACGCCTGCCTGCCATGTTTTGCGCGAGCTTGCGCGAAGATCGCGCAGCAGATAGAGGGGAAGCCATTCTTCGCAATTCGGATTGGCGAGGCAAAGAATGGTGTCGCTCTCGACTGGGAGCGCCCACTTCAATTGCACGGATCAATGGACCTGTCTTTGCTGGAGCCGACGTTGGCACTGTAGGATCTTGAGAGCGGAAGAAGGGTCACGTGCGCCTAGAGAGCGACCATCCTCACTCACTGAGGCGACACTCACTATTACTTAGGTACTTGTACAGTAATAATACTACAGATGTTGTACAAGTACTCCGTAAACTGCGCACTACTGTACAACTAATAGTTCGGAGTAGTGTACGGAGTACAGTTACAAGTACTTGCTGTGTACTCCGTACCTACAAGTACAGTAAGTACCTATCCTTCTTTTTATCTTAGTGCCCTGATTACTAAGTCACAGTGCGAGCACTTACTACGAGCGCAGTGCTAAAGTACCACAGCATGTACATACTTATACTGTACTTCAGTAAGTACTTAGGTACTCCATAGGCACCCAGCTAGTTGACACGACAGTGCAGTACTTGCAGAGGTGCTAAGCTGCTCCATACTACCTAGGTACCTAAGTAGTACTTACTGTGCAGTAAGTACTTAGTAGTCAGTCAGGTATGCAGTACACTGAACATGTACTCCGTAAAGTGTGCTAGTATAAAATGTACCTGTACCAATTTGGAAATGGTGGGTAATTACTGCCAGGCACCGGTCATCCAAGTCAGCCGCGTTGTGAGCTTCACTCCCGCATCGTGACAACGAATAATTATTACCTAGTTGTTCCCGCCGAACGAACTGACAGCGAACCTTGTTGTCTGCCAATTTACCGACCCGTCCGCTGACCGATCCCTGAGTGTAAATTCACACCGTGAACCTCGAAAGCCAGCCAGCTGGGCATCCCTGGCACCGACAACCCTCCATCCGTCGCCCCCCAAGTCTCATCATGAACGTCGATGCGATTCCCGACTTCCTCGCGGAACAGCGAGACCGGACTCCGGAGGAGCTTCAGCCCCTTGTTCTCGACTTCGAGAATTTCTGGGAACGCAAGCTCTGGCACCAGCTGACCGCTACCCTCGTTCAGTTCTTCAACCACCCGGACAGCGCCCCCCAGCGGTTAGCCTTCTACAAGGTCTTCATCCTCAAGTTTGCGGACAAGATCAATCAGCTAAAGTTGGTGGATCTGGCATTGAAAGCTGCGACAGAGTGCAAGGGTAATTGACCAGCAACGCAAACCAAAACGACAACTTCATGTTTGACCCATGCTGACTGCGGAGGTTGGTAGATGACCAGGAGCGTCTCGCATTCCTGCAATCGGTATCCAAGAAAGTCGACAACGAGGATTCCCAAGATGCCTTGGTTTTTGCATCGGTGGCTGTGGCGCGAGTGAAATTGAGCCTCAACCGGCTCGATGATGCAAGAAAGGATCTCGATGCCGCCGAGAGCATACTGGACAAGTTCGACTCCGTCGAGACCATTGTCCACGCGACGTTCTATGATGCAAACGCAAACTACTATCAGGTACAGCACCAGCACCTCTTGCCCATCCCCCCACCCCGGTGATCTTTGACTAATCTTTTCCATTTCAGCGCAAGATGGACTTTTCCAATTACTACCGAACGGCGCTCCTCTACCTAGCGTGCATCGACTTGTCCTCGCTCTCTGCTGAAGAACGCCACAAAAGAGCATACTATCTCAGCGTGGCCGCGTTGGTTTCGAATAGCATCTACAACTTTGGTGAACTGCTCTTGCATCCTATTCTTGATGTCCTCGCGACAAGTGAGGAGGACGCATGGCTACGAGAGCTACTGTTTGCATACAATCGCGGAGACCTGGCCGCCTACGATGTTCTCTCCGACAACATTGCCTCCAACAAGCTCCTCAACGAACATTCCACCCACCTTCGACAGAAGATTTATCTTGCAGCTTTGACAGAAACTATCTTTCGTCGGCCACCACACGACAGAACGATGACGTTTGCAAGCATCTCACAAGAGACCAAAGTTCGGCCTGACGAGATTGAACATCTCATCATGAAGGCACTGAGTCTCGGCCTCATACGGGGTACGATTGACCAGGTGGACGAGATTGCTCACATTACATGGGTGCAGCCCAAGGTACTAGACATGACTCAGATTGGCAATATGCGCCAGCGATTGCTCGATTGGGACTCGAATGTCAATCAGCTGGGTAACTGGATCGAAACAGCTGGCAAGGACGTGTGGGCAGCGTAATGGGCACTGATAAGTCGAAGGAACCTGCCGAACCTACGCTTCGGCCCACGTAGAAGTACGAACGGTGAGATAGGCTGGCTATTGACATCCGTTGGTCGATATACATTCCCTGCTGATACTGCCATTATGGCGTGTGTTTGTGCGTGCGTGCGAGTGTATGCATGTGTGTTTGTGCCATCGAGCACCTGGCTTGGCCCGCCCTTGAAGTGTAGCGGCTTGGGCATATGCTTTGGACCTCACCCGGTAATGAAATCATGGATTTCAATTTTGCAATTAAGATGGTAAGCATGCCGCATTCTGTTCCAACCACGCAAGTTGTGTGTCACAATCGCACTTGCGTACCTACTGCTCTGCTCTTCCAAGCACATTGATCATGCCCACCACCCATGCCGGCCACCAGACACACCATACAACTACTGGTGTGTACATTCCCGAGACGTTCCACCCAAAGCTCGCCTCTCGCAACAAATCTGTGAGGGACAGGTTCCAGAGCCGTGCGACCACAGAAATGACGACTGAAGGGGCGCAGGCGCTAAGTGAACCGGCGAGAAGATACCTAATCATAGGGCTGCGGGTAGGACGAACAAAAGTCAGGGGTGTGGAGAGGACCCCGACGAGGAAGGCGAGCGAAAAGTTGAGCGTGGCAAGCGTAGCCAATGACATGCCCAGGATGAGAAGAGAAAAGGACTTGGTAAGCTGAAAATGTTGGGGCGTTGGCGTGAGGAGGGTGTTAAGTAGATGAGTGGCAACGGAGGGCAAAATGGCAGAGGCGAGCGAGAACATGGTGAAGGCCGGCAGTAGCATCTAAAAGTAGCACGCGATTAGCCGATCGTTCAATGACGCCGCGACATGGCAATAACAAGCAACGGCTCAGAAACTCGAGCAATACTCACAGCTGCAGGGAGTTTGTTGAATACGAATAGAGGCAAAAGGGAAATTGCCAGGCACACGGCGACAACACTTAGAGGTGGGAGGAGATCTCGCTCAACCGTTTGCGTTGAGTCGTCGGAATTGTTGACCTTAGGCTCGAGCTCGTCCATGTCCTTCTCCGGCACAGGCACAGGCACAGCTGGTGCCGGCGCCTCCTTGGCTGGACGGGGTGATGGTCCTGTCTGCCCACTCTTGACCCATAGGAAGATGGCCATGATGGTAAAATTGGCTGATAAGAGCATGGCGCTGGGGAGGTAAGTGCCGATGCTCACGAAGCGATCGCGTTGCATAAGCAAGTAGAAGAAGAAGCTTTGGTGCAGATGCTCCAGCAAGTTGTTCAAGCTCCGGAAGGTCCCCTCCACGATTCTCCCCATGGTCATCTCATCATGCCAGCCCTCACCGTAGGGCTGTAGCGTCACCGAATCGACGTGATAGGGGATGAAGCTGCTATGGGGGCCTGCTGAGCTCCCCAATCCCTGGTATAGCATTCCTCGAAACATGGTCCATAATCGGTCCGAGTAGCTGTTTGTGGAGTGCTTCATGTCCTGTATCGCCGTTTGGGTTCCCATCTGACCACCGGCGATATTGACGATGGAATTGATCACGTCAAGATTCGGCAGTTGGCCGTTGGTGCCATCGTAGATGATGTGGATCCCCTCGAAGCGATGGCCAGATGTGTAATCGATGGCAATTGCACCCTGCAGGGCACCTGACTTCAGGGGTAGGGCGGCGATGTTATCGGCGTCGTGGGCGTCGTGGTAGGCATCCACCCAGGCTTGGGTGCCGGTCCTGCTGTCAGGGGGTATCACCAGGATAATATCTTTGGACCAAAGCGACCAGCCTAGCTCGTTCGAAGATACATCGATTGGTAAGCGCTCGACAAGCAAGAAAGGACCGACTGTCTGGAGAGAGACTCACGCTGGAAGTACCGAACCAGCGTCAACGCGAGCGCCACCCCATTGCGATTCAAGTTGCCCTCGATGCCTTTCCAAGCAGCAACAAGAACAATGGCCTCGGTGGCGTCACCTCGAGGAGCTTGCAGGATCCCATATACATTCTCGCCGGAGTATTCTTCCCCTGCGGAGAAGTACGTGTACTTTTGTCGTCCGACCTTGATTCCCACGCCTTTCAATATACCTTCGAGTCGGTCATTGATCCTATAGCCACGCACTTGACGTTAGCCGAACCGCCCTCGGACCCATGGTTGCCGCCGTTTGGAGTGCAGCGAACTCACTCGTAGTTGCTCTTGTGAGCAATGGAGTCCAGCTCGTGGCTGTAGGCACGAAAGACGTTCTGTTCACTCCCTCCAAAATACGTATGGACCTGCCCTGGTAGGAGCGCATTCTCCGAAATGTAGGTGCGACGTGAGTAGTCGTCTAGTGGCAGGAGCAGGAGCCAAAGGACGCCGATGGTTATGCAAAGGAATGACAGATAAGGAGGTAGCTTGAGGATTCGCGGGTCGCGCCGCAGTAACAGTGCTGAGGCTAGAGGTGGTACGTACACGTTAATCGAAGGCGGGAAGGAGTACTTTTGTTAAGAAGAAGGGATATGCACTCACAGAGTAGTCGTGACATCTTGGCCACTTTGCTCGACAGGATGGCTCTCGTCGAGGCAGGTCGGTCACCAAGGTTCAGGCAGGTGGGTAGGCGAACTAGAGGACCAACCAGGCTATGGCTGGAACGTACGGAGCTTGAATCTTTGTCATCGACTTGTTGGCTTGGCGGCCTGGTCAACGAACAAACCAGCTAGGCCATGCTGGGGGACAATACACTCAGCAATACAGGCGGTAGGTTCGTAATGCGGAATGATTACAAACAAAAGTGACCTCAATACACATGAGTACTGTGATTTTATTCGTTTCTCGCCAGTTAGGAAATATTTGCCAGATGAATAGGATTTGAACTATTACACAGTGCCCACGTACCAGTCTCATCAATGGAGCAACTACATCTACGAAGTACTTCGTACACCAGGACAAAGGTTACGTGGTATTAATGTCAATATACTTACAGTGCTTGCAACTCGACCGCTCCAGAGAATTCCTATTAGTATGCTCTATTTCAAAGAATGGTAATTTCTGGTAATTATTGAGCCATACAAAAAATAAATGAACAAATTAATAATGAATAATGAATAGATGTTTTTATATCAGCTACGCCAAATAAAACATAAGTTCGAAGTTGTTTCATACCTATGCACTGCATACATACATGATGCACACGTACGGAGCACGCCTGCACGTGTTATGTTGCACAAGGAGCCCGAAGCAGTGATCTCTTCGACGACCCCTTTCATGCGGCAAGTGGCGTAATGTACATTTGGCCTTCTGATAATTTCACTGTCAACGGCCACTGAGCTGGCTGCACCTGCACCATTGACACTAGCATGAGGACTGTACGCACACATGTGCTTGTACTCTCATGTAGAGACAATGGCACTGTACTCCGTTCACCCATTTCAACCAGCAGCCCATTTAGTATTTCTATGGTTTGTGCCGTGCTGTCACCAGTAGACACTCCACATTCGTAGCCAGAGCATCACATAAAATACATACTTGGGGCAAGTGCTTGGGCAAATCGGATTGGTTGGGACCGAGTGGTTGTGTGTATGATTCTATGCTTTGTTGCGCTATCTAACCGCCAGCGAGTAGCAGAGTGACATTATCCTACAAGTAAATTTCGCCGAACTTATCATGAAGCCTCTTGGGGGTTCTCCTTCCTGCAAAGCTGTTGGCAACCCATATATCAATCACGGGCAACAACTTCGACAATAATTAAACCGCACACCCAGGAGCTGGACCATCATCACAGGCGTTGCCAAGTCCGCAATCAATCCATAGAATGGGAGATCCGTTGTTGCAGAAATACCAGGCACACCCCCCTGGTGCCTGGTTCGCCGGCCGCGTGCCAGTCCAGTAGGCACCGTGTTTGCAGGATCTAACATCGAGAAGCGCCTCCCTTTTGGTTATGAAAGCAGCGGCAGAGACAGCGTAGATTCCAGCAGCGAAAGCTGCAAGGAGGTTGATGATATGCATTGTGAATCAGTCTTCAAATTAAGCCTCGTTCTAGAGCGGAGTAGTGCTGACATTAGCATTTATCAGGATCGAGAGAGTCCATTGACTTCTTACTTGTATCTTGGAGACTATTAGCCTTCCTTTGTTGGTACTTGATTATGAGCAGAAATGAATAAGTCTTTAGAAATGACGGGAAATTGGGCGGTTTCTGTGGACAGTTGGATCGCAAGGATTGCTGCTGCTGGATGATGCTGCTGGATGATGTTGGGTATGATATTGGGGACGAAGCTGACGAGGAAGCTGGAACAATGGGAAGGCCGGCGAGATGAGGAAGGGGAAAAACGAGTGATGAGTCTCATGACCCTGGGCCTGGGGCATGATCAGCAGACATTGGCGTTACGCCGTTGGTTGGTACCCCGTCGCTATACGCACCCTGCCTCTCAAGGGAACCAACATACTGGATCGATGGTTGGCAGCCGGCCGCGTATTAAGGACGAGGAAAGATGACGGGTTCAAGATTTCAATGTAGTATGAGTACGGTCCTTGGTACGGAGTTGACTGCCTCGCTTGCACAATACTTCCTCGTTGGGCGTCCGAAACTGTGCAGTGCAGGCATGTGTACCTGTGATGACGTCTGTGCCGCAGGGTTTGTAGGCGCCGAGTCTGTTTCAATAAAGCAAAGCACAGTCGCCTGACATTCAGAAAAGGCAGGAGCTACATCGTGTTCTATTTTCTCGATGTTGGGTGGCAGTCATCGGCATCGAGCACGACAAGTGCAGGGCCCGCAGATGCAAGCACTATGTTTGCAGCAACGAGGAAGGTAAAGTACAGATGCTGCGGGAAGTTTACGTACATTGGTGGGAAAGAATGGTGCGTGAAGTGAACAGCAAGTGCACACCAAGGTTGGTCTTGGTAACGAACCAACGGCCCAACGATCCGAATAGAGCATGGTAGAAGCTCGAACGGTACACTTTTGTAAGCATATGCATGTTTCGCGCGAAGCGGAAGGCGGAGTAAGCGGTTTCAGTTATTGGTACATTCAGCAAAACTCCACAAGTGTACAATTTTATATACACAGTATTCTTGGTCGTACATGTCGGCATATTTGACAGAATGCTACATGGATCCTTAATGCCCAAATGTATATGTTCCGATCATTTTCTGCCGTAACGGTTGCTCCCATCCCGATTGCGCAGTGTTAACAGTAGCGTTGTCCGCTCGATAGGCCCTATTCTCAGCACGCAACGCCTTCGGAAAGCCAGCAAAAGATGCTCCTTCATGATGCGCCCTATTCATCTGGGATGCCCGCTTGAGGATGCTCGGTGCCGATGCCTGTCCGGCGGAGTGGGCGCAAACGAGCTTCAAGTCTTCTCCCGGGTTGTTCATCGGGTAAAGAGTGTCCATTTTGGCAGGTATTCGGGCAGACATGGCGAACACTCTAGCATGATATAACAACAGCAAGAATATCAAGAAACTGTTCCTGATCATTTAACGATTCTGCTGTGTTTCCCAAAACGTAGATTACAACAATGCCACATCATCAGGAGTACCCTTCGACTTGGCCATTTAGGATGCCCGCTATCAGAGACGATGGTTCACAAGAGTTAGAGTGACGAGGTCTAAGGACCGTTACGGATCGCGAGGACGAAGGCAATGCATGCATTGATCCCTAGGGAACCTCCGTTTCTCGTCGGAGAGCTTCCCTGGCTTAATGTACTTGTACAAGTATTAATATAAGTATACTGTATATTAACTCCGTAGCTTACCTGGCCTTCAACAAGAGGTCTCGTGCCCTGTCACGTGATTCTATCCAATGTTTCACATCTTACACCTTCCGACAGGTACATTATTATTACTGATCCATTGGCTGCAATAATACAAAGCCTAGTTCCATTCCAGTTCAATAATTGCTACTAGCAATAGTATAAAGTGATGTGTAGAATTCGCTCTCATAAGATTTCTTTCAAAGAATGAAAATAAATGCATAATCTAATTAATTATAAATATAATTTTCAAAATTACATGCTCAAGTATTGAAGAATTTTGGAGGGAAATATGTACTAATATCAATTATTATACATGTTATCCAGCCCTGGTGCATCGTGTTTTTTAGTTCTTACAGTGAGTGGTGTTTGTTGCATACTGTGCGGAGTACATTGACAGCATGTTCAATCCTCACATGCTTTCAGGGGTGATACATTGTACCTAATAACGTGCCCTTCGTTTTTGAGCACGTTGCCTTCTCGGCTTATCTTATCATCATAACCAAACTTGCTCTTCATCATCTTCTGGCCCCTGCGAACCATGTGTGTGGATCGACCGACTGTCAGCTCTTGACCTTGTTTCAATTAATTGCCAGCGAATTCACAATTAAACTAGCCTCCAAATCATTCTTGGTCTGTGTCAGCTATCACGACGATAGCAAATCTTCTACGGGAAACCCTCAAAGACGGCATCACCAAACCAGGTCGCGGCAAGGAACAAGAATACTCGCTGGCATACGGGTACTGTTCTCGGCGCCGCTTCTTGGATAAATTGCCACCTTCCATTCTCCCTGTCTTCATTGAGACACGACACAGACAGGTGGAAGGGCGTAGACGCAGGACGGAGGGCTTCACAGGACTGTTGCGTCCCGACGCGCGTACGAGCCCTCATGTGTAAGAATTGTATGTCTTGTTTCCCCCCTTCATCCACTCGCCCAGCGAGCGAGACCGAAGCTCTTGCTTAACTGATCATCTGTCCGACAGGCCAGTATGGTGTCATCTTCGACGCTGGCTCCTCGGGGACCCGCGTCTATGTGTATAAGTGGAAGCTTCCGGACTCCTCGGCCAGGCATGCCTCGAAGCCAGACCAGCACACCTTGCCACGGCTGAAACTGAAAAAGCAAAAGAAGATTCACCCTGGTGTCTCTTTCTATGCCGAAGATGTTGCCGCCGTCGGTCCCGATCACCTCAAGTCACTCATCGACTTGGCGCTCAAAGAAGTGCCTACTTCCAAAATTCCCCAGACGCCTGTCTTCCTCATGGCCACTGCAGGCGTTCGCTTTCTGCCTCAGCACCAGCAGACGGCTCTTCTAGAGGTGATATGTCGCTACCTGCAAGTCAACACTCGTTTTAAACTGCCACACTGCAAATCTCATGTACAAGTCATATCCGGCGAGACGGAGGGACTTTATGGCTGGGTTGCCGCCAACTACCTTCTGGGCGGCTTTGACCACCCTGAGAATCATTCCCACGGCAAGGGTCACCACACATACGGATTCTTGGACATGGGTGGCGCATCGGCGCAGATCGCCTTTGCGCCAAATTCTACCGAGGCTGAGCGTCACGCAAACGATCTGAAACTCATTCGGATGCGGCGCCTGGATGGCTCTTCCATGGTACACAGAGTCTTCACGGCCACATGGCTGGGCTTCGGTGCCAACAAGGCCCGCACTCGATATGTTGACAGTCTCAAGGAGAACTATGATGTCGGCTCCGTTGACGAAATTCCGGACCCTTGCCTGCCCAAGGGTTTGCGCACGACCCTCGGCGGCGAGCCCCGGCGACGTGACAAAGCTGCACACGACCAGGTGCTTGTTGGGACTGGCATTTTCGAGGAGTGTCTGCGCAAAACACAACCGCTGCTGCGCAAAGACGCGCCATGCGATGACCATCCCTGCCTCCTCGATGGCAGGCATGTCCCGGTCATCGACTTTGACGTAAATCACTTCATCGGCGTATCCGAGTACTGGCATGCTACGCATGGAGTCTTCGGCAACGAACACACCGCATATGACCTTGCAACCTACCAAAATACCGTCATGGACTTCTGCAGCCGCGACTGGACCGATATTGAAGGTGAGCTGGGCAAGCGAAAGCAGACACTCGATAAAAAGTTGCAAGACGCGCGGGAAGCGTGCTTCAAGGCTTCGTGGCTCATCAACGTGCTCCATGAGGGCATCGGTATCCCGCGGGTCAGCCTAGAGGGCTTGCCTAACCCTGGCATCAACACAACCAAGGATGCCGCGCAAAAAGCCAAGGATAGGGGTTTTCTCGACCCATTCCAGCCAGTGGACAAGATTGACGGCATCGAAGTTAGCTGGACACTGGGTAAGATGATACTCTACGCGGCAGGTCAGGTTTCTCCCCAAGAGTCTCCCGCTCAGCCCGTTGGCTTTGGAAGCAACGTGGAGTCGGGAGTACCCGACGATTTTGAGCATGCTGGTTCTGTGCCCTTGTCATCGACATCTGGCTCCGATGATGAAGGCGAAGGCTTCATCAGTGCGTCGAAGTCGATTTCCGGTTTCATCGCATTGATACTGCTTTCCCTACTCGCAGCGTATCTGCTCCGGGGACCGGAGAGAAGGAGGAAACTATTTGGCCTTATCCGTCGAAGGCGCCGACCCGGTACTGGTCGCAAACCTGGCAGGGGAATGTTCTCCTTCGCCAGCCAGCTCTTCGGCCGTAATGCAGCAACGTATCAGCGAGTGATCAACGAAGGAGATGCAGCCGAACTGGAACTCGGGTTGGTGGATTCAGATGAGCACCATCAATCAGACAGCAGCGACTCTTCGCGAGCTGGCAAGGGGAGTGGTCTCTCGACGCTCAGGCTGAACGTTGATCGGCCCGATGACCTACAACCACCGCCGGCGATGGACAGGAATGGGCTTGTCATTCGCACCGAGAGCCGTGAAAGACTTGCACCAACACTCCAGATGCTCAACGCCGGTCGACGTAGTAGAACCGGGAGTCCCACCCGACAAAAATGCTCCCTCACTCCTCCCATTGAGCATTGAGGTCGAGCGCGATGGACAGTGGAAAAAGAAAGGAGTTTGGTGTCAGATAGATTCATGGGCAAATCGACAAGGGGATATTCTCCACCTCCTGGTTATGACGGCGGTTGTGTATTCATATGCAGGCCAAGGAGTATGGAGCTGGAGCAGCTGTGTTGTCAATTAGCTGGCTTTATTTCCGTTTCGGCCTGGTCACACCACACGTGCAAGTGTGCCGTGTGAGTTTCCTGGAAAGAATGATGATGGCCACTGCTCTTTTAAACGGGCTAGGACGTTGCGGAATTTCGTGCAGATGAGGAACGTGTTGCATTGGCCGAAGAGTCAAATATTCCAATCATCTAGCCTAGTGCCAACAACTCGAAGTCAGCCCACGAGAAGGGGTTCAATACCTGATCCAAAAACCATGCCATGCATTCATTGACTGTCAGTTAACTCGGTGGCTTCTCGAGGAAGGTAGGATCTGAACGAAGGCGAGCCTCAAACTTGCGCCACCATTCCTCAAAAGCCTTCAGGGGAACGACCTCTATGCCTTCAGGGCCAACCGTGCCACTGAAGCTGGCGAGAAAGTTGAACGCGTTTTGAATGATGAGCTGGGCGAGCGCAGGCGTGGCAGGTTGCTGAGACGATGACGGATTGGAGGCTTTTTCTGCCGCAAGCTCTTGAAGGCACCGACTAACCGTTTCAGCAGGCTCGACAGACACACCAATCACAAGTTCGTTGGTTTCTTGTCTGCCCCCGACCTTGAACATGGCGCTCTCTTTGCCCGGGCCGATGCCGCCGAGGAAGCGAAAGTTGGGAGCTGCGCCAGTTTGTGCAGCCGCCGCAACCTCGTTGGCCGTAGCAATGTAGATGGCTGCCGCAGTATTTTCTGGCAAGGTGACATTGGGGAGGAGGAAGATGACGATGTGGGAGAAAGACTTTGTCGTCGGCAGCGCGTAGGTGAAGGACGTCTGGGATGGCATTGACGTGGGCTCGGTGATGAGGGCCAAGCCGGCCGGGACGATTCCAAAGAGAGGGTTCGACATGGCACTACCTCTTACGTTAGAAAATCCTAGTGTTGATCTGATTGCACAAGGTGTGGTGTGATAATTCGCTCGGTAAATACGTATGAGATCGTAGTTAGGTGCAATTTTCGTCTGTCTTCGTGGTGGGCCCAGAATGGATGTACTTATTAGGTTGTAAATGAAGCCCCAACGTAAGCCAGAAGGTGAGAAAGCTGATACAATTTCAGGAATAATCCAGATCGGAGACGACAGTGCTCGCGACCCGAATTAGTATGTCCAGCCGCTTCGGCGACGGCGATGGTCGTCGGCAAACGCTTCCTCGTGCTGCTGGCCGTCTCTTCCTATGCTTGTACAAGTAGGTGTACTGTAATAGTCGATTGATAGGAAGGTGGAGGGCACAACGACTCCGCTTTTTGAAGCAACTGTTCTGGAGTATTCTTAGCACCAACGACCACATCCAGCAGTCCAGTATTAATAATTACAGTAAAAGTAGTAGTCCGTACACCGTACAGTACTTAAATAGGTGTAGGTGTTGTAGATGTTAAACTCGGTAAATACGGCGCTATTACTCTGTACTCCCCCATGCAGCATGCGCCCCCACCTGGGCTCAATTACTGTGCAAGTCTCCGTACTCCGTACGGAGTACACTAATGGTACAATGCTCGCCTTGCCTTGCATGTACTGGCAGTCCTGTTGATTGTCAGTTCATACCTCCAAACCACGCGTGTTCCCAACGTTCAAGAATAAGTACAACCAGCTCAACTCAGCTCAACCTAATCCAACCGACCGGAGGCACCGTTGCCACCGGTGTATAAGTCGGGCACGATGAAATCCAACATCGAACTCATTGGAGAAGCGGATAAGTCAGTCTCACTCCCCACCCTACTTATCGTCCGAGATGAATGAAGCAGGAGGAAGGAATAAGGAGATCCTCTTAGGGGTTTGCCTTTGGGAGAGAACTGACGCCCTGTTGCCTTAGTTTTCCCTATTCATGCCATGCTGACGATGGCAAGCATCAGCCGCCGTGCGAGGGTCTGTACACGTTGCTGTGGGAGGATGATCAAGGGCAATATCCCATCGGTTACATGCTGGATCGCGTTGTTCAGGCACTCATGCGAATGCCAGCCAATGTCACCGGCGAGATGAAAATCAGCCATGAGAATCGCACACTCCTCCTCTTTCAGCAGTTGCCCACCGAGATGGATAGAAGCCGAGCAGCAGCAGTGCTAGCCAACAGCCTGCGTAGCCAAGATACCTTCAGGTTGCTTCGGGGCTGGCGAGATGAGGCGTGGCCAGTCTACAGCCGCAAGGGGGAGCTTCTGTTCAGCATAGAACGAACCGCGATGGGGCTTCTAGGTACGATGCGCTATGGCGTGCACATGACAGCCTACGTTGCCGATGCCACCGCGCCTCACGGCCTCAAGATGTGGGTGCCTCGGCGCGCCGCCGACAAGTCCACCTTCCCTGGCATGCTCGACAACACCGTCGCAGGCGGGCTCATGACAGGCGAGGATCCCCTCGAATGCATTGCCCGCGAGGCAGATGAAGAGGCCAGCCTGCCGCAAGACTTGGTCCAGCGGCAAGCCCGTTGTGTCGGCACAGTCACCTACATCTATGTCACGGATAGGGAGCACGTCGGCGATGATGGCTTCATCTATCCTGAATGTCAATGGGTCTATGATCTCGAATTACCTACCGACGTCATTCCTCGACCCAAGGACGGCGAGGTCGAGCAGTTCTACCTCTGCGATGTAGATCAGGTGAAGCAGTACCTATCCGAGGGCAAGTTCAAGCACAACTGTGCCCTCGTCGTCCTCGACTTCTTTATCCGGCACGGCATTCTGAGCGAGGACAACGAGCGCGACCTGGGCCTAATGAGACAGAGAATGCACCGAAAAATACCATTCCCTGGGCCACATCAGACCGATTGGAACCATGCCTTCCCTAGCCTATCCTCGAGGTCCCGGAGCAGTCAAAAAGATGGCGAACTAGATCCTTGACCAGCGAAGCCTTCGTGTCGGGGCAGGTGGGAAGCGCGAGCGCGACCACGCCGTCCGCTTCCTCTCCAGGACATGAGATCAAGCATATCGTATCGTGCGGGAACGTGTTGAGACGAGCCTGAGGACAAATCAACGCCGGTCCCCTGCGGCCTCGGTGGGTGGTATGGTCGGGTTTCCGATGGGACTCGGACGCGTAAACGATGACTACCTCTTGACTAGGAGGTACACGTTATCGACGCGCAGCGGGGTGAGCTTCTTCACTGGGCCTTGTAGTGACATCAGAAGGCCACCGAAGGAAACGTAGGCATTACTGCAGAAGCAAGGACGACATGGTTAGCATATTGGCAAGACGTTTCAAACGGTCGGGCGACTGTTTTAGGGTGACAATTGGACACGCACATTGTATTTCCATCGTACGTTTCCTCGAATTTGTAGATCTTTCCGTGGCACACATAGTCGTAATTATCGGCTATGGTGGATGACATGGCACCCTCTTTGCCGACGTCGCGCCAGCCTTTGTCGTCGTCCTTGCTCCCGTCCGGGGACAGTGTTGTGGTTAGGACGACATGTAGCGAATCCGATACGGCGCAGGGGAACAGCTCGATGTTGATATCGAGGACCATGACGGTCTGGGAATCGGCCGACGTGCATGAGATGCGAGCCACACGGTCATACTTGGTCTGGTCGTAGTCGGTAACTGTGAAGCTCTCCTCGAAGAGAGTGGCATCGCTGACGCCGCCGCCGCTACCAGCGCCTGACATGGTGGTGGTGCTTGCGAGAGATTGAACAATTGGGAAATGGTGGGGGTGGATGTGACCTGCAGGATATTACTCCGTAGGTTGGGTGCTCCTCCCGCCGAGGACTGTTGTAGCCTTCACTAGTGAGGGATAGTTGGTGCTCACGGTTTTTTTTTCCCGCCCAGGATGACGCATATCATTCGGTATCGCTCAAGCGGGGCGAGCCTATCTATCCACCGTTCGGGAACTCCATACACGACACAGGTTTGCAGGAATATCAAAAGCCATACTTTGACAACGAGGCAATTGCCAAACTTGGGCCTACATTGATTGATTTTTTTATCGTCCAGGAGGTGTGCGTATGCAACATCAACCGATCTAAAATAGCCCACGGTCTCGTCGATTACAAGGGTGCGACTACGGTATTGACCCGTCGAGCCGAGCTCGCAGCGTCAGACCAAGGGACGGACTCTGCTCTGTCAAAAGGTTCCCGTCTCCCTTCGCGTCACGATTCACCTCGATGACGGGCAATGTCGTTTCGCAAAAGGAATTCCGTTCTGCGCGCTCCCCGGTTGGCCAACTCCGCCCCAGAAGACAAGGCAATCATAGCGGCTGGCGTTCGACCGTCCCCTCATGATGGCAGATTGACAACATCAACAGGAACCATCACGCTGGACCAGATTCTCGCAGGTCACGCCGGTCTTCCTCTTGGATCGTCGCTTCTCATCCAAGAGTCTGGAACGACGGATTTCGCCGGAACGCTACTACGGTATTTCGCTGCAGAAGGATTAGTACAGGGCCATCACGTTCACGTTCTCGGCGCCGGTGATGAGTGGAGGCGAGATCTTCCCGGGCTGGCCAGCCATGGAAAGCCCAGTGCTACCCAGTTCACTTCGTCTTCGCCTTCGCCTTCGCCGGAAAAGATGAGAATTGCGTGGCGGTACGGAGCTCTCGGCAACGTCCCCAAGCCTGCCAAGGGTACGTGCCACCCGCCGGGCCCGGCAACGCGCGACTAGTGACTGAGACTCAAATGAACTCCAGGTGCTGCAGTAGTTCCGGTCACATCCGACAACGGGAAACCGTTCTGCCATGATTTCGACATGGCTAAGCGACTCGAGTCCGGCGACATCGCCGGTCAGCTCCTCAGCCACCCGCCCAGCAGTGCGCCGAGCCGGTCGGCGCCGTCAGCTCTTGGGGCCTTCATTGCCGACACTGCTTTGAGGCTCAAGGAGTCATCGCCATCATCCATTCATAGGATTATTGTGCCGAGCATCTTGTCTCCAACCTTGTACAGCCCAACAGCTTGCCAACCGACCGAGGTAATACAATTCTTCCATTCCCTGAGGGGTCTGCTGCGACAGTTTCCGACCCAGGTCACGGCCCTGGTGACACTCCCTGTATCACTGTACCCACGATCTACTGGCCTCACAAGGTGGATGGAACTACTCTCCGACGGAGTCCTCGAGCTCATTCCCTTCCAGCACCACAGCCAGATGGGTAGCGGTGGTGCTTTGGAGGGTGACAAGTCGCAGGGCCTGCTGCGAGTTCACTGCCTGCCTGTATTTCATGAGAAGGGTGGTGGTTTAGAAGGTGGCTCCATGAGAGAGGACATGTCCTTTAAGTTGAGCGCATCGAGCGGTCTGGTCATCGTGCCCTTTAGCCTACCCCCTGTCGGAGGGGACGACGGTGCTAATAACTCTTCCAAGCCATCCGAAGATGCGCCTCCCGCTCATTTGCTCGATTTTTGAGCCAGCTACCACTGTGCGAGCATAGAGGTTCCATCCACCAACCATCGGGGTGTGATGGCTGTAAAGTAGACTCCGAAACGGCAGAACAAGCCGCTCCAAGGCCTCCAGCATGACGAGGCTGAAGGTACATGGCTAGCGACTATTAGTTCCATAGAAGAACAGAAATCAATATGACCAAGACAAAATCCCATCTTGCCTTCAGAATTTTAATGCAAAAATATGCTGTATTATTATAGTTCTTCAATCCTTTTATCTATCCAAGTGTGCACTTGCACGATATATTTTTTCGATGCCGCGAGTATTACTTTTCTCAATGCGCTAGCTCATCACCCTAGTAATCGCATGAACAACCATACTTTTTTTTGCCTTGCATTCGTAAATGCGTCTCGAGGTACGAAATTTCCCAGGTAGTACGGAGTACTCTGACCTGTTATTATGTAATAATCTCGACAGGACAAATTGACAATCGATTGATTTCCCTTGAGCGCAAGGGACATTAGAATATCCTGCCAAGCAATTCCTTCTTCTCATTGCGAAGCTTCGGATCTCAGGTAGGATGGATACGCGGAGTACACATACCATGAGGAGATAATCCAATTAGAAAGAGCCCGTATGCAATGCACGTGGGAGATGCCGCCGCCAGCGTCGTCAGCCGTGAATCATTCCCGTGCGACGAGTATCATAGCCCCCATACATACAGTACATTGCAGAATACGTATCATTGTTCATTCCGAGGCAGGTGAACTGCCCATGATACGAAAGCAGTCGGAGTAGCAGTCGGAATCTCAGGATGATGCTCGAAGTATCGCATAACAGTCGTATTTCCATTATTCACATCAAATCGTCAATTTTCAGACCACTCATCGAGTCAGTGCAAGCGTTATGTACCATCGGTATAGGTATGTAAGTATGCGTCTACTTGTGCGAGTATGATTGTCTGTGCGTGACGGTGATGCTGGCGTATCACTCAAGCTTCACGAATGTGACGCGAGAAGTCGCCGCGTGTACTTGAGTACTTAGGTACTTTTTGGGGATGAGAGTAATACAGTATTATTATACTCGCACTGTAATACAGCAATACAGCTAGGTACCTAGTACTTTTACACCGTATAGTACAAAGCACATGAACCTACCTATTCCTGTCCACCCATGTGGCAGCACATGTACAAGCACTTGCGTGCAGGCGTACGTTGTACATGCTTGTGCATAAGAGCGCTCTGTATGGAGTGCGAGTACATTAGTCTTACATTACGTGTGTATTCGTGTACATAGGCATTCATGGAAAGGTGCAATAATATATAGGTGCTCTCAGTCTCGTCGTTGAGTGACTTGTCAGCGGAATGTGCGTTCACGACGGAGTGTGTACGCTCGGAACTGACCTCACCACCATGTAGTCCGTAAATAGTAATAGTTCTGCATGTACTCCGTACCGAGAATAGACAGTGTAACTTGTAGGTAGGTGTACATGTTCTTGCGAGTACGGACGGAGTACTTACTTATAACAGCGTACGGAGTACTCCGTAGGTGCTTGCTTGTAAGTACAAGTATATTCTGCTGTACTCCGCACAAATGAGGACTTAGGTGCCGTTAACAGTACATGCAATGCACGCAGTTTTGCGTGGCAGCAGTACCTGTGCTTTCAGGTCCTTCGACCAAAGGCTCTTTGGGTTTTCTCGCCGTTTGAGAAGGGGTGAATTTGGCCGCGTGGTGCACTTGCACACCTTACTGTACAGTACTTGTACACCTACTTAAGTTCAGTACATGTACAGCTAGGCTAGGCTGCCTTCGGCGGTGCATTAGTAGCACTTACTTACGTGCCAACCAAGTGGCACCACTAGCTGCTGGTTGCAGGGGTTGCTTACTCGTATGAACACATACTTACTTTAGTAGGTAGTACCTACAGTACGAGTACTTGGGTATACAGTACTTGAACGAATGCTTGCACTCGCGTTTTTCGTTGCAGGTTTTTCGCTGTTGGTGTAAGTACTCCGTTACAAAGGAAGGAACGGGTGGCCCACAATTGTTTATAGCGTAAAGTGTAGTTGTAGTGCAGGTGCGCATGTAAGTACAGTAATATTGTCAAGTGCAAGTACAAGTACAGTACGGAGTACTCCGTACAAATCATGAAATCCAAAGGCATCGATAACAAGACTTGACGTGTAATACATGCATGTACATGTCAGGGCAGAAAATGTACAGCACATTCAGGAAAATATTCCTTGCCTACGGAGTACTACCTGCTGGTAATAAAATTTGTACACTTCCATGTACTTGCGTTGTAGGTGTATAGGATGAGTACATACATGTACATGTACTTGCTCTGCGGACTGCGAACGCAACAAACGGCATGCTCAGGCAGACAAGGAGGTGAGTAAGCTCGATAGGTGTACTCCGTATAAAAATAAGTACTCCTCTGCACAAGTACACTTATTTCACACCTTTCCTCAGGTGCATTTCCTTGTAATAGTACGTACCTATGGACAGCCACCTATTCCGTTGGACGGTGAACTCGAGGCATGAATCCATCCCCGTAATGTCGTCACTTGCAAGGTTCTTTGCTCGCACGAACCGTACTGTACACTTACAAGTACTTACAGCCATACTTTGACATCTACACGTACTAAGTAATTACTTGTATTCAAGCCTGCATTTACGGCGTACATGTACACCGAATGTATCTGTACCGTCAAGGACTAACAGCACGATACTCCCTTCCTCACCGCTTCATACCGCCAGCGAAAGAAGGAGCAACATACCAAGTACCTAGTACCAAGAGCACGTGCATGCTGGTGTTGGAGGTAGTGTGTACCCCTAAGTACCAAGTACAGCCAGCATTCTGCCTTCCTCCTACTCCGTACCTGCTGTACACCTCCCTAGCACTTAGGCACTGCCTCTGTGCAAGTAGGGCTTGGTACCGAGTACAAGTAGTACCTAGTGCACAGGCCCGCTGCCGCCCGACGCGTTGCTTTCGGCGCTGCAGCGCTTGTCTCTCTTCCCGACTCCGTCGGCCTGCAGGAGGTCATTAAACGTCGCCCGCTAGTTGCATGACGACTACAACAAAAAGCGGTGCAGTCTGCTCCTTTCGACCTTCGTACTCCGCGCTCTACTCCGTACCCGCAGGCAGGCGCGATCCAATTTTCTGCTTAGACCACCGCGCCCTGGTCAATGTCATGCAATGCAGTTCGTTTCGCCGTCGCCCCCCCTGCCATGCGGCAATGGGCAAGCAAACGGTGACCGTCTGGCCGGCTGGTGGTGCCCAACGGCCACCACCATGCCGACCTCGACGGCCCCAGGGGCGTCCAGACTGAATGTCACCACGTCGCCCCCCTCCCCCAGTTCAAGCGTAGCTGATGGTGCTCGGTTTGACGAGGCCTGCCTGCCTGCTTGGTTCTCTCCACACTCCTTGGTCCAACTCTACTTCGCTGCCAAAGTACGGACGGAGAACTCTACATCCTACACCTGCTGTCGTTCATGACCCCTTCCTTCTCTTGCTCCGATGACGATGCCAATGTCTTCCCTCTTCTTCTGCTTCTGAGATCGAACTTTCTCGTCTTCCATTTTCTACCTCGCACCCGTGTGTCCCTTCTTTCTCCGCCAATAATGAACAGTAGGTCTCCTTCGTGGATTGTCCTCGTTCCCGCCGTCTCTCGCTCGTACTAGACCTTCCGCTGCACAGCGTAATGCCCATATCTCCTCTGTCCTCTCCACCGTTTTCTATTCTTCGTCGTCCGCTCGTCGCCTACAACTTCGATCGTTATTCGTCCTAAACTGCTACCTGGCCTAAGCCTCGGTCAACGTCGTACCCGGGCTCCTACCAACTCATACAGCCAATACCATCATTTGCACCACGACCAAACGACTAGTCATAACAGACATCTTTCTCGTCCACCGTCACTTGCCCCAATAAGCATCGCATTCCCAGAAATCACAGCTACGTGCTCCTCGTGATAGGTTCTGCCTCGCTTCTACTTTGTCGGACGAGGCGACAGCTCAACCTTTTCTAGCCAAGGCAGGCCTCTTGAAGCTCTGGCCCCATACAGACGGTGCTTTCGTCTAGTCCGTCGCACTCTGCATCGCTCATCCTGTCAGATTTTCCCTCGGGGAGCGTCGGAGGAACTGGCGTCTCCGGTTCACCCTTAACTTTGTCAACTACCCCTTCGACCTCCGAGAAAGGCAATGGTAATAGAATAGCTTGCCAGGCAGTTGCCGAAGAGAGCGGGGGAGCATGCCAACTTCGCCGCCTTGCTCGCCCCGACGTCGGGTTCTGCATGAGCGGACACCCTCGGAACGAAACAGGCTTCAGATTCGTCCCGTCCCTTACAGCCCACCCCGTCTCTGCTCCGAGGATCACCCCCCCGTATCACCCTCTCGTTCTCTCTCGAACGTCGCACAAGACTGGCTCTCCTTTTCAAACCGGCAGCAGCAGGAGGACCATGGCAAGCGAGCCTCAGTATTTCTAGCTCCGGGCCTCCACGATCCCTTGCAATCCCATCCGGTCCATGACAACTCAGTCGTTCCAACGGTCGGTGCAGGTGGCGATTTCCTGCGCCTGCCCCTTGGTACCCCTCCGGATGCCGCAATTCGCGGGCCCTCGCCCTCAACGTCAAGCCTCGAGGCTGCGACACCACCCAACTGGACATCTCTGTACGAGTCTCCAGCGCGAGCATTTCCTCCGCCGCCGGGACCCTTGGATTCTTCATCGGCCTCGTCGTCTCCTTCGCCATCCCCCCGCCGTCGAGCCAGCAAGGTCGTTGCCGTCAACTTGGACAAGACCTTCTCCTTGCTTCCACAATCCAACTTCCACCCTTCAGCCACTACCTCTTCGGGGCCTCAACCCTGTTCGCCATCGGCCCCGGCCGCGTCGTCGGATCACTCTCGCTCGAACCTGTTTGGTTCTGGTCTACCCAGCTTGCCTCGGACCCCGTTCTGCAAACAGCCTCTCTCCTCAGGGTCTCTAGACGCCAAAGTCCCGAATCCCAACCTTCCATCATCACGGGACCATCGCCTCCTGCGCAGAGTCCACACGAGAACCGTGGATCAAGATTCACGACCATTTTTTCACCAGGGGCTACCCACTCTCAATGAAGACAGTCCACGAAGCTCATCCATTGGTGTCCGACATCTCCAGAAGCAGTCACGGTACTCCTCCTACTCACTCTCAACCGCATCCGAAACATCCAATTACAAAACATATGCCTCTCCCGCAACAGTCGCTAATTCAGCCGACACCGACGTGGATACCCTACCTCCAGCCTGGAGTCCTTCCGACGCGGACGTCACTGGGGGTTCATCTGCCGCGCGCTCCTTCCAACACCAGCAACATTCAGTGCTCAGTGATGCCGAACCAAACTACGTCGTTTTGCACGACAGCTCGTCTGCTTCATCCGCCGTCGTTGGCAAGGGTCCCCGGCTCCGGCTCGAGTATTCGAGGGAAAGCTTGCTTGTTCCCCCACTGAGACCTACGGCGAGGAGTTTGATCAATAGGTCTGACCGGTCGACGTCCGGCTCTCGATATTCCATCCGCACAGCATCATTGGCTTCCTTCTCCAGCTCGGTCGTCGAGGATGCCACCAGCTTCATACTTGCCGGCGCGCCCACTGTTCATATGCCTCGCAGCATCTTCAAACGATCTGCTTCGCGTCGGACCATCAACACGAAGGCGTTGGAGCCACAGTGGCCCAAATCCCAGCAGCACCAATTGATCGCAACTGAGCGTGAAGGGGCGAACACGAGTGCCCCGTGCTCCGTGGCCCCTGCTCGAAGCCCACTGGCTGTCCACCTCTCGAAACTTGCACCGATTCTTGACCTCGCACATGCGAGATCTGCTCGCATAGCCAGGGAAGCTTCCGAGCCCCCCCACGTAGCACATAGAGTCCTCCGCAGGGATCCTAATGGTACCGCTGCCAGACTTGTGCGAGACCACGACGAGCACGGCGATGGCTTGGCAGATCTAGAGCGGCTTCATCATCGTCCGTCTCGTTCTCGATTATACAGCCTCTTGTCTAGTCATGCATCCGACCGCAACATATGGTCGTCCTGCAGCTCGCAAAGCACGAATTTGCGGTCGTCAATTCCCGCTTGGGCCAGGTAAGCAGATGGCAATGTACCGGCTCGCGCTGGCCCGGGCCGTAAGCGGCGCATCCAGTAACTAACCACCTCTGCAGGGTTTATTATGGCAGCGGTGAACATCGCTTCTTGGCTGCCCAGCCATCGGCAGACTCGCTTCGGTCCCAGTACAAGCATCGTTCGCAAGGCAGCTTCCTTCGCAGTCAACCGCCCAATGAGCCCGCCGAGATTTTGCAGGCCTCGTCTCGAACGCATCATCAGGATGCGGCGTCCTCGCAACAGTATTTCCCCGGCATGGGTGGCGATGTCGACAACGAAATAACACGACACCAACCTGTGTCTATAGCTCGCACGGCGAAGAAGCAAACCTCCAGCATTTGGTCTCCACATCTTCGCCAGGACAGACGCGCGAAACCAAGTAACTTTTGGGAGGCACAATCTGCGGAATGGTCTGGCGATGGCGCCACTCAAGCCTACTCACGCATGCAGCCTATCTTTTTCATTGCAGGCTTTGTTTTCCCCTTTGGTGAGTTTTCCCCTTTTCCTAAGAAGTTGCCGATATGTAGCGGTTCAACTGATTTTTATTTCAATAGCTTGGATGTTTGCTTCTTTTCTACCAATCGCGCCGAGACCGATATTCGAGGTGGCAGAAGTACACAGCACCAGCCGCGTCGACAGAGAGAAGGAAGCCCAACAGCAGGTGCATGAATCTCCCGACGTGCACCGCTACGGCCGAGCCCGCTGGTGGAGAAATCTCAATCGAGCCATGTCCATAGTCGGCCTGATTGTCATCGGTGCTATCATTGCCCTTGTTGTCACCGGATCCAAGCAACAGTGGACTCTGTAGTTATCGGCGCCCACCTTTCGCCACTGCGAACACCAACTCGTCAAACCCTGGTCACAACAGGTTCTTGATGACTTAGACGAAATGACGACGGCAAACGGTTTCCTAGCACTATTCAACACTTCTTCCCTCATCACTTGTCTGCCATTCTGTTTACATATTGTTCTCCTTAGCGGCTGCCTTGTAATGATATTAATGCGCTGACCTGTATGATGACATTCACTGTTTTACGTCGATATGAGTTCTGGGTCGATTTTAGTCAGGGGAGTGCTGCATGCTTCTGGGGTCGAGGCTACATGTGCGCTCTCATTTCTCTTTGTCATGGCGATGTGCTGATCTTTGAATCATTCTTATGTTGTTGGAGTGTGGGTGAGGGGCAAACACAATGTAGGCATGTGTCTACGAACTTGTCTCACAATATATTGGCACACCTGTGCATAGCTTTCGGGTTCGTTCCGGTGGCCATATCCCTGACGCGTTCGTAGTTATTTTATTGTATCATGTCCATGCCTATGTCAATAGCTAGCTGGCCTGTCAGTGGGCTCGTAATCGACAAGTGGCCAATTGCGCTGTCTGACAAAGACGACGTGAGCGAGCAGAATACAACCCCACGCGTCTACATAGCCTTCTTTCTTTGTAGGGCATCTACTTCTGCCCTAATCTCCTCGACTGCTTCATGTACGTCACGCTCAAGGTCTCTGGAGATGCCCAATATTGGTTCCTTGCCCGTTAGGCTGTCGGAACTCATCGATCGCACCAGCTTCGAACTGGCCTTACCCTGTGCCTTCTCCAATTGTGCCTTGAGCATGGCCTTGCCTGGCGATGCGAAGAAGACGAGGGCGGCAACGGTCCAAACAAAGGCATAGTAGTAAACTTGGGCCCATGCATGAACGGAGCCGCCAAAAGAGAGCAGCAGGAATGGAGTTGTGACAAAGGAGAATGTCAGCTGAGTCGCCAAATAGCTTGCCACGTCGTAGTACTTTTTGTTGCGGGACGGCCCGCTGGTGACAGGATCCAAGAAGAAGGGGCGGACAAAGCGGCGAAAGTCTACGCGGTTCGATCCGTCAGCCCTTCGAACAGCATGAAGATAATCAGGAGAAAAAAAGGGGGTAGACATCATGAAAGGATGAACAAAAAGAGGCGCTGGGCAACGTACTCTTGGCCGCTGTCTGTATCAAACTAGCCAAAACAAAAGACATGTAATAGCCAGGATAAAAGCCATGCCAAAAGGCGCTGGAAACAAATGTAGCCATACTAGCGCGGAAGCCAGGTTTTTTACCCCTGGGAGTGACCCGAAGGTAGATGTAGTTTCGTAGCCAATTGTTCGTGTTCATGTTCCAGCCAGCCAGGTAGGCCCTCGGGTTTTGAGCCGTTTCCACCACCCAGGGATCGATATTTTGAAGGCGATTCCATGAGATCCTTCCTGTGATTGGATCAACGCCATTGTAACCCAGGCCCGCGAGGATACAAGAGCCTTCTGTCAGGGTCCAGACGCCGTAGTACTTGAACCTGGCCACAAGATTGACCATGTACATGATCCAAATACGGTAAAGCAAGCCGTGCCGCGCGTATTGTTCAGAAAGTAGCTGCATATAGCCAAAGCGACCTGCGAGGGCAACGTAGAGACCAATCCAGATGAGGCCGCGTAATGCCTTCAAGACGGCGGGGGTGCCGCTTCGGGGGATCTTACGCTTCTTCCGCACCGGGGGTCTCTTGGCCGGATCCACGTCGGCGGAAACATCAAACATGGATGTGTCAATCCAGCGGCGATACTCGGCGTAATCGAAGGCAGGGCCGGCGAGCAGGCTGGGGAAAAAGAGGATGTAGCCAGCAAAGTCGAGGATCGGGGGTAAACTCTTCAAGGAGCGGTCCTTTTGGAAGTCAGAGAGGAGCTCCGGTTCCAGCTGGCCATCGGCAACGTTCCAGCAGAAGGCACTGAGCTTCATCACCAACACCATCTGAGCACCACTGATGTCGACAACCTGGGCACTATCGGCAATCTGGCGGCGGATATGGCTGAGGGACATGTGGCCCATGACAAAGACGAAGCCAATCCATGGCATGTAGGGGCTCCTCCGCAGGTACTTTGCAATGCAATAGGTGCCTGTAGAGCTAATGAGCAAGGTTGCAATGCCATCCCATAGATCGAAAAGGCCAACGAGATAGAAGAGAGAGGTGCTGTAGGGAGGTCCATGTCAACTTGACTTTTCGCGGCAGTACGGAAGCTCCAAGGTAAGACTTTATACCAGATGATGAATATGTTTTTGAGGTAAGGCTTCGAGTCGGGCACGCGCTTGAGGAGGCCGGATAACGGGTAGGACAGGAGAAAGGAGAAAATTATTTTGACTGAGGTGAAGAGCAGTGTTAGCGCAAGGACCAAGCTGTCATGTTCGTCAGAGGCCTCTGTCGCTAACGTTCATCTGGTGAGGAACCGGCGGTGCTCGAGAGAGCCTCGAAAGCTATCGAGGCAAGAGAAGTATGTCAGCGTACAACGGTGGACTTGGCACGATGGCGGAAAGGGGCCCTACTCACGACGATGCACGAGAGCCAGCATAGCTCAAGCTGTCGAGGCCGAGCCTCAGGGAAACAATATTTGTCAAGTAGGTATCAAACGTCCACAATATGATGTCGAGCAGGATCTGGTCATGGGGTAATACAGCCCACAAAGAGCATTTCCCCCATACGGTAAGCAGTGCGACTGGTGCCCACCTTGCTGACCCGAGGCTCAAGTGGTTGGCGCAGGGAGCACAAGTTACCTATACGGAAATATAATACTGTAAGCTAAGTACTTGTATTGCATACTTAGCTCCCTTGAACTAATGGCGGGCTGAGGTTCGGCAAAAATGCCCCACAAGAGGAAGGATACTGCATGGATGTAATACTTCGTACTCCGTAATACTTCATATTACAGTACAAGTACAGTATTTGAGTGCACTTGAACAAGAATATTGTACGGATTAATTACGGGTTACTCCGTACGGATTGTACTCCGGTTAACTATTTGCCTGGAGGGGAAGGCTCGGTACTGTTCATGTACAGTACCTAGTGCGGAGTACATGTACTTAGACGCTGAAGAATACTACCAAAAACATGGCCACCCAACTATCAGATCACCAAAAATATCCAACATTAATGAGTCTATACATAACTTCAACTGTATAACTCATATACAATATTCATTCATTGCTGCAACTAGCTGTGCAATACATAAGTATGTACACGCATATATTGAGACTCAACTTGTGGGCAGAGTACAAGGCAGTCTACTGGGTGCAAGCAGCTAGAGCGCACCTGACTTGCTGAGGGACTGTGGGGCACATTGTATTGCAGCTTTGAGCTCGGAGGATCTTCTTCCTTTCTTTCGTGTGAAACGTCCTGTGGCCATATGCGGAGCACAGGAAGGGGGCTAATGGTCACGTGACATCATCAATTACCTCGTTGCATATAACACATACTCCGTAGTTAAAAATATATATCCATGCTTATAGATATATACTGCAAGAAAAATGTTGGCGAAAATAATTTTTTAAAGAACTATTAACTGTTTTATCTATAAAACTCCCAAGTATTCATTTTATTTGTATAAATCATCCGTTTCGATAAACTGATCATATACGGAGTACTCCGTACTTACAGTATTCATGTTTCAAAATGTACAGGTACGTACCCAAAATGGCTAGCGAAATGCCATTAACGCCTAACGTGCACCGTTAACGGAGTACGCACTTGCAGGAATGTTTTTGTACCAGTACAGGACTCCGTGCTGTATTGTACGTAAGTACAAGTTGTCGTCTGTGCCGGCCCATCTTGTTTGTACATACTTAGTCGGGGTTATTCGTGTGAACCAGAAAACTATCCAACGAAGCCACCTCACCTCGTATTGCGCGGCTCGTATTGTCATTGAAACTGTCATCACAACACCGCCAGCGTGCTTCTCTTGGCATTGGGCACACGGTTCATCCAGACCTCGTTCCCTCCGTGCCGCTGATTCTTGACAGAGCTGGCCGGTCCGGTTTTCTTTTTCGTCCCTCTCGCATGCCTCTTTCTCTACATTGACGATGATGCCAAGGCATCACAAGAGCGGCTTTGCCAACGGCTTGCCGCACGGGAACACATTTGACATCTCTCCCCACAGGTAAACAGTCCCCCCGGTCGACCAAGGTGTCTCTGCGCTATTATCGGCTATGCTAAGCACCGAAATGCGCAACAAACAGGTTTCAACCTCGAAGCTCGGCACCCGGAACTCGACGTCGAAGAAAAACTCTGTTCCGCCTCGGCATAATTGTGGTGTTGGTTGTCCTCGCCGGTGTGTGGTTGTGGCCTTCCCATCCCGTTTTCTCTATTCTGTCCTTTGGCCTCCTGACCTCGTCGGTCGATCTCGAACTGGAAACGGTCCGGTACTACGATCTATCCAATGTGCAAGGGACTGCTCGTGGCTGGGAGCGTGAGGAGCGCATCCTGCTTTGCGTACCCCTCCGCGATGCCGAGCCGCATCTGGCCATGTTCTTCTCACACCTGCGCAATTTCACCTACCCCCATCATCTCATCGACCTTGCATTTCTCGTATCAGATTCCAAGGACCGAACGCTTCAGCTGTTGGTCGAGAATCTAGAGGTGATCCAGGCAGACGAAGACGCGAAGTTACCCTATGGCGAAATCTCCATCATCGAGAAGGATTTCGGGCAAAAGGTCAACCAAGACGTGGAGAGCCGTCACGGATTTGCAGCGCAGGCGAGCCGCAGAAAGTTGATGGCGCAAGCTCGGAACTGGCTCCTGAGTGCAGCACTCAGACCCTATCATTCCTGGGTCTACTGGCGCGATGTCGACGTTGAGACGGCCCCCTTCACCATTCTTGAAGATCTGATGCGCCACAACAAGGATGTCATCGTTCCGAGTAAGTCTCGGACCTTGCATTTCCGCAGTTCTGTGCCTGGCCACTCTCTGACTCGGTGATAGATGTTTGGCGGCCCCTACCGGACTGGCTAGGCGGTGAGCAGCCCTACGACTTGAACTCGTGGCAAGAATCAGAGACAGCACTCGCACTGGCCGACACGCTCGATGAAGATGCCGTCATTGTCGAAGGCTACGCAGAGTACGCCACATGGAGACCGCACCTGGCATACCTTCGCGATCCTTTCGGAGATCCAGACATGGAAATGGAAATTGACGGCGTCGGAGGTGTCAGCATTCTGGCGAAGGCCAAGGTCTTCCGCAGCGGCGTACACTTTCCCGCATTCAGCTTCCAGAAACATGCCGAAACGGAGGGTTTCGGCAAGGTATGTCTGCCTAATCCCACTTCCGTCTCCGTCTCCGTCTCCGTGCATGACGACTCTAGGTTCGGACCGTAAGAGCGCTAACATTGGTGATAGATGGCGAGGCGGATGGATTACTCGGTGGTTGGTTTGCCCCACTACGTCATTTGGCATCTATACGAGCCCAGCGTAGACGACATTAGACACATGGAGGTATGATAACAGGTCGATGCTTTTCAAGAATGATTTTGACTGACTAACTGGACGTGCAGGAAATGGAGCAGGAGCGGATTGCGCGTGAGAAGGAAGAGCAAGAGAAGAAGGAGAAGGAGAAGAAGATCAAGGAAGAGTTTGGAGATGCCAATCCCCAGTGGGAGAAAGACAAACAGGACTTGCAGTCGCAGAAGAAGAAGCAGGATGCCGATTCCCTCGGCAAAGGAGCGGCAGCCAAAGCAGCTGGGGCGGCAGCCGGAGGTGATAAGCCTGCCGCCGGAGCCGCCGCAAAGGCCGCTGCGAAGGCTGCTGCGAAGGCTGCTGCGAAGGCCGGTGCTAAGCCCGCCGCCGGAGCGGCTGCTAAGGCCGCTGCCAAGGCTGGTGCTAAGCCCGCCGCCGGAGCGGCTGCTAAGGCCGCTGCCAAGGCCGCTGCTTGATCGTCCCATCATTGCAACATACGTCGATGAAAGTCGTAATTTTCTTTTCCATATTTCCCATGCAATCGCTCAGTCAAGCTTGCCGCCCTTGCGGCAGAATAGATAGTAGCCAATGTTAGCTTTCCAGTACGACAAGAATCAGATTGACTTCGTGAGCATAACCCTAGCGAGGTTGGTGGGTTCTATTTTTATTCAATATCAGGATCATGCAATCGTTCACGCTTCGTTGGCCCAGCGAACCTATCCATAGGAGATCCATGGCGATACATATTTCCGATAAGCAGTAGACGAAGCAGGAACGAACGTTCGGTTCGTTTTGATAGTAAGGAAGAGAACATCGACTCGGTAACTAAAGTCTGGCTGCGGGGAACTACTGCAAGGACTCCCTTCAAGCACAAAATGGCTCTACAACAGGGAGATATATGCTGTTACTCAAGCTGCCAGTTGCACTTGGACCTCCCCGTTAGGCATCCCAAAGTATGCGGCAATAGGCTTCTGGGTTTGCAGCTCCTTGGGCAGGCTAGCGGCTTGCTGTCCATTGGATTCGTGAAACAAGCCAATCTCGACGACACCAGGAACGCGGAGCAACTCTTGGGCCAAAAGGTCGATATGCCAGACCCCATTCATGCCCTTACCTTCCGTCTCCGCCGTCAAATCCTTGGATAACAGAAGGGGGGGGAATGGGGCATCTATGATCCACATGCCATTGTCGGTCACGCATTCTCCGGCTTTGTTGGGCAATCCGGACCGGATGGTCGCATTGGCGCTGCCCATGGTGCGAAGACGGGACAGAACGTCCGGGGCGGCAAGGGGGACAACCTCAATGGGGATCGTCTTCCACTTGGTACACAGCCTCGTGGACTGCTTGCGTGAGTCTTGCGTTGAATTGCGTTAACGGCTTATTCCCATCTGCCTTACGGATGGATGAACATGTGACGATACTTACCCGCAACTGCAATAAACTTCCTGGCCGCGACGGCCACGAGCTTCTCCTGGAGCAGACAGGCGCCACCACCCTTGATCAGGTTGAGTTCTTCATCCACTTCATCTGCGCCGTCGAACGCGACATCGAGAGCCACAGGCAGTCCGTCCAGAATTGGCCGTTCGTCGAGGTTGCAGAGTGTCAGGCCAGCCTTTCGAATCAGACCCTTCGACTGGCTACCGGTGGGGATGAAAGTCATCTGGCCGTAGAACTCTGGTCCTTTGCCAACGATAGCTTCTACAACGTAGACGACCGTGCTGCCAGAACCAATGCCAATGTACTTGTATTTTGGCAACAAATGCTCATCGACGGCCCGGGCAGCTGCGAGTTTCTTCGCAGCCTCGATGAGAGTTGCGTCGGCCATAGTTCGGCGGGACCTTGTCGGTACTTTGCACGCGTGGTATTATAACTTTAATGACGGGAGAATGAAAAGATTGAACTTGCCCGGACCATTTTTGTTACCATCAACGAAGCCTTGCGAGGAGGGGAGTTGGGATTTGAACGAACAGAGTGGATAAGTCGTCCCAGTATGTACTTACTGTACAGTACGTACTTCACGCAAGGTACACAGAACTCTGGGTCGTAATCGGGATTTTCGAGGTGAAGAGCTACAAGCACTGATTTACAAGTACTTGTACTTACCTTGGACTGTCACCACCCGCATGCCGCTAGGGGTTGGTAGGTACTTGTACTTGCTTGCACGTAATAGGAGTACTGTACGGATCAAGTACATTCAAGCTCAAGCAGGGCATATTCTTGTACTGTAATTGTCTTGTGCAAGTATACTGTACTAAGTCATAAGCATGAGGTTCTAAACACATGTGTGTATTAATACTTACTTGCACGAAAAAGTGCCTTATTGTGTGGGTACTTAGCTCTGACAGAGTACTCCGTACCATGGCTAGGTAGCTGGTATCGACGCTACTCCGCAGATCTCGTCTGTACCCAGTGCTTCAACATCTATCGGAACCTGCCAAGGAGAATCGATTCACCGTCCCCGTCCTTGGAGAGCACGACGAAATGCGATGCAGAGTACGCAAGATTCTTGGACTTGTAGCTTCATCCTTTGCAGTACCAATTCACTCGCTTCCAGGTTGCTCTTGCATAACCCCTCCAACTAAAGCTGTCCCATGAACTTATGGCATCGGCTTGAGCAGCAGTGGGTGTGATATGACTTCCTCGTAAGCCCATCCATCCTGGGTGAGTCAAGGGGATGAATGAGCGCATGTGCGTGGGTGCACAGAAAAACAACAGGTACATGCCACTTCTTGAATCGTATTCGTTCACGCAACCCCTTCAGCCCCTTGCTGGCTGGCATGCAAGCACCGTGCTCACTCATCCATGGCAGGCTTCTGGCCCTCAAGCACCATCTTCATCATCTGATCACCTACCACCTTCGCGTCGGCGAAGCGCGGCTCGAAAAATTGCTGCGTACTAACGAAGCGCTTCTCCCACGTCTCGAAGTGACCGAGGGTCACGCACTCGGCCCATCCGCGGGCTGCAAAGGTGAACTCGAGGTCGTCGCTGCGATACGTCTTGTCCTCGACCGCCGTACGCAGCGCCGAGTCCAGCAAGGAGGTGTTTCGAAACAGGTGCTCCGTCACGCCCAGCCGCAGCCGGAAGAGCGGAGTGCTGCACAACATGTGGTCGTAGGGCACGATGTCGAGTGCTGCCCAGCAGTCAACCATGGCGACGAGCGAGAGGTGGTTGTTCGGTCGCGCCGGCGCGTCCGACGGCGTGCCGAGGGAGAAGTAGGACAGCATCGACGATTCGATGAGCGGTCGTTTTTCCCACGTCGTCGACGGACCGAACACCTTGTCGCGAGCGTGGTAGACGCGCTTCCGGAGCCCGTCGAGGTTTCCCTCGAGCATGAGCTTGTACAGGTCCGTCACGCTCTTCGCGTACTGCGCGACCTGCTCTCGAGCCTCCGGGTTGAGGATGGCGAGCCCGGCGTAGACGTGCCACTTCTGGCTGTAGATGCGGAGCATTATGTTGACCTTGACATTCTCCATGCCTCCCACGTACCGGCTCAGCTCCCAGGGGAACTGCCGGTTCGCGTGCCATGCCTTGCCCATCGACAGAAAGGCTGCGTGCGTCACCGCCTGTGTGTCGGCCGTGATCCGATCGTGTTCTCGGGCCGTGAGGTAGACAAATTTGGACCGCAGACAACTCAGCACCGTCTCGACCTGGCGCAGCGTCGAGTCGGAAGCACGGTGCTGGATGAGCACCAGCGGCTGGTTGTGGGGATCCACCCCGGGGCCGTGGAGGGAGTGGCAGGAGACGATGGACACGTCGGCGGGGAGGTGAGCCTCGAAGGCTGCGATCTCGGGCGATTTGCACGATGTCTGGCCGCCGACGATGGCTCCCATCTTGGTGGCTGGACCCCCTCCATTAGAACGAATCTGGGCTACACAAGTACAGAACGAGAGAGGAACGCATACAAGGGCCGTACTGGCCAATCACACGGTCGATCACAGCCGCCTCGACGCTGTAGATGATATAATCGCTGGCTCGGGATACGAGATGGCCGTTGCGACAGATTTCAATGTTTTTCTAATCTCTGACCGATTCAGCATGCGACATTGGCGCGCAAAGCATTGGCAGCTACAGCAGCCGAGGACGCAGTTCGTACTCTTCCGGTGTACTTTTCCTTGAGACTATCGTAGCTATCTTCCCTGTCGCAGGCCAGGATCCTATCCGCGGAACATTACGTGTCATCATTGTCCTGCCTGAGCCATGGTCAGCGTCTTCTCGTATTGAACCCGAGCCACGGTCAAACAGATGAGGGAAAGTGCAGTTTTCTTCAGACTGTAGTGTAAAAAGGTAGCTAGCATGTTCATCAGTGAGAATCCGGGCCAGGGACTGGGAGCCGGAACGGACCCCAGGTGGACCCGGATAATACTCGAGCCAAATGCGCTCTAGTCATCAGGAGAAAACGAGGACGGAGATGATGAAAGGAAAGTGAGAAGGAAAAGGGTGAGCTTACCAAAGCTACGGCGGAACCGTAGCGATCAACGCCTCACACAGATCCGCATCATTCACATCACCATGGCAACTCACCTCCAGCCAGCGGCAGATAGCTTCTCGGCGTACATCCTGCCCATGTCACCCATGCCTATCAGTCCAACGACAAAATTTTCCATGTCGGCTGGGATAGCGAACGTAGCCATCACTTCTGTCTGCTGCTGGACGGACTGAAACAGAAGCCAAGGCTAGCATTGCAGGTGCCCCTCCGAGGCAAGACTTCCTGAGCTCTCTCCAATGATCAACGGCGGCGCGCTTGAGAAAGCGAGGGCTGTAGTCAAAGTGAAGCTCGCGGGCGGTCTTGGGAAGAAGGAGGAAAGAAAATTAGGTTTAGTAGGTAACGAGAAATTTTATATTGCTTTTGAGGTCGTTATTGCTTATTAAGCCATTGTGGGCAGGAAATCTGGGTAGGTGGAGGTGCCCCTCCTTGCTTTGCCCATGTAAGTAGGGCGTACTCCGTACAAGTACTGTACTTACTGTACTTGTTTGTACACGTAAGTAAGTACTCCGTGCTGATATTGCTTGTACAAGTACTTATGTCCACCTGTGAGCACTCCTACTCCGTAACTACTATGCGCAAGGAATCAAATTGCCATATGAGTCAGGAGAACACAATTGTCTTCAACTATTTCGAAGGTCATGATGGGCAGAAATATAGATAAATGTATGTAATTACATGTTATTTCTCGCTGCATGTAAATGTACTATCAACAATATCGTTGACATTGACGTAGGGTAAGCTGCCACTGAGAGATACAGGTAGGTACATGATAATAATATTCGGTAAGTACTTTTACGTTCCTGCATTCTCCTCCTTCAGGGTTCCTCCCAGGAATCAAGGCTCCACGCCCTACCGGAACTCCAGGGCCCAAAAGCAAGAGAGTATTCACATACCACTGTACAATTATTTGCACATACTTACTTCCTACTTACATACTTATGCGTCAGTACATCTATATCTAACTGCCCTGCAAATCGTCCATCTCGGTTCCTGATCGGCGAACTCCTAAACTCCTTGGCATGGACGGCACATTTGCCTTGGGCTCCAATGGCTCCGGTCAACTAGGCATTGGCCACAAGGACGACGTCTGCGTACCGAAACAATCTCAATTCTACCCCAGCCCTCCATCCTCTCCCGTCGTAAAGATTGCTGCCGGAGGAAATCACGCCCTTCTTCTCACGCAGGCCGGTGAGCTGTATTGGAGCGGTGACTCGACGAGCGGGGCCTGTGGTGCCACAACGTCTCAAGTCTCAGCCTCGGTCTTTCAACAGGTTCGCCTCACCAATGACGCTCAGGAACAAGCCGTCGGCCACATCGAACTCGTCGCCGTTACGTGGGAGGCGTCATTTATCGTGGCAAGAGATGGCCAAGGCAAGAGGACAAATCTCTTCTCCTTCGGTGCCGGCAACAAGGGCGAGCTGGGCGTCGGGGAACTATTGGTGCGAACGCCAACGGCCACCCTTTTCAAAGGGTTTCCCCCCGCCCACACCGAGATTGTCGATCTAGACGCCTGCATGGGACACGTCGTTGTCGTCTTGAGCAACGGAGATGCCTACGGCTGGGGCAATGGCCGCAAGGGGCAAATAGGCCTTCCGGGCGCCGTAGTTCATTCACCGCGCAAGATCGACAACGTAGGCTTCAGCGTGTCGCGAGCAGTATGCGCCAAAGAATCGACATGCTTGTTTGGAGAAGCCGGGAGCGGAGAGATGCGGATAGTAGGATCGGATAAGTGGGGTTTATGCTCCAAAGCACCTGCTGAGGCGCCAGCGTGGATAGATGTTGCTGCCAGCTGGGGCGACTTCTACATATTGCGGCAAGATGGCTCATTGTTGGGCTGGGGCCGAGATGATCACGGCCAACTCCCTCCTCCAAATCTTCCTCGTATCGTCAAGATTGCCGCTGGCAGCGAACACGTCGTCGCCCTCTCGGAAGACGGCGACGTGCTGGCATGGGGATGGAGCGAGCACGGAAACTGCGGGCCGCAACTTGATACCAACAATGTCAAAGGCCGGCCGAGGGCGATCGCCTCATCCAAATACATCCCACCCAGTTGTCGCATAGATGGCATCGGTGCTGGATGGGCCACCAGTTGGATCTGCATCCAGAGTGCGGGCTCTTCGGAAACTGAGGATCGACCCGGTTGTGATTCCGCCACATCTCGAGTCTAACAGCATAGCTTTAGTCAGGAAAAAGTGCTAGGCCCTTCACGTCTGACAGCTTTTGTGTCGGTTCCAGAAACGTCGACGGAGCGGGAAGATCCGCCGACTCGTCCACGGCGCCGTGCCTTTCCTCCACCCGGCTCATGGCCATGGCCGTGTGATGCTGTGACGGATTGTTTGTCAGTCAGTCGACTCTACACCGTCGCGTCCGGTACGCACAGATACAAGGGCACTCACGGGATCGGCACTGTGGTCCCACTCTAGTCTAGTATCTTCCTCGCCGTCATCCTCATCCTGAACCGGTTCCCAGCCGGCGTCATCCACAAACAAGGACTCTGATCTCAACGTCGGCGGAGGCGGCTTCTGTGACGGCCGCAGATCAAAGGCGCCGATTCGAGAAGCGCTGGCCCTCGCAGCACTGACATGGGGTGTCGAACTTGGTCCCGGCCCTCTGAGTGAGGGGAACGGCACCGGCGACGGCACGGCTTGGGCTTGTACCAGCTTCTGCGGTGGGTTGAACGGTCCCATGCTCGTTCCGTCCGTCGGCGGCTCCAATCGGGTACCTGTGCTTTGTGGTCCATTCTTGCGACCCTTTCTCGTCTTCTGCTTCGCGTTGCTCCCCCGCTCCCCGACTGTCATGATCAGGAATTCGCACGAGATGGCGTCGCCAGTATAGGAGAGCTGGATAGGTCGAGCGGGAAGAGCGTATCGGGCTGACAGAACGTTGCCCGTAATGCCGGCGTGCTGGATGATGGCGCGAAAATCCTTGACGGAAATGACAATGTGGAGCTTGTCCTCGACATCGATGTCGTCGAATTCGTCCACCTCGACGGCGATGGACGTTTGCAGTGGCTTCTTGAGAACCGCTTCGAGCGAGGTCAGTGGTCACGCCATCGTAGAGCATAAATAAAATTCACCCACCATCTTCGCTCACCGTCTTTTCGCTAAAGCAAGTGAAGTTTACCCGATCGCCATCGGTGTTGATGTCGAGGTACTCGATACCTGGGCCAAAATGATCCATCAGCTGCCGAAGAGTTCTTGAAGAAATCGTCCAGTGATGCGGAGAGTCCTCTCTGCTGAACTTTGCATGTACAGGAACGGCGACCTCGAAGGGGAGACGGTGCGTGGAGGTCAGCCCGTTTCTGAATACGATGCGAGCAATGAACCGGCTGTTGACACCCTCGCCATCCTCAATCGCAACATCACACCGCTCGATCAGTGATTGCTTCTCGGCATCCCTCTGGATGTCGACGCTGGACCGGCTCCTGAAAAGTGAAATGAGGGCCTGCAGTTCGATTTCAGCGACCCAGGAAAGAGAGGAACGATGCCTCCCGGCATGATCCAACATACGCGAATGTAGAGACTACAGTAAACTCTTTCTCGAAACTGGCCTCCCGGCTGGTACTGATATCTCGAGAAGAACTTGCTTGTCGCAAACCGCACGCTGGCGTAGGCAGACTTGGAGTTATTGAGGGTTGTGAGAATAAACTATAGTCATCATGGTTGATCTTGGTAAGTGGATCAAGCACTGGTCATCGATCGGTACGGCACGATGATGCACTAACGGAATCCTTTCGAGCCTCCAGGAAGACGTCGTCGCTGAACTTGTTCAGGCAGATGAGCGCATCGCGAAACCCTGTCACGCCTTCTTCGCTTAATGTGAACTCGAGCACTGCCATCACGACTGTTCGATGTCGTTCCCTCCCGATTCTTGCAGTGGCGAAACCTGCGTTACACAAACATGGACGGGATATCGAAGAAAATGCGCTTATCCCTTTTGGTGCACCATCGATAAACCCCTATCTGGTTCGCCTATAAGCATCTAGAATGATGCACACCTATTACTCCGTACAGTATGAGTACATGTACTGTACTCCTCACTCCTCGTCTATGCTTATCGCGAGCATATAATCTGTCGTTATTGTGTTTTAGGGAAAGAAATAAAATAGTTGCACCCCGAAATGCTCACATATTTGCCATTGATGTCTTTACAGCAATGAATACTACTAGATGGTGGCAGCCCCAAGAGCTACAGCAGTGGTTACGCTGTGGTTCGCAACGTGTACAAGCTTACCAGCTGAGTCACCATGATCGGGTTGCGAACATATCAATCGCAGGGGGTATAAGCTATGATTGAGTGAAAAAAGGCCATGAATGACAACGAGTTATTGCTTGAAAGGGTAGAGTTGCAATCATATTTTTTTGATACCTCGACGGATGAAATCGCAAAACCTCCAAGCCTCGGCCGCAGTCATAAATACATGCTCTACCGTCTGAAGCACTTGCTTGTACAGGGTAACGAGCACACACGTACGGAGTAAAAGAGAGCCACATCGCATCCAGCCAATAACAGCAAAGGCGTTCTGGGTGACCAAATCCGTGCCCGGCCCCGTTGGCTGGTAATAATGAACCAAGTACTCCGTACTGCAAATGGGCATGCGCAGGTATTATTAGTGTAAGTACTCCGTACAGTACTTAAGTAAAGCACAAGTAAGTTTAGTGCTTTCTGCCCATGTACTCCGTACTTGTAAGTACGACTACTTGCCAAAAAAAAGAGGAACTGGCAAGAGAAATAATTATTCGACCTCAACCACCAGCACCTCGGCCGCCGAATACATTGACGAACTGAGAGCTACGTGGGCATCAGGCAGGTTGCAGATGAGAAGGGCTTGGAGAGCCCTGTCTTTCGGTCCTTTTCACACTGCCGCCTCGTCTGTTCCTATACTGCACCCATCACGCACGCTTTTCATGGCTTCCACCAAGGCTCCCGAGCCGCCAAACGTTGCCAAAGATGCATCCGTGCCTGTACCAGCCAACGTCAATAGGGGGCTGAAAAGGACACATGCGGCAAGCAACTTTCGCAATGGCGGCAGCGGCAGCTCCCGCGGCTGGAAACAGAAAAAGACCAAGAGAGAGCGAAACGTGACGGAGGGCTCGTCCGAGGAAGTCCTCAGACATGATATCCAAGCCTTGCTCGGATCGAGAAGGTCCACCGACATCGACGAGGGAACCGAGTCTCTGCCCGAAGAGGGAGCCGAGATCGAGGTCGACGTTCTCGAGCTCTCTTCTACTGGCGATGGACTCGCCATGCGGTCTGGTTCCAACCAGGTCTACGTCGTCCCCTTCGCCGTCCCCGGCGACACGGTGCGCGTCAGGGTCTTTCGCCACATCCGCCACGAGAACCAGACGGTCGCCGATTTCGTCTCCGTCACCAAGCCCTCTCCACTTCGCGACGATGCCCGCGTCCAGTGCAAGTACTTTGCATCCTGCGGCGGTTGCCAATTCCAGATGCTCGACTATTCTGAGCAGCTAAAGCTCAAGCGGCGCGTCCTCGAGAAAGCGTACCGCAACTTTTCCAACCTCCCCGCCGAGCTCATCCCGACCATCGAGGATACCATAAGCAGCCCCTTGCAATATGGGTATCGCACCAAGCTGACGCCGCACTTTGACGGCCCCCCCGGCTCCCGCGCTGGCAGGCGGAAGCAGACAAAGGCTGTCGCTTTTGAGAGCTGCCCCGACATCGGCTTCATGCAAAAGGGCAAGCGGAAGGTGCTCGACATCGAGGACTGCCCCATCGGGACCAGCGCCGTGAGACTCGGCATGGCGCGCGAGAGGGGTAGGATGCAGACCGAGTTCGACAAGTACCAGCGTGGCGCCACCATCTTGCTGCGCGAACACACCACTCGATACCCCAAGGATAGCAACGAGATACCCAGCCAGCTCCCTCCGCATACGGCTAGAGGGGAGTCTGATGACTTTGTCTACATCAAGTCGTGCGAGACGGATTCCAAGGCCACGACGACCGAGTACGTTGGCTCCCACACCTTCACCAACCCGGCCGGTTCCTTTTTCCAGAACAACAACTCGATCCTACCCAAGTTCACTTCCTACATCAAGCAGCACATCCTACCGCCCCTCCCCCCCCCGTCCTCCACCCTGTCGCCCATCAAGTACCTCATCGATGCCTACTCCGGCTCCGGCCTCTTCACCGTCACCCTCTCCTCCGTCTTTCAGCACTCGACGGGTATCGATATCGCTGCCGACTCGATCGCCTCCGCTCGCCGCAACGCTGCCCTCAACGGCCTTGGCGAGGACCGCTGCAAGTTCATCGCCGCCGACGCGGGCGAGCTCTTCAAGAACGTCCAGTATCCAGCCGACGAGACGGTCGTTCTGCTCGACCCTCCGCGCAAGGGCTGCGACGCCAGCTTCCTGGCGCAGCTGCGTAAGTTTGGGCCCAGAAGGGTGCTGTACGTCAGCTGCAACGTCCACACTCAAGCCAGGGACGTCGGCGTCTTGGCCTGCGGCGATGGCGACGGCGCCAGGTACAACCTGGAAAGCTTGGTCGGCTTCGACTTCTTCCCCCAGACCGGCCATGTCGAGGGGGTGGCGATTCTGAATAGGCATGACAATGACGGCAGCGCCGAGACCGGCCTTCCCGTTCAGCATGAATCTTGATGGCCTATGTCTATGCAGACTTCTACCAAGCCACGAGTGCACCTTCACATGGCAGCCCGGGGAGAGAAAGCATGAGCCGAGTGGTGGCTCAGGGAACGTAGACGCAGCATTCAGAACGACGAGCTACTGCGATACAAAAATCGGACCGCGTCGTGGCGAAGCCGCCTTCAACTTCTTTGTGACGCATCCATCCGTAGTGGCTTCCGATGCGGCTTGTGCTCTGCTCGCTAGCGACTAGTGTTGCGCACGTGGAGGAGCTCCTGCTCGTACATTAGACATCTACTCCAGTGCCTTCAAAGCCTGCGCCGCGATCTGGATTACTTCGGGCCGCCTGCTCTGCTTCAGGCACTCCTTCAACGCTTCCACACCGCCCTCCTCCTTGACCTTGTTTCGCGCAAGCTCACCGAGGTTTCCCTCGGCCGAGGCCATGTTGTATATCGTAACCGCGCCACGGTGCCGCAGCCCTTCGTCGGGATCATGGCACATGCCCAACACCGTCTTCACGCCGCGCTCCCGGTGAATAATGGCACGGACAACCGACGGGTGGGCCGTCAGCGATGCCAGTGCGCCCCCGGCCGCGCTCCGCGTTCCCTCATCTTCGGCGTCTGCCAGTGCGAGGAGGATATGGAGTCGGTTCCTGGCCTGGGCCGTCTCGTCGGCGTACAGCATTACGCCTTCCGGTGTCTGCATGAGGTTGCACACCAGCTCCACCGCCGCCTTCACCACTAGACGGTTCGACGACAGTAGCTGCTCCTCAATGTGCGGCCAGGCACTGCGAACGATGGCGCGGCCCGCCTCGCCGTCCTCGAGAGACGCGAGGTTCGTCAAGGCCATGAGGGCCTCGAATGTTGGCAGCAAGTCCCGCGTCTCGGCCGCCGGATCGGGGGTTACGATGGACACCAGAGGCCGAATCGCAGCCGTCGCCGGCGTGGAACGGTTTCCGCCAAAGGCAAGGGCAGGGTTCGTGCTGACGAGCAGCCGCGCCAGGGCCTGGGCTGCCATTCGCCGATGAGCCTCATCCGTTTCGGGAACGGTCGCCCAGGCGAGCAGCAGCAGCCTGACGGCTCCTTGCTGAGCCAGCTGGCCTCGAAGGGCCTTGGTCGCCGTCATGGAGTGCATGATGGAAGCGATGAGGGAAAGTGATGCCGGAGAGCCATTCTTGCTGTGGGTCACCATGACAGGCACGAGACCGACTTCGAACACGGCTTGGCAGCGCTTGGCGACGTGGTCCTCGTCGTCGAGAGGGTCCGGTCCGGCCAGCCTGCCGGCCGCGTTCGCATACGCCTTCAACTGCTGCATCCTTCTGTCTTCCTCGGTAAGGACGGGCAGGTATCTTGTGAGGTTGACGAATATGCTGAGGGCGCCGTAGGTCGCAGGCGATCTCGGATGAGCGTCCGCCAGGGACTGCACCAGCTTCCCGAGCAGGTCTCGGTTGCCGATGATGCTCTCCTTCACCTTTGGCTGGAGAGACGCATAGGCAAGGCCTTCGATCGAATGCTGTCTGCCGTGGTCCTCGTCTCTCAGTATGAGCTTGGTGAAGAGTTCGGCGAGGTCCTCGATGCTCGTGGCTGCTGGCTCGATCCTCGACGTGCTCGGCTCATTCGCCGCCTTGGACGGCATCGCCTTGGGGCTACGTCAGTCAGCCGTCAACTAGGCATCAGGAGAGCCGAAGGGGAACCGGAAGCGGGGGAGCGGTCTGCATACCCTGAGCTTGGCCAGGATGACGGCGGCAAGGTGCTGCACTTGCTCCGAGTGCCGTCTCATGGAAATAGACCCGTCCTCTCCTTGAATCTTGGGCTCGCCGTTCGAGCCGTGCGTCGCTCCGGTGGGGTCCTGGTCGACGACTTCTTCCAACCACTCGACGCAGTACTTCTCCACCGCTTCTCTGCAGACCGAGTTCATGCAGGCAGCGTTGAGCATTTCCAAGCAGGCCGTTTCGACCTTGCGGCTCTTCCACTCGCGCCCCATGAGTCGGCCGAGGGAACTGAGGAAGCCCTCGCTCAGGAAGAGCTCGGCAGAAAGGTCGGGCACGATGGGGAAGGTGGCTGACGCGACGCAAAAGGCGACGATGTAGTCGTCATAGGTGCCCCTGCGGACGCGGTCGAAGAAGAAGGCGGAGAGCTTTTTGGAACCTTCGTCGCCGGCGGCTTTGAGGTAGGATGACGTGGTCAAGGCGGCGTGCCCCCGGACAATGTCAGGTTGCCGCATGTCGAGGTAGCACAGGAGGGTATCGACGCAGTCCCCATCGATGACGCTGCAGATGCTTCCGTGCTTCGGGTCCGCCTGCTGCGCGATGGCGTCGTCGTTGAGCAGCTTGGTGAGCTTGTCAAGTTCTCTGCACGTATCCTCATCCTCCTGGCCGCCTTCCATCAAGCGTGCAAAGACGAGGAGCGTCTGATCCTCCAGAGACTCTGCTGGCGCAGCGCTCTGACTCGTCTCGTCGACCGTCGGCATGGCGACGCACCGATCGGATCGTGGTCGATCGGTTGGTACTCGGTCGGTCGATCGATGGCCCGTCAATTTCGCAACCGCGAAGGTTCTTCCACAGTCTTTGACCGGAGTTTGCGTGCCAAAGACGGCACCGCGACCCAAGACAGGAGGAGGTAATATGGAGTGTGACGTACGGGCAGAGCGGGTCGATGCGTCCTGTTCCCGGCAATTCGTATCGCCACGTATGCTGTCGGCAAAAGAGCTCCTTGAGTACGAGTATGTTAGAGCGATCGAGGCTGGAATGGCAAGGCTAGCTATACATACGATTACATCAGAGGAGTGAAATCAGGTGTGCCCCTCAATTCCGCTTGCCTGCTCGGCTTCCTGGTTGCACAGAGCTTTGCCGCAGCCGCTGACGGTCTATCGTCACCCTTCTGCAGTCTGTGGGGGCCGCCCCCACCTTGCTGGTACTCCGTACATGTCGTAGCACTGGCGAATTGTCCATTCACAGAGCTGCATGCAACCAAACCCCACACGGTAGTTGCCCGCTTGATTTTGTCACCGCCCGTCGCACGGTACTACGCTTGCGGGTGCACCTGGAACTACTCCGTACTGTACTGTAAGTACAGTAAGTACAGCACATGTACATACAGTAGCTACAGCACTCCATGCTCGCAAGTACAAGTACGGAGTGCGAAGTACTTACACTACAGTACTGTAAGTGATGGTAATGTACGGAGTACTTACGGAGTACTTACGGAGAACTTACGGAGAACTTACGGAGTACATGTTCACACTTCCTAAAATGCACCTAATTGAAGCAAGTAATTACCTACCTACCTATGATAGTGCTTGGATGTTCGAGCACTCCGTGCATATACCTAGTACAGTATGTGCACGCAATTGCACATAGCACTCCGTAAGTACATGCGGATTCGAACTGCTAAATCTCCAACCCCTCCCCCCCTTGGGCAGTTTGTAAGATTCGTCCTGCTCGTCCATGCATACACCTGGACGTGTCGGTGCTGGACAAGCGTACCGAGCATGAATCATTACAGCGCTCATGGGACATAGCACGGACGGTGCGCAAAGGCCTTCAAGCGTTGATTCCGCCGGCCGGGCGCAGCTTTCGTCCATGCTCGCCTCACTCGACGACTCGGCAAGCAGCGCAAGAGCAACATGTCTATAAAACATTCAGCTGTCGGCATTAATAGCCCCCCCCCCCCCCCCCCCCCACAATCACCAAGGAACAATATTTGCCGTGCGCAACACATCACATCGGCACCCGTTTGGCGTGCTGCACCGCCGCGAACCCATCCTGACCTGACTTCACCACCCCTCACGGCCACCAGTTGTGCCTTGCCAACCCCAACCCCAACCCTGATAGTACTACATGTGTTATCGAGCGGGCCAAAAGCCTCGAATGATCCCGTTCACGACGTCGTCATTAGATTCCCAGGCTAAACTCGACGCCGACGTCAATGTCTCGGGCTACATCCCCGATTAGCGAAACTGCGGCGCCATGGATGCTCCATCGGACGATGCAGGTCACTTACCCAGCTTGACGACCTTGGACAGCTGAACCGCCTTTTCCGCAGCGTTCTGCAGGTCATCGATGGAGAAGATCTTCATGCCAGACTCGTTGATCAGCTTGTGGGCTTGCTCCACATTGGTACCTTGGAGACGGGCGATGATGGGGATCTTGAGGTTCAGCGTCTCGACCGTCTTGATGAGGCCGGTGGCGATGTGGTCGCAGCGGACGATGCCGCCAAAGATGTTGACGAAGATGGCCGTCACCTTGGGGTCGCTGGTGATGAGCTCGAAGGCCTCCTGGATGGCGGCCGGCGTGGCGCCGCCGCCGACGTCGAGGAAGTTGGCCGGCTGGCCGCCGTTCAGCTTGATGATGTCCATGGTAGCCATGGCCAGGCCAGCACCGTTGACGAGGCAGCCGATGTCGCCGTCGAGCTTGATGAAGTTGAGGCCAGATTGGGCGGCGCGGACCTCGTCGGGGTCCTCCTGGGTGGTGTCGCGCCACTCAAAGACTTCCTTCTGGCGGAAGTCGGCGTTGTCGTCGAAACCGAACTTGGCATCCATGCAAAGGACTTGGTGGTCCGACGTCTCGGAAAGGGGGTTGATCTCGATCTGGGTAGCGTCGCGCTCCAGGAAGATCTTGTAGAGCTTCTGGATGGTATCCTTGGCGTCCTCGATGCACTGCTCGCTGAAGCCCAGGTTGGTGGCGATGCCGCGGGCAACGTCGTCCGTCACGCCCTTGTTGATGTCGATGTAGGTGGTGACGATGGCCTCGGGGTTCTCCTTGGCGACGCCCTCGATGTCCATGCCACCTTGCGACGAGGAGACGATGACGGGCGTCTGGGTGGCGCGGTCCATGAGGATAGCAAGGTAGAACTCGCGACGGGAAAATTTCCGTTCGCAGATGTAGACGGAGCTGCACAGACGTCCGCCCGCGCCCGTCTGCTTGGTGATGAGCTTGTGGCCGATCATTTGCTCGGCAAACATTTCGGCTTCGTGCGGCGAGTATATGACACGGACACCGCCCTTGAGGCCGTTGTCGAAGCTGCCCTTTCCTCGGCCACCAGCGAGAACCTGGGCCTTGATGACCATGTCCTCGGTGCCGATTTCCTTTGCGACGGCCTTGGCCTCCTCGGCCGTCTTTGCCACGAAGCCCTTAGGAACACCGACGCCATACTTTCGTCGGGGGTAACGGTCAGTCCCTCGCTCTTCCCGGGGGGGGGGGGGGGGGTCAAGTGGTTTGTCCGACGCTCGGAGATGGGGTGGGGATGGGGGCCGAGGGCGATGGCATTTACCTGTCGCAGGAGGTCGGCAGAGAGATATTCGTGGATGCTCAAAGCGCGTCTTTGCTGGACAACGCCCGGAAGTCTGACGGAGGGGGCGAGGGAAAGCTTTCGCAAGGAGTCCCGAACGTTAGCACCGTCGGCAAGACAGGGCAGGAGGGCGAAGGAAGGAAGGAAAATTGGACATTGACGTGCACACCTTGGAAGCTTTCATGGCCGATGCCAGGGCGCGACTGCGGCCGAGGTTGAACATCTTGAACAGAAACAGAACGGCGGTCGCCGATGGACTGGGAGGTAGATGAGGAAAGGGCGAGAGAGGATTGGCGATGGCCACGACGATGAAGCGCAGAAGAAGTTGGCGACCGTTGGATGGCAGGCTAATACTTGCTGTCTGCCAAAAAGTAATGCAGTACGGAGTACTCCGTACATGTACTGTACATGTGTACTCCGTATAACTCCGTACTTCGTATAAGCACCGTATACTGAGTACGTCCAAGTACTGTCCACCCAAGTACAACTACAGTACAGTACACCTACTGTACAGTGCCTACCTGTGCTTGCTATTACCTAAGTACATGTACAAGCACACTAATGCACACCTACAGTACGGAGTACAGTGCAGCACTTACCTAAGTACAAGTACAGGTAATAAGTAGGTGGATAACACAGTACTCAAGTTAGTACTTAGCTTTCCTACAAGAACCGCCCACTTCCGGTTCCAGCTCGAGGTGGGGCGCGGGGATATCGGGAAAACCATTCTCCCGGATCTGCCTCGAAAGGTACAGCACTGCGCATCCACAGTACAAGCATATACAGTATGAATGCTGTCGCGCCGACGCGCCAACGGGCCTGTAACAGGGTTAAAGTCCGGGTAGTTAGTTACGTAACGGTGTCCACATCTGCGCCTATTTAAGCAGGCACAGAGGACACCACCTGGTGGTTGGCAACAACAGCATCAAGAAGAACACCAATAGATTGATTCTGCCCCATCTCACGATCCTTGATTCGTTGTAGCCCTAGTCCGGGCGGACCCACTTTTCCTCTGTTGCGTCAATTATGAGCCCGGTATGCGTCCCCGCGCAAATTGCTATCTGGAAAGAAGCAACAGACAGCGGATCAACAACAACGGGTTAATGGATCACGAACCACCGTCCGTTATGATCAAATCAATACGATCTCAACAATCCAGTATAACAGCCGCAACGGTCACATGAGGCTCTCCTTCTTCCTCGCCGCAACGGTCACACGAAGCCCTTCTTCTTTCCCCCCTATCCACTTCTATGCATTAGTGCCGATCAAGACGAATACGCCGCTCTTTCAGAAGACTTACCAAAAGGAAGATTACCTCGCCCCCCCTTCAGCACTCTGGTTTCCACTTCCCAAAGCCTTCAATCCACTTCAACCCACTCGTCAAATCAACGATGGAAGAGACGACAAACCCGCATCTGTTGACGAACCTCAATGATATCGTGGAGGTTCCTAAGATCGTTAGCAAAGTCAGAGAACGACTCGGGACTGTACCTCTCTTACGGGAAGAACAGATAAGGACCAACTACTTCAATGTTATGCATAACTCCTCACACCTAGGCGTACTCGAATGGTATCAACAGTGGGAGGCAGCATACATTGGGTTCAGTGGCCTTTGACACACCTGATATCCACGGCACTTTCGGTATCACGCAATTCCTCAATACCGCAATGTCGTTCGACAGCAATTGGGCTCAAGCCCAAAAGGATAGGTTGATACATCTTCAGGTTACTGGCCAGAAGATCGATATAACACTCAGGCAGTTGGCCACCGGGTTCCTTGCGAGTACTAAGTCGAAGTTAGACCAGCGCAAGGCATCGACTATCACAAACGCCTTTGCTGCCCCAAACTGAGTAACGGACCAGAAAACGAAGAAGACTTATGATTGTTCATGTGCACTATGAATGGATGCACAATGAATGCACTTTGAGGTGAACTTGTGTTGAATGACATGTTGGAGAATAGGGCGCGGGAGAGAAATCAAGAGCGGCGTTGGTGCTGGTGCTTATGGTATGTTGTTGAATGGAATTCCCCTTGCCTAGATGGCTCATTGCCACTTATGATGTGACTTGTCTCAGGGTCAACCGTAGACCCAACAACAAACGGAGACGAGCGAAAGCAATCTATCCGCCAAGAACGTGACATAGTATCATCCTACGCTTGTCATTTATATATCACCGCATGCCCCTGCCGTTCCAGCTTTTTCATACAGTTCGTACGGAATTGGCAATCACTTACAAGACGCCTGCTTAGACGGATGTGAAGTGAGCACGGCGCTTCCTGTGCAAGTCCCGGCTCTTACGAGTCAATGCACTCTGTTCCTATATACCAAGTTTCACACTCACCAACTACAGAGTGCTTCAGCTAGGTTGCATCCCACCATAGTACGGATACTGCGAATGGGGTAGGAGGAAAGCTTCGAGTCTCAAACGGCATCAGTCCAATCTGTCCCATGCCACCCAGGGCGTGCCCAAGACCCTGCCCTTGTCGTCAAATCGTACGCCCTCCCGTCTCAGCAGGTCTCTCTTCTCATCTATCGTGATGCCCTCCCCGTTTCGCGGTCGCTGGCCTTTGAAGCCCCCCAGCGTCATACCCGTGGCGACAACACGATGACAGGGCACTTCCGGGGCAAAGGGGTTGCGTCGCAGCGCGTTACCGACGGCGCGCGGCGAGGAGCCCAAGTAGGTGGACAGCAGGCCGTAGGTCGTGACATGCCCTCTAGGAATGCTGCAGAGAGCAGTCCAGACGCGCTTCTCAAAGGGCGTTCGGCCGGAGGCAGCGATAAGTCGGAGCTGAGGCTTCATGTCCTCGTGCACATTTTTGCCTCTGGATGCGGCGGTGACGGTGGTCAAAGGCTTCTTCATAGCAAGCGCTTTCGGTGTTCGTGCTGATGCTCGCGCTCGTGCCCGTGCCATCGCCGGAACGTCGGCTTGTGGGTTGCGCTTATCGTTGCTGGTGGCCATTTCTCAACCAGGGTTTGATGACGATTGGGGGGGTTGGCCGTTCGAATAGAACATACAAGTCAACCAATCTCGGGGAGGTGCTCGGCGGTATCGATGCAGGGTCGTGTAAAGGAAAGGACAAGTGTAAAGGACGAGTTGCCATGCAAATCACGGGACTGTTCTTACTTTTGCATCGTTGCCTGCGTCTCCTCGTTGGCCTCTCAAGAAATATGAACACCGTGCTGTGTGTTTGCTGCTCATGAAGAGGAACAGAACAGTTGCAGCATGAACTGTGGCAAAGCTACTCGCGCTTTCAAATTATCTTGGTGACGCGGATTGGCAACATCAAGAGCAACACATCTACGCCAAGTCACGTGCACACGCATGCAAAGCCAGCGTTAGAGTTCGACAGTCGCCAACTAAGAAACTGGACTTCATAGGCACACAAGTATGTACGCATAGAAGCTCTAGGTGAGGAAAGTGCAAGCAATGAACACAGGAGGCGAACTCGAGTGACGGTGTTTAATGCGGAGTGGTATGAACATGATAAGCACTTAGGTACGCCTTTCTAATACAACGCCAGTCGCATGCCAAAGGGGATGAAGGCCGCTGCTCGGCGAAAGTACCCATCCAGAGACCCTTGCCAGGTCACGCGGGTGCTATGTAATTAATACGTGAAGCCAAAAATAAATTTACCAAAGCAGAGTCAACGGCGGGGGAAAACGGCCAGCAGCGGGGGCTTCGCCTCCAACGCAAAATCGTCTCGCGCACATGAAATATACGTCATGATCTGAAACAAGTCCGTTTTCACCATTCGCCGGCGCTTTCTTTCGCTTGGGTGTCGTTGATCGTCGTCATCATACATGTACAACCCATGCCAGGCGGGAACCTTGTCAGGGAAGGCTTGCCCTCGCCCGGGTCTGGGCATTTGGTTGAACTCGGCTCAGACCATGAAAGATTCGCCACAGCCGCATTGCTCCTCTGCGAAATGGTCAGCAGACCGCCTTGATTCGGGAAGCAGCGCTCACATACTTATGTTGGGGTTCTTGAAGACAAATCGCTGGTTGAGTTTGTCCTCGGCCCAGTCCATCTCGCTGCCGAGGATGCTGAACAGGGCTCGGCTGTCGATGAGCACCTTGACTCCATCCTGTTCCACCGTCTCGTCAAATGCACCGGGTTGGTCGACGTATTCCAGGTGGTATGCGAGCCCGCTGCAGCCACGGTTTCGTACGCCGACCTTGATGAGCTTCGGTTCGGGTTGGTCCAGCAGCGTCCGCAGCTGCTCGACTGCGGCTGGCGTGAGCTTCATCGCCGCCTTCCGTGGGCGAAGCTTCGGTCGCAATCGCGTATCAGCCTTGGGCGTCGACGACGGAGTGGCAGCCTCGATTGACTTTGAAGGTGGTGTGAGGGTTGACGTCGTTCCTGGGGCAGCGCGGGTGTGCTTGAATGAGGACAGCGTCTTGTGGGTTCTCGGCGGAGCTTCTGGCTGCACTATAGGTCTCTCGGTAATGTCGTGCTGAGGAAGGGATGTCGAGGTGCTGGTGGGTAATGGGTAGGAGTGGTATGATGCCGAGGCGAGGTGTGGTGCCGACAAGGGCCATAGAAAATAGCGACGACTGTGTCGCAGAGCGACTTGAGTCACGGAAAGGGAGGCAGCGTTCATCTTGCGATCATGGGCAGAATGACGTCGGCAGTGGTCGTTTGGACAAGAGCAGTGACGGGTTGATGGCGGTCAAGGCCGCATGAAACGCAACGCAGGCAGAGGCACGGAGGCACGCAAATGTAGTGCGGAAGAGTCGCCAACGATGTACCGTGTGAGCGCTGTACTGTAGATGTACTTGCGTGCGGTAAGTGCGGGTGGGAGTGGCGGCTAACGGGACAGGAAAGGCCCATCCGCCGAGCCAATCGGGACAAGTGGGTTGGTCAGCTGTTGCGGCGACCCGAACCGGGACGAACGTCGTAATTACGATTCGCAATATCTCGTGCCTAAGTAAGTACTCGGCTCTTCGCCGAGGAACAGCGGAGGCTTTGATGGCCAAAATTAATTTTGGCTTGGAATAATCAAGAGCCTAAGGACGGCTCGTCGACGGTTGCTTCAAAACGGATGGCCGCGCAGGTATCATACAGTACGCATCGAGTATTAACAATACCGCCTACAACTACTTGTACCTATTGCACATTCGGAGGTGCACAGGCTACAGCACAAGTGTACTCCGTACAAGTCAAGAACATGTAAGTACTTGCGGATGAATGTATAGTGTCTCCTTGGCTCGCCAACGTGGAGGTGGAAACGCAAAGGGTTTTACAGTACAGCTTGTGGCTAGCTTCCTGCTTACTTGTACCTATACGTGTGCAAGAAGAATGCTTACAGGAAGCTGTGTGAAAGCATACCGCCATGTTCCTTTGTCAGTATGTACTCGCACATCAAACGTGCGACGAGAACCACCATCACGCAGCACGGCAATTCTCATTCTATTGCCCTTGCCGAAGCTTGACGAGCGCACACTTACTTCCGTCCTTGCCAACAGAGAGAGCAAACGATACGGGACAAGGGCGGCTCAACACACAACGATGTGCACAATTGCCGGTGTTTAGGTATTGAGCTTGCCGCTCCGCTCCACCATGACCCTCACATCACCGACCGACGTCCTCGCCATCTTCTTCAGCAACGTTCTTTCATCCGCCTCGCGGAATCTATCCCACGTGTCGAGCCCTTCCTTGGCTTGAATGCTCAGCGTCTCATAGCCCTGCTTGATGACCTCGACAACCTGAAAGGTCGTCAGGTTGCTAGCCTTCTTGGTGGAGCCACCATTGGACGTGAGCATCTGCTTGTAGTGGGTGCTGACGCTGATGAGCGTGTCTATCGAGCTGTTCTTACGCTTTTGCAAGCCGTAATTATCCCTGAACTTGGTGAGCACGTCGCCGCACTCGACCACCTTGTAGAAGAGATCGTCGTACGCGGCCGGCGTCGGCAGAAATGCTTCGCCGGCGGAAAGGGACAGCGCAAGAAGGTTGACGACGTGGTCGAGGAGTGTATCTATCTGCGGCAGACCCTTGAGGTCCGCCGTGTACGTCGTGAGGAACCGAATCAACGACAGGAGGGAGCGGAAAAACTCGGACCAGTGGTAGTCGAGCCGCGTCCGGGAGCGTGAGAGGTACGAGATGATGCGCAGCATGATTCCGACGCATAGATTGTAAAGGCCGACATCCAGACGCCGCCTCAGGTTGTGGCTAATGCCACCAATCATGCTGTCGAGGAGACAGGTGGCCAAGACTCGCTCCCCTTTGACGTGCGGCAGAAAGGGCTTCCGTTGTCGGCAGAGGCGCACTGTGCCCTTTGATTCGTCGCTGCACATCTTCTTGCACACGACGGGATCCTCCACCAGGAGGCGAAAAACCATGAGGTTCAGGTGCGCGTAGTGGGCGCTACGATGCGAGAGATGGGCATGCTGCAGCAGGTACGACGTGAGGGAAACGAAGCTCGACACGGGCCGCTCCTTTCCCTTTTCAGCCGGCGCCATGGTGACGAGGTTGAAGCAGAAGAGCTTGTTTGCGTGGCCAAAGTCATACGTCGCCACCAGAACGGCCGCATTCTCTCCCGGTCTGACTGACCATGTCAGCGAACAATGGCGCGGCACGAGGCGACAGTCCTGCGCTCCACTCACAAGCTGCTAAGGAGTTTCTTCGCCGTCTCTGCATCGTGGACGACCTTCTTCTCGGCCCTTTTCTGCCCCGGAACAACGGCACCGAGGCCGACCATGCTTAGCGTGTTGCTGAGTGACCACCCTTCCGGGACATCATCCTGAACAGCGACGTAGTCGGATCGCAAGGCCTGGCAAGTGTCTCCGACGCACTGGATTATCTTCTGGATGGTAGACTCCTTGACAAAGTCGTTGAGTCGCAGCTGATAGGGGTTTTGGAATTCAAACTTGTTGTAATTCGCCAAGAGGCCGACGAGTGTGAAGGCTCCCAAGATGTGGCCGGGCGACTCCGACTCGTGGATGAACTGCGCCATGCCATTGTCAGAGAAATGCCCAGGACTGGGCCGCCGCGGGGGGCGGAGGGGGGCATGGTACCTTGATGAGCGAAGGAAATAGATCTTTCTGGATCAGGTAGGTGAGGAGCGTCGTCTGGTAGGCGCCAGAGGTCACGGCCAGGAGCACGTCGATGGCTTTTTGCCGCAGTTCAACTGCGCCGTCCGTTAGTGTGAACGATAAACCGACAGAGAGGCAACTCGTCGCTTACAGTCCGCCCCATTGCGAATTATGTCATCCACGGTGCTGACAAAATCCGTAAAGACAGTGTCGATGTGGTCGAGCCCGGCCAGCACGGAGATGATGTCGGAGCTAGGATGGGGGTACTTTTTGGACAGCAAGCAGGAGAGAAAGGTTGTCAGGGTCTGGGCTGGGTAAGCAAAGACTTCGTTCATCTTGCGGACGGGCGACATGGGCCCGGAGGAAGGGAGTGATGTACATCAAGGGCATGCAGAGGGGCAAGACCTTGGCCCGCTTTGATGGTATCGATTGCGCGAGAGAAGAGGTCTCTGGTGTGACTATCGAGCAGCAGGACGTCAGAGGGGATGGTTTCGTTCAGTATGGTCTGCAGCGCTGGTCGATCTGGTCGGAGCAGGAAAAACTCGGTCCAGAAACCGTCCGACTTGTCGCCATCTTCGTCGTCCTGTATAACCGTCGACGATTAGCCGCGGCGAGCTGCCGTCTCGCGGAAGGCGTACCTTGGGGATGGAACACCATTAGTCGGCATGCGCAAGGGTGGGAGGCGATGCCGGCACGGGGAGGGCAGGGCACAAGCAAACCTTGAAGAGCGACGAGTACAGCTGAACAATCTTGGGGGTGAAGACCTCGGGCGGAGACTGCCGCGTGAGTGGTGACGCCTCCATGGACCGTAGGACGAAGAAGAGAAACGCCAAAGGCCTCAGACGGAGAGAGGCCAGCAGGAGGCCGAGCTCAGGATACGGGTCGGAAGGATGGAGTGTAAGTAATGTTGGTCACTGACAGGTGGTCACCGATTTGACCGGTCACGTGCTGTCGGTACTGTTCGCTGGTTAGGTGATGCGACTGGAGAAGTCAATGCGGCGAACGCCATCATGCTGTCGGCACTGCGCATTCATTCGTTAGCTTACATGGAAAATAATATTTATGAAATCATCAATGATATCTTTGATTCATAAACGACGTATTTCAGTGTTCGTTCGACTTGTGAGCTCGAGTGGCCAGGTCGATGGCCAAAAATCCGGATGGCGTACCATACTCGGGACGGGTTGGGAACGCATCCCGGCAAGTGGACGAAGAGAATTTGCGCGACGAGGCCTGGAAGCAAATATATGTACATGCTCGTGGCTCGACTTGACCAAGGTTCGAGATGCAACAGCACGCCACCGCATGCAGGTGGATGATACCTTGGTCCCGGTCCACATCTGCCTGCGCTCACCACCACGGAGCACTACGCAGCAGGTACGAGAACGAGTTGTCCCAGCACAGGTACCACGAGTACAGTGTACTTGTGCATGTCCGTAGGGATGAATGTGAATCGAAGGTCTACTACTCATCGGGACCAACAGTACTCCGTGCACAAGCTCGCATCACGGACATCGAGGATGAAGTGTGCTCTCGGGATCGTGCTCATGTACAATGGCATCCAACCGACGATGCCATGCGGCTTCCCTGATCGTTTCCGACTTAGAGATACGGGCCTCATCCAGCATCCCGGATGAGCTTCAAGTGCACGTTTCCACGGTGAAAGGCTTCCGTCGCATGGCCTACTGGCTGCTCTCAATATAGGGTACGGACTTCATTTGATCGGCACGATAATTCCTAGCGGAGATCCTGGTCGCAGATAGAGATGCCGGCAGGCCGTCGAGGAATGAAAAGACGCAAGGTTGCACTCCAGCCTCGCAGGATATTATACCAAAATGGCGAGGACTGTGCGGAATCCCCTGCTCCCTGCTCCGAGCAGCGAAGCGAATGGTGGTTGGTCTGGCAGGAGCTTCGGCGGTTCCCCCAAGAACGCCTGGCACAGCGCAGCTTCGGGGGGGGTAGGGACCCTCTCGTTTGCTCTGCGAGTCTCCCGTCGGAACGTCCCTCAGGCGCGTGCCGTGGTGAGTGCATGTATTGTACAACTATGCCCACCACGGCCGGGTTCGTATCCGCCGGTTCGATGATGGGCCAAGAAGGTTAGGGGGAGATTGGTGATAATCAGCGGCGGACAGTTGTCACGGACAGCCCAATGAGGTAGGGCACGATAGGGCACAGATGGCCAGATCCGGAGGTACTCGTCTGATCACTCATCGGCGAAGCAAAGGGGCCTCGACGAGCATTGATTGGGCCGACCTGACGCGCTCTTTGCCATCCATCACTCGGCGGCCTCGAAAGTCAATGGAAACCAGCCCTGCAGGCCGAAATATGACATTTCATCAATGGATGGAGGGTGCGTGATGGAGTTGGACGAATGTGACGACGTGTGATGGGGCAAGTCAAACGTGACAGACTACGCGTACACATCAAGTACCTACCGCCCGCTGCACTTGGTCCCCTATGGCGACCCAAGAGTATTTCTTGACGCACTGCTAGGGGTACCAAGTATCCGAGTAGAGATATACGCTTGCGCAAGTCTCGGGCGGAAAATCGGGGAGGACGTACGGAGTACTGGATGCCAATCTGCGTCGTTTGTGCGAATGGTGCAGCAAGTGCCGACCCGTACGTTCAGAGTGTCAATCGAGCATTGAATGGACCGATGGCTGTGGCTCAAGATGGCCGAGGTCGATGGCGGCATAGGCGACATTGGATTGATGCTAAGCCGTGCTGTGTTGAGCAGCGCGCACTCTCCGCCGTCACGGACGGGACATGATGCGCACACGCCTAGCACAGGTACCACACATGGATGGGTAGGCCTGGAAATGTCCACTTGGCCGCATGCATGCATGACGTGTGGTCATTGCACTGGTATACAATCCATGTGCAGTGCTGACGGTGAATTGCTCCGTCACCGTGTGATGGGGTTCAATGCCGAGCCACCCACCTACTTGCGCTGTATTCCCATCGCGTGCCTGGCTTGTACGTACACGCATGCTCCGTACTCCGTACACGACATGCAGATACGCTTCATGCAATCTGCCTGCCCGGAACCGCGAAGACAAAGGTAGACGTCGGGCAAAGCGTGGCAGAGTCCTCCAGCCGATGGATACACTTCGATCTCGGCTTTACTCGATAGATCATCAGCCCGAACGAGTAGATGCTGGTCTGGTCCGAGATCCGGAAATGTCAAGGCATCAGCAGATACACCACGTACTTGTACGATCTTCGGCCATGCGCTCGCTCATGCACGATCGACATTCATAAGTAGTAGGTCCCAGCTTGTCTCAGCTCGGTGTCAACGGCACCACGGGCTAGAGGCGTTTCCAAAAACAAAACGTCACCGTCCCACTGACCAGAGGCGGATTGCGCTGTTGGCAAGCCGAAGCTGACATGTCTCACCGGCTCATTAGTCGATGCGAGCTGTATGGAGTACGGGGCCCGTATCTGTACCCTCCGTACTCCGTACATGTAAACGAACTGGTGCGGAATACCTCGCCGGGGGCTCATAGGGCAGGTTGAACACCGCGACGGCCCCGGTGGCATTCGGGGCGCCTGCTCCCGGGGTGGATGGGGGTTTGCTCTGTACCGTATTGCGGGTGCGTGGTTGACGAAATCACCGGCGAGGCGGGAATTTGTTCGGCCTGGTGCTGGATGATTGGTGAACCAATATCTGGTGACGGCTGGCCCTGTCCGCTCCGCATGGCTGCCCGACGACGGCACGGCGCAGGGACGGCGCCTAGCGGCAGATGTGGTAGCACCATGAACGCACAAACCCAACATGAAGTGTCGATGATGTAGGGGTGGCATTGCTCGAGGGAAGTACTTACGGAGCAGGAGTACCACAGGCACGTACCTAGTACCTACTACAGTAGGTACTAGGTATGGAGTGCAGCTGCTGGGGTACTTCAAATTTGTGCTTGTACGGAGGACAAGTACTTGCATGTATTCTGTACAGCTGCGGTTCGAGCCCCATTGCATCCGAGAAAGTGGTAGAGACGGTGCAAGCAATAATAATACCAAGGTACCGAGTAAGCTACTCCGTACTTGTAAGTAATTGCCAGTTCTCCGTAAAACTTGCCTACACTTGTGCATGTACTTGTACTGTGGCACTTGAATGTCGACGTCCTGATAATAGCACCATGTATTTGTGCGGACTTGCTGACTTGCAATCTGGTGTGTGATAGGTACCTAGTACCTCTAAGGCACAAGGTATTTATTACATTACATGTAAGTAAGTACACGTTCGAGCAAGTATTACTTGTAAGCTGCACAAACAAGTACACCTACTGCACTCCATACGCCACGAGAACAGCAGTACTTACAGTACAGCGATCATGCCGGGGCCTTCAACTTGATAGCACGACTACTCCATCAGGTACCGAGGTACCTACTTGTAGGGGCTCCAGCCAGATACACTTTCTGCTATCAACTATAACAGCTGACATCTTGGTAGGCCGTACTTTCTTGATGCACTGTAGTCTGTATGCGCGCACAGGCCAGGTTGGCCATGCAGATTTTTTTTTTTTAAAAAACAATACGGTAATAATAGCTCTGTACGAAGGCATTTTGCTTCCCAAGACATCAGGGTACTAATATTAATTTGTACATGTACGGAGTACTACAAGTAGGTTGTAGGTACTGTATATCGGTTGCTTTTGCACTAATCACACAGCACCACTTTTCATCCCTGTTTGGCAGTACATGTACTCCGCAAGGTACTAAACTAGGGATACAAGTAAACCTTAGTACTTAGGTACTAGGCACTACCATAGTAGTAAGCACAAGTAGCGTCCCTGTTAGACTCTACTGTACATGTTCAGAACCAGATCAGGAACCAGCTTGTAAGTATTACCGGGTCACTCGTATCAAGTGAATGTTCCGACAGGTAATGTACGGAGTAGGCGTACTTACTTGCATGTAAGTAGGTGCTTAAGTACGGAGTATGGAGTACAAGAACAAGTATTGCAACAGACACGGACCTATATAGTAAGCTCATAAGAGTACTTGCTGTACTGCGAACATGGGACACTAGGAAATCCTGGAGTTGGGTGTAATGATTTACTCAAGTACATGTACATACTATTAGAGTACGGACTTCTCAATAGGGTGCTATGCAAAGCAACCCAGGTCACCTAGAAATGCTAGGCACTTCCCACGCAGCTTGTCTGATCGGATCAGCCAGCAGATCACGGTGTCGGCACAACGGGGCAATACAGCGCCTACGACGGAGCAGGTAGTACAAGTAAATGCCGTGGCGTAGCAGCGCATCTGGAGAACTAGGCTTGGGGGGAGAAAGGGTTGCTCTGGGGAGGAGGGCTGATGCAACAGGACATTCATCTCGTCGTCGTCAAGCCCAACGTGTCTGGTCGTTCCCGCTACCTTGAGATCTCCTGCGGGCTGCTGCGGAGGACTCGGCATTGCGACGGAATGATGCGTACTTGTTATGCACGGGGGGCGTGAGCGAGGTGAGGGGAGGGAAACCACCAGCAATCCTGAACATGCACTGGCACAGGCAATCGTGCCTGAGACGGACGGAGCGACGCTGAAGGGCATGGATGCACTTGCTCTCCTCTCCCTGACGGAGTCTCCCTGACGAAGACGCAACCGAAGAATGGAGGCCAGGAAACCTAGCACATTCGTCTTCTGGATTGCCCTACAGGTAACGGGGCGCTTCACTGACTAGAGGTCGGCAAGGGGCCTAGGCACCCGACAGGCAGGGCTGCGAGGATCCGTTATTAGCGCCGTCGCACCGGTTTGGCTACCTAGCACACAGTACTTACAGTACGGAGTATAGTACATGCACATGCACTACTAGTACGTACTCCGTAATTACTACTAGGTACCTAGTAGTACCTAGGACTACATAGGTACAGTACTGTAGAGTGATCGACAAGAGAGTACAGTAAGTACTACTAAGGTACAGTACGTAATACAGGTAGGTCCTTGCACCCACTGCACGTGCAAGTACAGCACACCTTCAGCCCGTAGTCTTGGCGAGGATGGAGGGCAAAGTACCCAAGTACGAGTGCATGGCACACCAGTACTCCATAGTGGTCAGCGAGCACCCCGCGTCGAAGAGGTGGCCAAGTTCTGGGCACCGCCTGTACCACTCGTGCGCCCTTCTCGCACTTGGGATGGGCACCAGGAACCTCTTGTACCAAATCAGGCCCTGAGCTATTATATGATGGCTCCGTACTACTCATCTGCCCTAATAATACCAAGTACTGGTGGCTATCGGGTGCTGCCCCTCTCGTGCCAATAGAGCAAGTTAGGTGTACAGTAATTGGGTGCCCAGGCACCTTCCTGCTAGCACTGCACAGCACATATGCGTGGCCCAAAGTACATCTACTCCCAGCCTGCACAGCTTGCGCAGCAGTATGGCTGTAATGGTACGCGTACATGGACACATGGTCGTGTCTGAATACCTAGGTATGGAAGGAAGAAACGTCGGTCCGGTAATTCGTACGGCCTGAAGTTACCGACCCCGAGCACCGTGATGCAGTGGCAAGGTAAATTTGCGCATACAAACGGGCACTGATGATATGGCATGTAAATGCATGTGCGAAACACGTACTGCACTCCGTAAAGTACGTGCGTTTGTACGGAGTCGTGCCCAGGCACAGAGCACAAGCACTCACTCACTTGGCACTCGCAATGCACCTGTAAGTGTGCGGCATCTGCCATTACTACATGTAGTACTCCGTACATGGAGTTGTATATTACTTGCTGTACTGTAATACGTACTTCCTCCATACATTTACTTAGGTACTGTATACCTACAACTAGGTACATGTGTCTGTCTGCGTGCTCGGAGTACCTACTTAGTACCTACCTGGTAGTCAAGGTGTTCGGTCCTAGGGTGTGAGGAGAGGAGGGGCCAGGAGATGGTGGCTGCGTGCCGCCACCGTGCGGTGCGTGGTGGGTTCGTCTCGGCACTCTGCCGGGCCGTCAGCATTCGAGACCCCAGCTCCAACCGACCTCGCGGTTCAGGGCATCATCCCGTCCTTCGCAGACTGGCCAATCCATCGACGCCTTTACATGCACGAACAAAAGTGTCCACGTACCTACAGAGCCACTCGTCACTGTGCACAAGCAAGAGAATGTACTCTGTGTTGGTAGGTGCTAACTGACGTATTGATGACCAGCATGCATCGGCACATGAAATGCCACAGAGCTCGATGGCCCGATGGGTAGTGGCGTGTGGGTAGAAAGCGCCCTTCACCTACTGCACTGAATCCACGGGTGCACAGGAACATTCATTCGTTGGTGTCATGAGTGCCGCCATGCAAGTACATTGCCGTCCTGATGTGCGAACTACATTAGTGCGTAAGTAGGTACGGCGTACATTGGATAGATCGGTTAACAGTGGTCATGATCCGAGTGCGGAGTACTCCGCATATAGGTGCACTCTTCGGAGCAGTCATGGCGCGGTTGGTGAAAAGAAAAGAAGAAAAAAAAAACCTCATCTTTACTTGTAGGGAGAGTGCTGTGCGTACTAGTCGTCGGTAGTGCCTCTGGCTGCACTCTGGAGCTGTTGTACACGTGGCACACATTGCAACACTTGTGTGTATGTAGGTGTGCACCAAAAGTGTATGCAGGTTGTTGCCGTGGTGGATGGTGAGTGGTCGTTGGTGTGATGGAATGCTGCGCCGTACTCTGTGCATTCACGAACAATTCAGTCGCAACCGATCGATCCGTCTGGACACTGCATGTACGAGTGTTGATAATGAACGAGCGCCACTATACCGCATACGTTTGCGTGTACCTCTCTACATGCAACTTGTCAATGTATGCAACGTACGTTGCTCCTGCGAATGCTCGCAGGTGTAGGGGTTTGCATTTTCAACTCATCGAACGTTCGGCTTGGCAATTCCAAGCAAGGCACAGTACATAACGCAGCTCAAAACTGGACTCCTGGTATTCAATACGTCCAGCAAATTTGTTCCCGCCACACTCCTCCATATGTACCTAGTGCCACTTATAGACTACTCCGTACTCCGTACTCAGAAGCACATTAATTAATACGGCAAAGTGCCAAGGGGCATGTTGCCTACCTATCGAACAGGTACGAGGCACTTGCACTGCCATGCAAGTACTTATTTAATTACAGTACAGTACTTCCCTAGTACCAAATCGAAACGACCATGGCCCCCTTCCTCGCCGTCCGTGGTTAACCGTCCATGGTGGGGTCTCCTGCCTCCCTGCCTCCGCCTGTGACGACCAAGACAGGTGGATGGGCGGAATTTTAGTACGAGGTGCCTACTTAAGTTCGCGTGTAAGTACACCACCCTCGTAAGTAGCCGCACACACGCACTTGCATGTCCGGGTACGGGATGGTACACGTGGTAGCAACTGCACCAAGCATGGAATTCGAACACTTGCATGCAAGACCAAGTAGTGCTCCTCGTTGTCAAGACTCGACTAGCTACAACTATGCCCGTGAAAATGCATCTACACAGCTGTACATGTACAAGTATGGACAAGTATGTGGTCCGACCTAATACGGTGTTATGTACGGAGTACTCCGTACTCCTCTCGTACCTACTTACTTACACAGTGGCCAAGGCCGCCAGTCGAAGCCTTGCCGTCCCGGGATTCCATTTGGCTCGCGTAAGTATGCTCTGCTGAAGTGTCCTGTACTACCTAGTAAGTAAGTACTCCGTAAGTGACCCAAGTACATATCAGTGCATGTGCCAGTACGCGTACCGCACTGTACTCCGTACTCGGTCCATGATCATCCCATTCCGATATATGGCACTGTAGAAATCATAACGGCAGTTCGTACGGGGCAGGGAGCACAGTGCAGCGATAATTGCCACTTGGTATCAAGGCACTTTGGAATTGTTGTGATTGCACCTCACGGAGTACTGGTACAACTATCCGCAGGTGTTGTATTACTGTCATGCACAAACAAGTGTAAGTACCTGTATGCGTTTACCCATCGACACTTTTGGTGGTAGGGGTACTACGTACCGCACATACTGACTGTACTTATATTAGTACCTAGGTACTGAGTAAGGAAGTAGTAATAGGTCCCGTAACTAATACTAGGTACCCAGGCCTTCGACCTCGGTACATGTCATGTGTTGTGTGCCTGACTAGCGGGAATGGCTGGCTCCCCTTCCCAGTACGAGTGTGCTACCTGTGCACTGTGCAAGCAGTTGCGATTGTTGTTGGGCACCTGCATGTAGTTGTGCTGTACGCGTACAACTTTGCTGCGTCCGGAGCATGAGAACGAACGTACAACTACTTGTAAGTGTACTTGCAGTTGTAAGTGTGCCTGTAAGTACTCTGTACATGTGCTTCGTCCATGTACGTATGTCGTACTGTACCTTCCTCGTACACAACTAATTACACCCACCTACTTTGTCCGCTAAGTACTGCTTTGTAGCTGTACTGTGCATGTGCAGGTGCAGGGTACGGGCTCACCTTGCCAGTCGGTGTGTAGCCTTAGACCCGCAAATGACAGACGGGACACATCCCGGTCCCCTGTCGCCCTCCCCTGGCGCCTGGTCCGTGCTTGGGGCAGACAAGTACATGTATGTCAGGTACGTACAACTACATGTACTTACTTGCATGTACTTGCAGTACAAGTGCGCAGAGCTGCTCGAAAGCGTGTGGTGATGGTCTGGTCTACAGTACTTACTTACATGCATTGTTACTTACTTGTACTCCGTACTTGCTGCTCTACAAGTACTCACTCGTCAAGGGTCGACAGGTATTATTGCCATCTGACCGGTTGGACTGTTTCCCGTTCTTTCCTCTCGACTTTGCCCTTTCAGCCAATTTACGTTTCTAGCTTCACCCATTGACGGCCAAGCCCGACAAGACAAGACGACCGAGCATCTGGCCGGTGGATTTTTCGCCTTGTTCAATGCCACCTCCCTTTCCCCGACTGCTTCTGCTCCTGCAAGAATCTGCAAGTACTGTACCAGCCTGCGGTGGTATCGGGCTATGAGCTGGTAATAGCAGGTACCTTGCCTGCAAAGTGCCAATACCCGCGGAACCGGCGCCAACGCAGTGGTCACCTTCCTGCTCACCTGCGCCGTCGTATGTCGGGCACAAGCGGAAATCTGCAACCGCTGCATCTCGAGACCCGGGATCGGCCAGCTCGCGCTCGGCGGATGTGAGCTTGCATGCTGCGGATTCGTGAGTCTCCCCCTCGATCGCTCGCCTGTCCAATTGCGCCGTCCAATCTTCCGCTTCCCCGTTGCTTGCGAGTTGAGTGTGTGCGGACGATGGCTGTGACCATCGTCGGCTGGAGCGAGGACGGCTCGCATCATGTGCATTCCTCTGCCCCCCATTCCAGACGCGGCTCGATGCCTCTTGCCACAACATGCAGGACGCGCTACTTGCATGGGCTGATGACGAATGTCGCCTTCCAGACACGACGCAGAACTCCCATTGACACCGTCCGCCATACGTCTCGGCCTGCAGTCCGCCGACGACGGCTAGTTTAGCTGCTGGCAAAGCTCCTCGCCATAACGAACCTACCTATCTGTCGATATTTTGCCATCCGCCGGCCTATCCCCTTGGTGCCGATTAGCTCGAACCCGGCATAACATACCCTCTCCCAGTCGCACTGCTCTGGTCGTTCGATTCACCCTAAAGCTCCCCCCTCCCGTGGCGGGCCGTTGTTCGGGAGCCGCCAGGGTCACTGCGAGGCCATCATCCGATGATCCTGAAGGAAGCGGCGGCCGACAGCAATCATCATGTTGACCGACTGTCCCACCAAGGCGAATATTGGCGCCGAGTCGCCGGCATCGCAAAAGACGCACCACGCCGACAACGTCGTCGATGGCTCCTGCGTCCCGCATGACCCCGTCAACCTCTACCTACAATCCCACATGACTCCTCCGGCTACCCCGAACGGCTCCTCGGAGGACCTGGACGCATCGCCGCATTCTCAGGCGCCGCCGGACTTTCACAACTTTTTGAGGGCCTTCTACTCGTTCAACCCCAGCTATGCCATGACCGATTCGAGTGTTACGCTCCCGTTGGAGGAGGGAGACGTCGTCCTCATCCATTCCGTCCACACCAACGGATGGGCCGACGGAACCCTGCTGGCGACGGGGGCCCGAGGGTGGCTACCCACCAACTACTGCGACGCCTATGAACCCGACGAGATGCGGAGCCTCCTCAAGGCGCTGCTCAACTTCTGGGACCTTTTGAGGAGCACATCGGTCAACGACAACGAGATGTTCAGAAACCAGGAGTTCATGAAGGGCATCGTCGCCGGAGTCCGCTTCCTCTTGGTACGTACTTTCCCGCCCTCCCTGGCGTGCGCCGGCCCGGGCACGAACTAACGGACCTCGCGCGCTCCCCAGGAACGCAGCAACTGCCTGAACAGAGAGTCGCCCGTTGTTCAGCGGAGCGAGAGACTCCGAAGAGGCCGAAAATCTCTGCTCTCAGAACTGTCGTCGCTTGTCAAAACGTCCAAGCGCCTGCAGGATTACCAGAGGGGAGCCGTTCGGCAGCGTGAAGGCGTGAATGATATCATCGACGAAATGATCCTCAAGGCGTTCAAGATCGTCATCAAAGGTGTTCACTTTCTTGACATGCTGGAGGACGAAAGGAGCGGCCGTGGCCTGGCCGCGCTTGCCGTTCTGGCTACCGTGGCGGAGGAGTCGTATATCCCTCCCACGCCCCCCGCGGAACGTTTGACATTCGACCGGCTCGAGCACGGGAATGCCGCTGAGGTTGGACCCTGCGCAGCACCCGGGAACGGCGGTGGCACCGGCGCCAAGTCCGAGCCGAGCGACGTGACGGCCATTCCCTCCAAACCTTGGAACAAGCGTATGTCGTCGCTCAACGCATCCGTCACGAGTCCGCAAGGGAGTGCAAGCCAGAAAAGGCTGTCCCAGGGGAGTCTGAATCATGTCCACCGCCTCTCCACGGGCATGGCACATCGGCTGTCGCTGGCCGGACCGTCGCCCTTGTCAAGACCGCAACATCTGGTGTCGGAACGTCTCAACTGCAACCACGACCGCTTTCTCTCGCACCTGGGATCCTTCATCGGCCGACTGCACCTGCAGTTCCATTCGCGATCCGAGCTCGCCACCGCCATCAAGCAGTCCGCCACGTCGGGTGGTGACCTTTTGGCCGTCATCGATGGCGTGGGCAGCTACAACAGTTCCAGCTCGGCCGCCATCAGCCAGGTTCGGATGGCCATGTTTGAGCGCATCCAGACTTTGGTGTTCACGGCTCGCGACACCTTGGCCAACGCAGCGAGCGAGGGCACGGACATCATCATGCCGCAAGACAACAGCTGCTTACTCGCGGCCGCCACGGATTGTGTACGAACTGCCGGCGAGTGTGTCGCGAAGACGAAGGCGGCCATTGAGCGCGTCGGAGACTTCGAGTTCGAGGTCGGGGACAGCGTGCTCGACGTTGATCTAAGCATCTTGGATGTGGCGGATGAGCCGCTGAGATCCCCGTCCATCACGGGCCCGTCGAATGCCGCCTGCAAGGATGCCCGATCGCTTCCGGCCTGCGACACGTCCACGGCCCCTGCCACTCGGCCTGCTGGCCGTGCAGTCGACAAGCCGCTACCCCAGGTTCCACGAATTAGCATCCCGACGGATCAGCAGCTTTGGCGGTGCACCTCCCCAGAATCCTCCCGGTCCGCGTCGTTCAACGACGACAACAACTCGAGCGCGGCTTCCTCCGTCTCCTCCGTCCGACCCGCAATGCCCACGCTCCCCGAGCTCTCGACGGCGTCCCGCCTGTTTGATCGCAGTTCAGCCGAGCACTCCAAGAATGAGTCGGACATGCACAGCTCTCGATTCGATTCCGTTGCGGCCTCGAGTGCTGGAAGCACCGCCACGTACCTCAGCCGGGATTCCGAGGCCAGCCTCATGTCGCAAACCTCGACTCGGGCCACAACGCCGGACCACGTGCCGACATGCCGCGACCAACCGTCCGTGTCGGAGCTCGGCGCTCCCGGAAACTCCTCGCACGGGGACGAGGCTGACGAGGTGGAGATGAGACTGCTCGAGAAGACTTTTGCGCACGAGCTCATGTTCAACAAGGAAGGCCAGGTCGTGGGGGGGTCTCTGCCGGCGTTGGTGGAGCGACTTACAACGCACGAGTCCACGCCCGATGCCGCGTTCGTCTCGACGTTCTACCTCACCTTTCGGCTCTTTTGCACGCCTCTTCGCCTCACGGAAGCCCTCATCGACCGCTTCGACTATGTGGCCGACTCCCCTCACATGTCGGTACCCGTCCGCCTGAGAGTCTACAATTCATTCAAGGGCTGGCTCGAGTCTCACTGGAGGGACCAGACTGACCGGGAGGCTCTGAAGCTCATCATCCCCTTCGCCGAATTCAAGCTCGCTTCCGTTCGGGCTTCGGCGGGCAACCGGCTCCTGGAGCTGGCAAGACGCGTTTCGGGAGACGGCTCGCTCGTGCCCAGACTAGTCTCCTCCATGGGCAAGACGAATACAGCAATCGCCCAGTACGTGCCGGCGGATGCGCCGCTGCCCCAGCCGGCCATCTCAAAGAGTCAGCAGCACTTTCTGGCTGCGTTCAAGACTGGCGGCACCATGCCGACGATTCTTGACTTTGAGTCTGTCGAGCTGGCGCGTCAGCTTACCATCAAGCAGATGGGCATCTTTTGCTCAATCCTCCCCCAAGAGTTGCTTGCTTCGCAGTGGATGAAGAACGGCGGCGCGGAGGCACCGCACGTCAAGGCCATGTCATCCATGTCGACGGACCTGTCCAACCTGGTTGCCGATACGATCCTTCAGTACTGCGAGATCAAGAAGCGTGCCGCCGTCATCAAGCAATGGATCAAGATCGCGCACCAGTGCCTCGAGCTTCACAACTATGACGGTTTAATGGCCATCATCTGCAGCCTGAACAGCAGCACCATCAGCCGTCTGCGCAAGACATGGGATGTCATTTCACCCAAGCGCAAAGAGATGCTGCGGAACCTCCAGGAAATCGTGGAGCCATCCCAGAACAACAAGGTGCTACGGGCCCGGCTTCATGACCACGTTCCTCCGTGCCTCCCCTTTCTCGGCATGTACCTCACCGACCTCACCTTTGTCGACATTGGCAACCCTGCCACGAAGCAAATGTCACTCTGTGCCCAGTCGGACGAGGAGGCGGCTGGAGGTCTGACAGTCGTCAACTTCGACAAGCATTCCCGCACCGCCAAGATCATTGGCGAGCTGCAACGCTTCCAGATTCCATATCGGCTAATGGAGGTCCCCGACATGCAGGACTGGCTGACGGCTCAGATCCGACGAGTTCGCGATGGTGACCAAGGGAAGGTTCAGGTCTCGTACTATCGCAAGAGCCTGCTTCTCGAACCCCGGGAGAGCTCTTCGCGACGAGAAGGGGAGCCTCCAACGCCGACGTCAGGGGCCGGAAGCTCGCGGACCGACCTATTTGCGTGGATGTCCCGTGATCGCGGGGGCCAGACCCCCACGCCGGCGCTAGGGTGATGATGATCTTGTCGCCAAAAACCCCACGTGCTTGCCGTCGAGCGACTTGTCGATGCTCCTTCAACCAAACGGACAGCCATTACCCCCCACCGACCCTCCCTCACCTTCATTCCGCACATATTCTTCAACGCACCTACATTCATCTTTGATACCCCGAGTTACTTCTTCATGCGTTCCCTGCTTTTGCTTTCCGGCTGTTGACTCGTTGCGTGAAGATGGTGAGCTAGTGACGGGGCGTTCGACGGCGAGCCGTTGGACAGTGCGGGCACCCCGGTCATTTGCGATGGGCGCACACGCAGCTGGGCACTCAGGATGATAGCACTACCACCCGGGGCGAAAATCGGGGCCCTTGCTGGCCGATTTCTCATTCCCTTGGTAGCTGTACCGAATAGGAACTGCTTTCAACCCCTAGTAGTCTAATGCTTTCTGGAATACAGTTGGCTAAGGGATCGGAGCGTGTTCGGATTTGAATTCGAAGCTCCCCCATCACTGCAAACGCAGCAAGAGCCAATTGATGCAGCGCACTTGGAAGGAGGTTTTGGCTTGTCAAACTTTGCTTATTTCAGGGTACTACTGGGTCGGATATAAATGATGAATTTGATTCTCGCAAGCGGATGGAACAAGGATGATAGCGTGGAATTCGCCTCGGCAGGAGGAATCTCACCGGTTTTGAGTGGGATATCTTGCCGCAAGCACCGGCTACAAATAGAGAGACGTTTCTGTTGTCAAGCCAACATTTTTCATTTCAAGCCGACTCTTCATGTCGAACCAAGCCCTGGAACTTGGACCTTAGTGGCTTCCCTAGCAGGACCTCGAGTTTGATTACGATCGGCGAGATTAAAATGAAATATTCCCCGACAATATTTGAAGCTTCTGCTAGGCATTGGAGGTCGACACTCCCAAGGGCGCTGTTGAAAAGTAACTACCAGATACGTCGATCGGCGCAACTCCCGCAGACGGATGGGTCACCTTTCCAGGTGCGATGGACACCCGCGAGACTGGAAGGACTGCAATGCCAAGAAGAGTCCTATCTCTTGTATGTCCACTGTGCCAGGTAGATGGGAAGAAAGTAGATTATTTTGTTCTGCGTTGCTGAGCACGCCTTCACCCCCTTTCTCACGAGGGTTCTTAAGTAGGTAAAAATGATATACACAGCGAGGGCGGGTTCGAACACGGCGTGCTGGTGCCGGTTGACCACTCCAAACTGGCCATGCCCACTCCGTTACATGGTGTGATGCAAGATACGTCGCCACGCCGGCCACGAAGCAACTGTCTCTCGGTACGCCCGAATCTCATCCCAGTCGAGCTCACGGCGACCCGTGTCCACGTCCATCTGGGCAGTTCGGAGCCAGCCCGTACGCTTCCAGGCATAACCGATGATCCAGAACAAAATAACGACCGGGAATGCGAGGTACGACTTGAAGAAAGACTCGACGGTACCCAAGCCTTCCTTGCCAATAGGAGCTGCAATGGCAGTGTAAAACTATGGTGACGCAGGACGGGTTAGCATCGTCGACGAGTGGGTATGGAGACGAGGAGTCGAACGGTGGAGTCCGTACCTGTGCAATCAAGACGAGAACGCAAAGAGCCAGGCCAAGCCAGGAACCGTAGACACCGCCGATGGCCTTGAAGGGGATCTCGTCGAGAGTGTGGCCGTGGTACTTCCAAGCCTTGCGGAAGCGAATGTGGGCAAGGCAGATGGAGCCCCATGTGAACAGGGCGGCAAGACCGGACAAGGCCAGCAGCCAGTCAAACACAACAGGGCCCGACGTATTGAGATTGACAAAGCCCAGGAGACCGAAGATGATGATGATCAGGACAGAGGGAAGAGGGCGGCCCGACTTGTCAATGTAGGTAAAAATCTTGGGCGCATAGCCTTGCTGAGCAAGGGCCGTCAGGGTTCGCGAGCCGCCGTAGACGCCGGAAACGCCAATGGACAGAACGGAAACGAGGATGACGAGATTCATGAAGTGGTCGAATCCCTTGAGGCCAGCGTACTTGCCAACCAGGACAAAGGGCGACGCCTTGACATCAGCATACGCGTTATCGGAAAGAAGGGCGGGATCGTCGCTGCGGATGAGAAGGCCGACGAAGAAGAGGCCGAGGATGTAGAAGACTGTAATACGCCAAAAGACCTGCTTGATGGCGCCGGGGAGTGCCCTGACGGGATTGCTGGACTCGGCAGCGGCAAGACCAACCAGCTCGGTTCCGGAGAAGGAGAAAGCGGCGGTGACGAAGACGGAACAGAAGCCCTTGAAGCCATTCTGAAAGGCGCCCGGGTCGTACCAGTAGCGGGCACCCCAATACTCGTTATACTGACCGCTCGAGGGCCCTCCGCCACAGACGAGGACTAGGCAGATGATCATGAAGACGACAGTGGCAATTAGTTTGAACGTCGACGCCCAGAATTCCTCTTCTGCATAGCCAAGAGCACCGAAGACGTTGATGATGATGATGAGGGCAAGGAAGACAGCTACCCATACGCCGACGGATATTTCCGAGTTCCAGTATTGGATCGTTATGCCGCAGACCGTTAGTTCGAGAGGGAGGACGATGGCCCACTGGAAGACGTAGTTCCATCCCATGGCGAAACCCCAGGATGGATCAATAAAGCGAGTTGAATAGGTGTAGAAGCCACCGGAGACGGGATAGAGAATGGCGAGCTCGCCCAAGGCGTATACTGCGGCATGGCATTCATCAGTGGGGGGGGCGCTCGACGGTATCTCGTGGATAGAGACGATGGCTACTGCTTACCGACGTTGAACATCATGATGCCGATGATGAGAAAATCGATGAATAGAAAGCCGGGTCCCTGCAACAAGAGTCGGTCAGGCTTAGTCCGTTCATGAAACCTGGATCGGAAGGGCGACAATTCAGAAGCACGTACCCCCTTGCGCAGAGCAGAGCCGGAGCCGACGAAGAAACCAGCACCGATGGAGCCACCGATGGCGATCATCTGGAGATGACGAGCCTTCATGGGGCGCTCCAGCTCGACGAAGCCGCGGCCATAGTGCATCGGCTTGAAGGACTCGAGGTTCAGGCCATTTCGGGTCGCCCAATCGGCGTGGGGTTCCTGGACTTGACTACTGGGAAGGACTTGGCTGGTGCCGGCGATGGTGCTTTCATTGCCCTTTTCGTTAGCCAGGGGCTCGTCTTTGGACGACATGATGGGCGGAAGCTGCTTCCAAGACAGCAGGGAAGTGCGCAGGCAGGCCGTGAAGGGGATGAAAGGGAGGAGGTGAGGGACGAGGCATGGGATGAGGAGCTGACGGACTGGGTAGGAGAAGAGCCCTTCTTAAAGCAGAGAGCAGGCCTTCTGGCCGCGGTTCGGAGGCCACACGTGCGATTGGGGCCAGAGACAAGACCCCGGGGACCTGGATGCAGGCAGTGGAAGCATGGGAGGATGGGGTTTGGGGTGTGCGGGGGGGTGGACACATCGCGGACGGTTGAACCAGCCCCAGGCCCGGGATGACACAGGATCGGGTGCTGGTTCTGGGGGAAGCGGTTGCCTGGGGAGAGATTGTCGATTGAGTCGAGAGGAGAGGAGAAGCGAGTGAGGATGGGGGAGGGGGGGGGGGGGGGTGCTCGAAACGAAGCGGAAGGAGGTGGGGAGTGTACAGCATGGATGCTCACGAACAGCCAACGATACGAACGATGTGCAAAGTACGGAGTACTCCGTACTCGTACTTGTATATATATGTGCACTATGCAGTACGGAGTACTTAATTATTCACGCCTATTTGCTTGTACTGTATATAGGGCCGGAGTGTATGTATCGGAGCACGAGAACGAAGGTGCTCTACGGAGTACTCGCACATGTACATGATGTATGCGCAGCATGCATGCGCCCATCCTTTTCCTCGTACTTTGCACTCATAGGCAGGCCCGTCCCACTACCCCAGGTGCAGGGCCAAGCATGGATTGGGGTTTGGGGTTTGGGCATTGGGCATTGGTGGGGTATGATGGTGGCCGTGATGGTGGGTGTGTTGGTAGGCCTCGATTCGTGCGGTGGTGGTGGAGGTGGTGGTGATGCTGCTGCGAACGAGGCTGGACAAGTGTCTCGACATGATGTTTTTTTTTCTGTTTCATCTCCAGGCCCGGTCTCAATTGAAAAGCGGCGATGCCACCGAGATGCATATGCGCACAAAGAAGTGCGAGCCGAGTTCGAAGCAACCGCCAACGAAGGACTGACCACTTCAGAACGTTGGCCTCTTTTCCCAGGCAGATTGGACACCTAAGGCGCCTGCTTGGACGTGCGTGCAGTGCTTCGCACTTGGTACCTCTCACAAGCACTTGTCTCGCCGTACGTGTGCCCACGTCCTAAGGTGCCACCCATCTACTCCCACCTCGGCACTGACTTGCATTTTACGCATGCGACCCGAACTCCCCACGAGAAGAGGCAGGATGAGGCGAGGCAGACACGATGACACAAGACCTGAGTGGGCGCGATCGCGTTCCCACACTAAGTAAGTACGGAGTACGGAGTATTACAAGGTAAGTAAGTAGTAATAATAGCAAGTACATGTAGGTACAGTATGTACAGTAGGTACTAGGTAAGTAGGTACTAGGTAAGTAGGTACTAGGTAAGTAGGTAGGTGTAATAAGTGTACTTGTATGGAGTAAGAAGTACTTACAGTAGAGTAATAATAATACTCCGTAGCGCATGTCTTGGACGGCGGGACTTGTGCCTCGGTCGTTGGCGGGTAGTGGGGGAGGCTAAGAGCACTGTGCATGTACGGAGTAATTACTGTACATGTGCCGCACAGTTTGGTAAGTATAGTGGGGAGACAAAAGTGTCGATTCACTGAGTAGAGGTAGGGCAACCAAAAATTACATCGTCACTTTTGTCTAGTGACTGCATCTACAGTACAGCAATGCGTAACAACATACTAACATACTTATGGGACATGTGCATGCATTTGCACAAATAACTGCCAGGTGAGCGGTGCTACGGAGGAACGACAACTGCTACGAGTATTCCTAGGAGTACGAGCACGTACTTGGCCACCTGCCACCACCCTGACATTACATGCGCGTGCACATGCACTCGGCACACTGGGCGCGGATGCAAGGTAGACACGTACCCACCCTACTTGCCGGGTTGCATCTTCCCTCGCCCAATGACCTGCCGGCGAGGCCATCATATCATCCGGCGCGTCAGCAGGCAGTCGGCCTTTGGCGGCGGCAGGATGACTGGAAATGGTCGGGTCTCCGTCTTGCAAGGACCACCCCCTTTCCGCCCCGAGCCTCTCGAGTGAGATTGGCGAGAAACACATACATGTATTAATAGTGCATGTACGGAGTACGGACACAGCACCCCGTACTTGGCTGCATGTGCACTTTCGGACAATACCTGTACTCCGTACTTCCATGCACCGAGTACAGTTCTGTACGAAGCATGGTCGACGAAGATACCCAGTAGACACTTGCACTTCCCTCGGTGCTCACAAACTCCATAACTGCACTGGGCGCCCTTGCCTTGTCGTATGCCAGTATCCACCCATGTGTCTATCTACTTGTGCTCGGCCTCTTCTGTCCGGTTCCTGTAGCTCTCCTCCTCACAGAGCGCCAGGAGAAGCGACGCAACCAGCGGCGATCCTGGCAAGATGCATTCGTCTTGTTTCCCTTGTTGGTGGTCGTCGACCGTTGGTCAAGGTGACCAGCTGTCACCGCCTGCCTAACTAGTCCTCTCTGTCTCCCATTCGATCCCGCCTGACCCAATGCCCACCACCTTGGCTTCCCCAGAAGGAAAGTAGATGCATGCTTCGAGGAAGGGAGCGCTTGTACGCGGCGTTGGCAGCATGTCGGACGACAGGTCCGGGTACCCTCCGGCTACGACGAGGATACTCCTGCGCTGCGAAGCATCCATTCCATCGTCATTTGGTCGTCTGGGTCTTGACAAGAGCATGCAAAAGGAAGAGACGAATCTCTCTTCAAACGGCTAGGTGTTTGGTAGTAGATGGAGGCGTTTCCAGAAGTCAGCATCCGCTTGCTTGCTTGACCGTTTGGCATTTGGGGTAAATGCCGTCGTCACCCACATATCTCGGGGGGTGGGGCGGGAGAAATGACACCTCCAATGCTACCTCCTCAGCAGCAGCTTGCTGCTCGCGCATGTACGGAGTGCACCTGCGGTAATGCATGCAATGGAGCAAAATTCTCCAGCCTGCTGCTGCTGCTGCCGGTTGGCGCCTCGTACGTATTACATGCTAGCATGTACGTGATACGTGCGCTCAAGCCTCAATGCGGTCGTTGCCCTCAGCCTCACCTTGACCGATCACATCAAACAATACCCCGTGTGGATCCACGGCAGGCTGCGAGAGTCGAGAACTCGAGGCGTCATCCGGAGTCGTGACAAGTACACAGGCCCGCACTTGCACCGGCCAGAGTACTCGCGCGCACGTCCCCGAACAGCACGAACGAACGGCAGCTCGATGCCCCTGGCGCGATTGCGATTCTGCTCCTCCGACGACCAGGGCTGCCGAGATCTTGGCATCCATCCTTTCCCGTTCCAATATGCAACGTTGAAACGGAGGGAGGGAGGGGGGTTGGGTGGGGGTGGCCGTGGTCCGTTCAAACCGCAGGCCGGGCCTTTGCCTGCATACGGCCCTGCCTCTGTGACCATCTTACATGCAGCATCCAGCTGCTAGTAGCACGTGCGGCGCTGCTGGATACTCCGTCTGCTAGTCATAGTCCGTTCGGTAGGCCGTATGTTCCCGTTGGTCGTATGTTCTCGTTGGCCGTACAGTATGTTCCATCCGAACCTGATTCTCGCCAGTGACGTGCATTTGCGTACGAGCTCCTGTTTGTGTACTCACAGTACTTGTACGAAGTACTGTAACCTGTATTTAGGTGGTGTTGTACTTGAACATGCTCTCGGTAGCCCCCTTCTGTAGTACCCGCGTCTGTCCCAGTTCCGCATCTCCTCCTCCAAGTATTAGGTAACAATACCCTCCCACTCTTTGCTGCCATCTCGTGACTTGCCACCCCACCCGGCCCCGACATTTAGGCAAAGTACAACTACGTAACGTCGAAAGGACTTGTACATTTACCAGTAGCTAAGCCCTGCTTGTGCACCGCACTCCGGAGAATCCATGCCATGTCTCGATTGGCCACCAACCGCAGTCCTCGAGTGTGCTTCGATCCAGCATTCCAAGCATCTTCTTTCTCTTTCTTACCTGCCCTTTTCGGCCACCATCGTGTTGCTCGTCTGTGTGTTCGAGTCACCGGTCACGTACCCGCCGACGCCACCATCGGCTCGCTGCTGGGGGGATCAAGCAGTCGTATTCGTGAGCGATTTGGTTCCTTCGCCGATCTGCCACCTACGAACCAGTGACCTGCTGCCAGCCTACAGTACCTCTCGGCAGATTACATGCTGGCAAGTTGATAAGTGCCTAGATACCTACCTACCAACGAAGTGGGTGCGATGACTGTGTCTACCCACCTTGCGAGTGAATCAGATGAGAGCAGCTCACTGCCAAGCTAATCAGCCACAACTCCTCACCCTCTTGTCTCAGCGCTAGAATGCCATGGCCGTTCCAGAAGCCGACCTAATGCCAGGCCTGCACCTGACATTGCACATGTATGCATGCACATGTGTGTTCATACACACAGTAAACACAAGTACTGGCACCTGCTACAATGTAGAGGTAATAGCCCGTCGAGCACGTACCCAGCACTCCCCAATCATCATCACCCTCCCTCGTGGCTAGTGGACGATTTTGCGAGCAGAGTTGGTATACAATCCTACCAGTATGCCAGAGAATAGACCGAGAAGAAGTCGGCAGGTGGCATGCACAACCAGTCAGCTGATCGTGGACCAATAATACAATCAAGCACAAGCACAAGTGGTTGGTGGAGGACCAGGTTTGAGGAGAACCCTAGATGTTATCACATCCCCCCATGTCTATCTGGGCACACGTATCCGTCAAAATCACTCGCCGTCAAAAAGTGTTTGTAATCCGTAACGTCTGTCGACTTGGGCAAAGCGCCATGTCGTCAGTCAGCCGTCAATCACTCGATGCGCCTGAGGGTCGGGAGGGGAACTTTTGCCTCCTCCGACTTTCAAAACTTCCCCTCCTCCTTTTCAAAGGTGCCCCCCTCCATGTCTCTTTGCCTGAATGGGACTCATCGCCAACAGTCGTATAACCAGCATCGGATAATCGCTGGGCAGATTGATGTCCCTTTCCACGGAGAAAATGTACAGCGAGGCTAAGGATCAACATGAATCGAATGCGAAGCGTTCAACGTAACGGCTTCGTCATGTACAGTTCTTGCCATCGATCACGCACAGGGCCGCACATGCCGCTCGGAAAAAAGTCCACTCATGAGCGCATGATGGGAGACAATAGCCAGTCTGGCGACAGAATTGAGTGCAGCTAGGGAACGCCAAATATTCCACGGACTGGACGCAGTTATAATACAAATTGCCATCCCGTTGTCCGCGAACGTGCTCGATCATCCCACGTGGAGGCATGAGCTTCATCATCCTTCGTGCGGAGGGTCACCCTTAGTCCGACAATAGCACTTTCTCTTACTTACCAGTCGCTTCATGATATTTGCTTTTCGATGGTTCATTCCCGGAGGATAACCCAGGGCCACTACAGGGGAACTTTTCTTGGAAGGAGGGGGGGCGTCTCTTGTTTCCTCGCCATCTCAGGCCGCCAGTCATTCAAACAAGCCAAGCAAGTCTAACCGTGGAGGGCGGCACCGCCAGACTCGACAGCCTCAATCTCCGCCATGTCGATCGGTAGACGGTGGTACCGGGTGGGGAGGTCGGAAATATCGAAGAACACACCCTTGGGGGGGTCAATGGGTCCAAGCTGGGCGCCCGAGGAGCCGCCAACGCCGGCTTCGGCACTGCCAAAGGTCTTCTGAAGCGGGCCGTGTTGCTGTGCGTGGTCGCGGTAGTTGCTGAAGGAGGTGTGATGCGAAGCAGAGAGGCCCTTGCCGTAGGCTGAAAACGATTCGGGAAGCTTGCCGGAGGGTGAGGCAGGGTGAGGCTTGGGAGTGTGGTCGAGGGAGGCTGGAGAAGGAGACAACCAGGTCAGTCAATCCGGAGGGAGGCGACCCATCGAGAGCACTCACAGGGAATGGACCGCGGCCCGAGGAACTTGATCAGAGGGGCACGCTCAGTGTGTGCGGCAGCTTGCCGAAGGGCCCGCGTCGAAAACATGTCCAGAAGGGAGTGATCGGACGTCGTCGTCTTGGGTTGGTAGATCGTTAAAGGAGTTGGGTATTCCAAGCCAGTGGACGCTCGGACTCCGGGAGACAGGGAGTATTTATTCCGTGTTTTTTTCGTATTGTCAGCGGAGATAAGCTGACTGACAGGCGTCGGCAGCGGCAGCGACAGCAACAGCGGTAAAAGACTTGCAATCGAACAATGTTCAACAATCTAAAATTACTCGTACTCGGCTCGGCCTATGCATGAATTCTGAACATGGGAGAGGATTACTCGCAATCTACGGAGTAGCCTTGGAATGGTTGATCAGCCCCAATTTAGTTAGCTTCACATACTGTACTCCGTACAGCAAGTACAGTATTCGTCGGGGCACCGAGCAGAATATTCAGCATACCGAACTATGACTAAAGTAGTCAAGCTTGTATTTTGGGAACCACCGTATCTTCGTCTTATTCAAGCTTTTTAAGCATATAAGTAGATAAAAACGAAAAATTCTGAATGCCGTGAGTAAAACTTACGATAAGTTCTATGACTATGATTACTGTTATTATTGAATGTATTATTCTGCCTGAACTTGACGAGTTTTAATTCGTCAATGTACTTGATCTTTTATCACAACTCCTAGTGTAAATCAAGCTTTGTCTACACTGTATACTGTACTGTACTTAAAGTAGGTGCATGTTGTACTTGTACACAACACATTCTTGATAAAACTTTGGATAGATGCCGGTAGAAATTATGATCCATGTTGGTTAGGCTTCGGCTGGAGAGTGTTTTTTTATCCCTTACTATTCCGCTGTGTTGATGGCTACCCTTGGTTTGGCTCAGCCGATTGTGCCTCGCAATGCTACCCTTGGATGGTGAACCCTCGAACTATTGCTGTTTGGCATCCAACTCGACTTACCCAATTGTACCAGGGTAGCCATGAGCCGAGTTCGAACTTGACCGAAATCTTCCTTAGTAGGCGCTCAGGTGGGCTCATTTGACTCTGTTGAAGACCGCTGCAGACTACATTTGGCATCAGCCGTGGCAAAGCCTTGCTTGTCAAGTTCAAGCCGTGGCATCCTGTACTGTGAAGTGTGCTAACGCATTATATTTCCGCGCGGCAACTACGCAGATCAAACTGGAATTTGAAGGGACTCGCCTGGTTGGCTTGTCGTTGGCGTGCTGCGCTAGAACTTTGCGAAAGGAAAAAGACAACGAAGATCTAGATGTATTCACAATTGAGACGGGCTATCTATAAACGGTCGTCTGTTTCCTTCCTGCCGGCTACGATGGCTAATTAGTTCCTCGAAAGTACCTGCTTGACAATCTGGAAACATTCGGCTGGGTCCTCGAAAACGTGCCAGGCATGTCTGGGAATACCATGGAAAGCCATTTCGAATCTCGCAGGATCGTTCTTCTCCGCTATGCCGTAGGATGCGACATCTGTTGCCTTTCGAATGAGAATCAGTTTGATCCACCCAGGCAAACTTCTATAACTGCCGTGTCGTGTCAGTCCGAACTCAGCTATCTATCAAATAAAGCACCAAGGGCAACTCACACTTCGCCGTACGCTTCAGGGTCAGATTGTGTCGAATCACCTATAACAATCATCTTCCTTTTGGGCAGCCACATATTAATCTTGGCCATCCTATCCACCTTGTACTCTTGTGTGTCCAGGGTCAATGCCGACAGCAGACCCGCTACTGTTTTCCAGCTCGAGTCTCGCAGGATGAGCGTACCCGGCGGATAAAACCGTGTCCGAAACTTCTTGAGGAAAGGGTACAGGTTGTATGGGGAGGCGGAAAGGTAGAACCAGGCTGTGTCGTTGGGAAAGAAGGAGGCCAGCTGGGAATAAAGCTCGGGCATGCCAGGAATCGGGCTCGGATCAGATATGAAAGTCTCGCGAAGAATGCCAATGGGGTCACTGGTCTGGGTGACCTTGATGGTGTCGTCAACATCTGCGTCTGGTCAGTCTCGACAAAGGTCCCGTAGACGGCACCGACAGCTAGCTACCGGAAATGATGCCCCACCCGTCCTGTCCCGCGTAGTACGTCTGCATGGCCGCGATGGCGCCCTCGCCGCCGCCAAGCCTCGTCCAGGTCTTGACGAGGGAGCCCTTGCTGCTGCTCGGGATTCTGAGCACGTTGGAACACAAGCCGTTGATGCTTGTGGGCCCCAGCTTCAGCTCCGAGTGTTCTTGCGTGGCCGTGATGGTCCTCGCAGGGCGGATGTCCCACAGGAAGGGCATGATCCGTTCCTCAACCGTCTTGCGTTCCGCATCATCGTCGGCGAGGCCTACAATCCTCAGGATGCCTGTGACAATCTCCAAAGTCCTGTCCCTAGGTTGTCGTTCGAAGACTGCGGCGACAAACTCGGCTTGCCATGGCCCGTGGTTGTTGAACGCAGTATTGTCTAGGAGCCAGACAATGTCCTTATTGGTGACGACACTTCCCCATGGGTTAAGTCTGCCCAGCCTACCAAGGAAGCCTGCAACGGTGAAGAAACGGACCGCCTCGGGCGCGGGTTTGGTCAAGCCAAGATCAGGAAGCGTTGACTCGACCTCGTCAAACCTTCTTTCCCGTCTGGTTCGGAGCTGCAGCTCGCCGGAATTTGATGCAGAGCTACTTTTGAAGGATGCCATTTCGGAAACTGGGTCAGAGACGGCTGCCCAGACCCTCGAAGTGCGATCTGGAGCTCGTCAAATATTCCATCTCCATTTCGGTATGCTTGGAAAGCGGATGGCTTCGGAGCTCATGTGCTGGCCTGCGGCCTCGTGATCAGGGGAAGAGAAGTGGGTGCCAACCAGCTGATGAGACGAAACCCTAGAAGAGCAACTCGTGACCCTGATGCTTGGTGCGGGTGTGACGGCACAGGGACGGTCTTGCAACGCTTCAACCAAAGTGGCCTCGGCAAGGGGCAGAACAATCATCTTCCGGGCTGTTTGAAGGCGAACAGAGGATGACGACGTCTCGCCATAATGGGGCTCTGCTATCGAGTCGTTATCGGGCTGATCGTATGGATCTGCGTCTGATGATGGCTTCTGTCGATTGCTCGTCAATCACCCAGGCAGGCATCCAGGCCCACACAGGCAGCTGGACCCAAGCAGGCACACCAGGCAATGCATCCGCATCTCAGCTCCAAGGGAGGGGCCAACCCACCCGTTCCCGCTGGGGCGGTGCGGAGTGGGTATTAATAATAGACCATGCTGACTAGCCTGCCAACCGCTGCGGTGAGAAGTGTCGTAAGGATGTGTAATTATACTTTACCTGCAAGCGTGCTCGTCCTGTATTCGTCCCGTATTATCTGACACCCGTAGATCATTTCTTGCGAGGTGATCATTCGGCGTGAGTCGAAATCCAACATCTTAGCTAGGGCTTATTACCCGGCTTCCATTCTTGTACTTGAGTCGACACATGTGACGGCGTTGCAGGTATTCATTACTTGTATACTTTCTACATTGCTAATTTGCGTCGGTTGTTCCATGATGCAGTGCTCGAGATCTAGCGCATGTTCGAGATACCATGTTGATATCGGGATACCCTTTCGGTCCTGGAGGGAGCCATCATCTCAACGTCAGCCTCCCCATGATTGCTCAGGATGATGAGCAACCGGGGCGATTCACCACACACCACTTGCGCTTGCAAGCGCCTCAATAGTACGATTGTTCAAGTCGGAGAGCCATTTCGCTAATATGCTTCAAGTTGTATTCGGTACGGGGTTTCCTAACGATCTGGCTTCCGTTGTCTCTGGCGCGCCAAAGGCATGCATCACACCGCTACCACCAGCCAGCAATATTTGACTAGGATGAATCAGCATGACCATTGCCAACGGACTTGGCCTCCTGTTATGGGCAATTCTCGCTTAGCACGGTTCGCCATACAGGGGCGCGTCCCTGCCTGCCCATCGGAAGACGTAGCAGGCAAATCTCATGGTCCAACACACAAAAGTTTCGACGGCTGTAGAGTCTAGTCGCAATTGCCTGCTCATGAAGCTTGTCCGCCACTCGCCGTGGGTTGATCGACAGTCGCTCGCTCGACTCTCGCGCTTGAACGTCTACCGAGAGGGGAACAAGTCCATGGCGATTTCCTTGGCCGTCAAGCGGGCAAGACCCTTGGCCGCACGCTGGCCAACGGTGAAGAAGTCTTGGAATAGATGGTCGTCGGGAACGGAGCAAACTGTGTCTCCCGGGCCAGGCTCGATACCAGTAACGACCGTACCTGTCATACACGGAGTCCAGACGTCGACAAAACGCATTGTGTCGTTGACAGGAACCGTCCCGCGGCCTTTGCCATCCTTCAGGCCAGAACGCTGCAGTTCTTCCTCCGTCATGGCATCGAGCAGCGCCCTTGCCGGGTTCGACCGCAGGCCGGCGCGTCGTGGATAGGGGGCGTAGACGACGCCGTCGAGGGCCCCAGCCTTCCGCGTCGGATTATCCTTCTTCTTCAACGAGGCAGGAAGGTATTCGAGAAGCGACTCCTGTCGGGGTGATCCAACGACCTCCTTGATGCCCTCTTCATCCATGCCCTCCGGTCGTGATCGTACCTTGGACTTCCACATCTTCAGCTCCGCGTTGACCTGCGAATTCCAGCGCTTGGTCAAGATGTCTGCATTGCGCATCTGCTCTGCCTTGGAGTGCGGCAATGGCGGATCGGGGCGTCTTTGCCACCCAGGAGTGAGAGTGATGTCGATCAGCTCCGGGATGACGATCCGAAACGTCTCGAGTTCGCGTTCATCGACTTTGCCAGTGGGTCTCGGGTCGGCAAGTCTGTCGACCTCTGACGGGGTAGCGTTGGACCAAAAGTCGGAAAAGGCAATTGATGTCGGGTTCAACGACTTGCGGTAGAGAAACTCAATCTGGGCGAACATGTGCGAGACCAAGGCGTCGATGACGTGTTCGGCCGACAAGCGAGGGAAAGCAGCCAGATTCCAGATGTCCCATGTGCCAAAGGTGAAGATCCAGATGGTATGGCGTGGCGCAATTCTCGGAGGTGGAAGTGATAGAAACTGTTGAATCTGCGCCTCCAGGTCTGGGGATTGAATCGGAATCGGGTAGTATTTCAGAAGAAAATCGTAATCGGAAGCGGGCGAGTTGGTGATGTCAACCGTTTTGATGTGGTCCTGGATCGTGTGAAGCTCGTTGCCGTATATGCCGTTGGATGTCAATCCGGGCAGCGCATTGCTGGGCGGTACGAAGGATAGGAAGGAGGAGCAGTTCAGCTTGCAGGGCGTGAGCATTTCTGCACTGTGCCGTTCAGGCCGGCGGTGTGAGCGAGTGACTTACCTCCAAGCACAGCTGTTCGGTCCAAGTGGCTGCCGAGTTGCCGACGCTGGGGGAGCTGCCGGCTAGATCTTGGGAGCCAAAGACGACAATCCTCAACGGCCCAGCTTCCCGAGGTGCAGCGTTTGACCACGTCAAGACGTTTCGATAGCCGGTTCGGTAGCGCGTGGGCAACATATGAAACAGCAGCGGGATCATGAGGATGCAGATGACGACCTGCAGCAGTAGACGCGACCCGCCGCGCCAGAGTCGGTGAGTGAAGAAGACGACGATGGCTTTGACGCGATAGCTCCAACGCGACGGCTCTCCATCATGAAGGAGTTGGGGATCGTGAGCCTTGGCGGTCGCCCACAGTGCGGTGACCATGGTGGCGATGCGGAGTGGCGGGCCTCTTGCTTGGGTGAGGCACAGAGCAGCCAAGAGGTAGATGATAAACGTCGCGGGAGGAAAGCTATGGTCGGTTGGATGGGATGGGAAGGACGAAACTCGAGGCAGGGAAGATCGGATATGCTGAGGACGAATAACGAGATAGCAGCGGACGCTGATTGATGGACGACTGGGTTGATTCTTGCTCTGGTCTGCCCTTGGCTGGGGCAGCAGGCGCGCGAGACAGAAAGGGAAGGATGGCAACGAGGCAAGGGAAGCGAAGAGTCAACGGTCAGGGGCAGGAGGTGAAGGCAGAGAGTGACTAGACGAACACTCGGGTTTAAGACAGCAGCACTCGTGGCAGAACATTGTGGCGCGCTCGAGGACACGAGGGGGGACTTGGGCTGCAAGTAAGTATGTGTAAGTGCTCTGGTACGAGCAACTCGAGGGGTGATTCGAGCACTCCGTTCCCCGTACTCCATACTGGTTCCTTCATGCGTACCTGTGGGGTAATGACGGCCAACATGCCACCAAGTATTAGATAGTCGGCACGTAGTACCTTGTTAGTAAGTACTTGTATACCTGTACCAGTACGCACATGTTCAAGAACAAACAGGCCCACAGCAGGACTCGCTGGCGGTTGCTCATCAGTCTATTCCTCCTGTCAGCGGCCCCCTTCCCAGGAGAAATGAATGGCTACTACTTATTGACGTTGGAGGATTCTCACTGACTCGAGGCATCATGAACAGGTACAGAAATGCACCGCACGGGCTTCGTTTGCGCTCCCCATGCTCGCCGGGTTTTCGTCCACCAACCGGAAGAGCAAATACAGCCATAGCGGTTACTTCGATATCTGAGGACGACAAAGTAGTTAGCAAGGTACCTCAAGGAATACCTCCCTGGGTGCAGTGCTAGGCCTAAGCCACGCGTCCCAAGAAACCGATTGCAGACGCCAACCACTTGCTAGTGTACGTCACGGCTCTCATTCCTTGCCAGTACATAGTAAGGTCCGCCGATACAGCCAATGCCAAGGGCAGGAAGCCGGCGTTCCGAAGCGGACGAGGGTCTGAGCACGAGTACAGGTACTTTGCATCGAAGTACCAGTACCGAAGCTTAGCACCTGTCAACACTACATACCTAAGTAAGACCTACCTAACGCAGGTGCAAGTTGGGGTTCCCTATACCTACCTCTCCTTGGCGAAGTTTGACGAAGGGCGACGAGGATGGACAGGCCAGCATCGCCTACAGTACTATGAATTTGGCCGACTCCTCCAGGACAGTCGTGTTAGCGTATTGGCTACCTACATGTTTGAATTTTAGCGTTGGTATGAAGTACAACTACGGAGGGCAAGCGAGTGACCTACAGTACTTACGAACGGGTGAGCTGAATCTGCATGCATGCACACACATGTTGGAACAGGACGCGACTTTGTTCATTTCTTGAAGTCTGTAGTCGGAACGAGCGTACAATGCAACACAAAATAAACCTATAACACTCCATACTCTCTGTACATTTCTTCAACATATTTGGTCCACCCCCTCACTCATTTTGGGCACGGTGCAGCCATGCCCAGCCGCCATCACCCTGAATCGCGCAGTAGAAACAAGTGCGAAACGAGCCCGAGCACAGATCTTAAGACTGTTGGTGTCTGGTGTCAAACACTGCCTGCTGGCTTGCTTGCCTGCCTTCTTGAGTCTTTTTTGGGGGGAAGGGGGGCTTGTGTACTTATATGCACTCTTTGTGATGCACGTGAAATTGACTGATTTGCACGTACTGTGCAAACCACGTATAGTATTACGTGCATAGAATGTGTATGCATGGACGCTAAATCTCGCGACGGACTGGAACCAGAAGGAGAGCACATAACGGGGTTCCCTCCTCAGGCCTCACCTACCCACACGGACTCTCCAACTACAGCACACTACACGGACACACGCGCATTCACATTCTCTGTACTGGTGCGGAGCACCTACGTACAGCGAACCCTCAAGCATCCTTCACTACGCCTTCGGTTTTTTGCACATCCCGACTGACATTTTCGCCCACACCCTCGCCTCGTCCAGTGTCTAAACTTCCCCTCGCCAGCGTCAGAGGCAGCCGCAGCCCTCGTCGAACATGGGCGCTTGATATCAGACCCATGGGCACAATTGCTTCTTCCCACCGATCCAAGCCATCCTGAAGCATGCTCTCGCACCTTCGATTCCACCGTCGTGGCTCGTCGAACCCCGTCACACCATCAACGGATCGGCACCAGCTGTTTGTGCCCTCCAGCAGTCATGATCCTCCCGCGGCAGCCGACTCAACTTCTCCCTCCGATGCCCGACCGGCCTCCTCTGGCCCCTCCGCTCGACCGCCAGTCCTTCCCCCGATTCCTCGAGTCACCTCTGCCGACGCCGCTGACATGCGGCAAGATTGGCCATGGTCCACGGGAATGGACGCGGATTCAAGGTCCCAACGGTCACAGAGCGATGGCAACTGGGGATTTGTCGGCGGAGCTGCTTTGCGGAAGCACTCGCAGCAATCGGGTACTGGATCCGACACCCTCAACCTTCTATCGGATGGACAGCCCGGCCACCAATGCTCCGAGCCTGTACTGCCAGCACCGGCCGCCCCACCTCACGTGAAGGCCGAAACTCGGCCTGCGACGCACGTCGAACAGAGAGACTGTACCAGCAGCGGCCTGGGCAGAAGACCCGCAGCAATGCGCGTATCGACCGACGTGCCCGCCATACCGCCCAGCTCTGGAGCCGCCGATCTGTCCAAGGGCAAGAAAGGGCTCCCGTTCCTCAAGAACCCCATGTCTACCCTGCTCATGCGGCGAAGAAACAACCAAAATGCTCCCGACTTACGCCTGCTTCCCACAGTTGGGCACGCAGAACAGCCGTCATATGATCCCCGCATCAAAGGAACCCGCGTACATGACTTCAGCGCACCCAGACCCAAACAAACGGCATCAGGGCCTGCTGGTTTGGCCGTCCGCTCCAGCAGTCAAACTGATGTCATGCCAAGCAATACCAACAGGCCCACCGCTCAGCCCTGCGGGACAATCGACAGCCCGATGCCAAGCGGCGGCCGCGATCCGCCAAACTCGAGCAGTGCGGCGGGCGCATCATATTCCGAGTCGACCAGCGCAGGATCACAGCTGATTCATCAGCCGCCGAGCAGCTCCCCGGAGATTTCCAAGGACACTTGTGTGGAACAAATGTTGGCCGCAGACGACGGGAGACAGGGACCACCAGTACCGCCCAAGGACGATGTGACCATCGTCTCGAAAACGTCGTCCTCCGCCTCCCCAGCGGCCACCCTGGAAGCTGCCCTAAGCCGGCAAACTGGGAGCCTCCGAACGCTATCCCGGTTCGAGTTTCCTGCATTGCCCAAGCATATGAAAAGCACTTCGTCCAGGTTCAGCTTCGACATGGTTGGCGCCGCCAAACAAGAAAAGATCCTTGAAGAAAGACATCGCCAGCGAGAATTGAAAAAGAAAACAACGAGCGCCGGCAATGCCGGAGCGTCCGGGTTTGACGACTCGGACGGGGACGATTATGATTACGACGCCATGATGGACGATGATGGATTGGAGGAAAGGATACCCGGTGTCAATGCTGATTTGGAGGCAGACGCCGAGGAGGACGAGCTGGACTCTGAGGATGACCAGGAGGGCTTCTCCGGCTTCGTGTTCGAACGTTCCGACCCTGCCTCCTCGCTGACCTGCCCGGACAGCACGGCCATCCTGTTCACGCCGAGCGATGCCGCGGGCGGAGCAATCGGGTGCGCAGTGACTGAAAATGGAGCCAGCCTCACCAAGCATCCCTCGCGATCGCAAGCGAAAACTTGGTCGCAAGACTGCTCGCCGACAAACCAAGATGGAGCTCGCTTGCGATTCCAAAGCCCTTCCGCCGCCGAAGCGGCCGGGGTTGAACGAGCGATGCCCAAGGACGAATTGTACTTTGATGACGGCATGGTTTGCTTCGAGGACGAGTTTGCCGAAGATCTCGCTGCCGAATACGAAGTCGGCGGAGAGCCGTTTGATGAGTCGATCTTTGACAACAACGACACGGATGAGTTTGGACGCCCAGTCCCTGGCGCCTTTGTTCCGACCCAGTCACTGTGGCGCGGCGGTTCGGACGAAAAGGCAGGCATCAGAAGAGACTCGGAGAGAACGTCTCGACTGTCCGCACATTCAGGCACCTCGCAATCCACCGCACACACCTCGCTCAGTGCAGAAGCTCATATCGACGGCTCCGCGATAGGCAAAGTCAAGATAGCGTCCCGAGAGGACGAGCAAGTTGACGCCACCGAGCCGGAGGAGACCGAGCAAGACTCTGTCGCCGCGTACCAGGCGGCCCTTGCAGCTGCAGCCCATCAAGCAGCCGCTTCGGGTAGGTTCCGACGGCCACGGCTGGAGGAGGGGTCCTCGAATGGCTTGGAGGGCGAGTTTGTTCGAGACGACGCTGACGACTATGGCCATGGCTACGTTGATATGGACGATGCCGAGCTGGGTGACGATGCCATCATTGCGGAAGCAAACGCGAGCGCGTTGGCTCACGACCCGGACGGATGGTATGGGCAAGAGTTTGGGTTCTACTCCGCCCCGCAACAGACCAGTGCACATTGCTCAAACGTCGTCGACTACGAGTACGCGAACGGTGGAGTGTTTGGCTCCGACGTGAGCGCCGGCGTGGGCCGCAGCACGAGTGGGCGGATGGCCTCGAGGGAACCCAACCTCACCCCGATCACGGAACAGTCCGAGTATTCGAACCGCAACTCGGTCATGGGATTCCCACCGCTAAGCTCGTCGGCATCGATGTTGCCAAGTCCTGGTCTGGCCCAATTGGCCATGATGGCGGAACGGGGTGATGACCAAATGTCGCTCTCGGCTCTGCTCCAACTGCGATCCCGCCCCTGGGGCTCTCAGGCGAGCCTGCCGTCGAGCAGGGAGGCATCGCCAAGATCCGATGGAGGGGAACTGCCCAGCTCGTCGTGGGGGTCAAACGGCGCATATGCCTATCCAGGTGCGGGCGGCAACCGCGGGTGCAATGGCTCGGCGTTTCCGAAGACGAGTCGAGACTACGAGGGGGTGAGCGTGTCAGGTAGCCCTCCGTTGCCCCTGGCGCATCGGACACATCCTTTGCCTTGCTCGGTTCTGGCAGGGTCGACGCAGCAGCCTGGCTTGCTCGCTGACGCTAGCCCTCTGCCTTCCCCCCTCGCGTCCTCGGCACCACGGTTTCCCCGCACTGGCGGGCCACCTGCAGCGAAGCCGTGGGATATTCCTCCTCCGGCAGCATCCATCAGAAGCTCAACAGACTCGACGCGGGGCGTTGGGTGCCAAGCCGGAAGCATGCCCTCGCTGCCCTCTGGCAAGGGTCATGGCCGACAGAAGAGCTCAGCAGACAGCGTGACGTATCTCCAGGAGGAGGATAGAGGCCAAACCAGATGGGTAATGGAAAGGCGCCGGACAGACGAGACAGGCGAAGTTGAAATTTTGGAGCGAGGAGTGGTCGAGGGTGGCCGCATATGATGCTGCTTCTGCCATCGACCATGCGCAAGACTTTAACCAACCCATCCTGCGTGGCATTGGCTTTGCTTTTGATACCAGTACGCGTCTGGATGCGCAATACGCCGTAGACAGTTGTCATGAAAACACAGGCGTTTCGGAGCAGAGACGAGAAAGCCTGACCAGACCTTGTTCCATCCTCCAGCGTTCCCAAAGGCGTAGCCGTCCGTGCCTGTGCCGCTACGTGCATACATGTACTGTACGAGCACAACTGATGTGTTACGGAGTAACATTGCATGTACAACGTTGGCCTCGGTGGGTACCCGCCTTCCTGAGACCTACGGAGTAGAGAGGGAGTAGAACGCGTGCGCCCCAAGGGTATTCGTCTGATTATCAGTATGTAATATCCGTGTGTACTAGTATGCAGGAGTAGTTGTAGGAGGAGGTTTCCGATTCTGTAGGAGTTATAGCTTGCTGAACTCGTAGATGTTGGTGCGAGAAAAGTACAGTACTCCGTACAGTACAGTAAGTAAGTGGGTGTACAGTAAGCATAAGCACATGCATGAAAGGAGGTGTATGTAGCAAGCAATAGGTGTAGCTCGGCGTGTTACGGAGTACGGATTGCATGTACAAGTAAGTACTTGTTTACATATGTATTACTCCGTACTGTACGGAGTACACGTAGGTGCTCTGTACTGTCGTTGTATATCCTCAGTCCTTTCTCCGTGCCGGATACTAGTGCGATACGTACATGCTCCGACAAGTACGGAGTGCTGTACTCCGTAAGTAGAGTCAGTTCTACAACTACTAAGGTACTTGTACTTAGGCACCAGACAGGTGGGTGAGTGTGGTCAGGACAAGCGTGTATGCGGGGCGACGCGCTGGAGATGACGTGCATGAACCAGCGACTCCAGCGTCCAATTACCGACGAGTGCAAGTACTTAAGTACGCCCAATTACAAAGTACTTGCACAGAGATACAGGTACAGCACAAGCAAGTACTTTGGGCACGTCGGGAACGATAGCTGAAACTATCCAAGCTTGGGAACCAAATGGACGTTGGCAAAAGTTTCGTACTCATACACTTAAGCTACCCCCTACCACGGGGGGTGATTCTGATCGAGCTGGCAAAGCAGTCCAGCAAGTGACCAAAGTTCAATTACACTACCTAGCAGCTGACAACTGAGTATTTGGAGGGAAATCCAGGTAACAACATGCTACAGGTAAGTGTCATGTCAGCATGCTACGGAGTGCTTGCACTTAGTTGTACGGAGTACGGAGTACAGTGCCTAACATTGTCCCGCCCGCTTTCGCGTTATTCACGCAGGGCAGGCACCAGGCACCGGGGGGGGGGGGGGGGCGTTAGCTTACTTAGTAGTGCCTACTTGTACACCTTCAACTACACCTACTGCAGGTCTACGGAGGGCTCTGCCGTACCTCGTAGGTACAGTTACTAGACAAAAGTGACGATTCAATTTTGCTTGCGTTAATACCACAAAGTGAATCGACACTTTTGTCACCCCACTATACCCTACTCTGTTGTGCTTACTTCCTGTAGGTACTTGTTTCCCTTGCGGCAGGTAGCATCGAAAATAAGTAAAAATGAAGACTCCACCAGACATGGCCCGTTCATAACAACCCCAGACTATAATACTATCGTGCTTCCACGGTGCTCCATTTTACTTGCAAAATTCGTATCCAGTGCGGGCCATGCATGGTACATTTATTTATGCAGCGGCGCGAGGCACAAGGCATACCCAAGATGCAGGCCCCAACTCCCCGCGTCGCCGACGACCATCGTCATCTCCTCTTTTCTTCCCAACACCGTCGGCGACCTCATCCCCTTTCCAGCTGCGAGGATCAGTAACAGCTGCGGGCCGTACGTCGGTTGCAAGAAGCCTAACCCCCTCGCGACCGATTTGACCGGCGACCGGTCGTCGCGCTGCGTGTCCGTGCCGCTCTGTTATGACCTCCGTGTCTCTTACAGCCTTCGCGGTCCATCACACCGGGCGGGCAATCCCATGTCCGGCAAAGGCGGCGACGGCGGCGTCATGCCGCCCGTCGTCCATGACGTTGACCCCGATTCCAACCCCTCGGATCCCTCCAAGACGCACCGCACCATCATTGAGCATGCCCGCTCGGCCGCCTCCAAGGAGCAGTCCATGACGCTCCTGCAAGGCCTCAAGCTCTATCCCAAGGCCGTCGCTTGGAGTCTGCTCATCTCGACCTGCATCGCCATGGAGGGCTACGACATCAGCCTCGTCAACAACTTTTACGCCTTTCCCCAGTTCAACCGCAAGTACGGTGTCCAGCTCCCGGACGGCACCTACGAAGTTCCCGCGCGGTGGCAGGCAGGGCTGAGCAACGTAGGCTACTGGTCCGGCCGACGACGGCTTCGTTGAACGAGGCAGCCGCTAACCTTCCGGCAGGGCGCCACCGTCGGCGAGATCATCGGCCTCTTCATCAACGGCTTCGTCTCGGAGCGCTTCGGCTACCGCTACACCGTCATGACCTGTCTCGTGCTCGTCGCCGCCTTCACCACCATCTTATTCACCGCCCCCAACGTCGAGGCCCTGCTCGTCGCCGAGATCCTTTGCGGCATCCCCTGGGGTATCTTTCAGACTCTCACCATCACCTACGCCTCGGAGGTCTGCCCCATCGCCCTGCGCAGCTACCTGACCACCTACGTCAACTTCTGCTGGGGCTTCGGCCAGCTGATCGGCATCGGCGTCATCCGCTCCATGCTCAGCCGGCACGACGAATGGGCCTATCGCATCCCCTACGCCCTTCAGTGGATGTGGCCCTTTCCCCTCCTCGTCGGCATCTGGTTCGCCCCCGAGTCCCCCTGGTGGCTTGTCCGCCAAGGCAAGGTCCAGGAGGCCAAGCGCTCGCTCCTCCGCCTCACCAGCCTGAACCGCGAGACCGGCTTCGACGCCGACGAGACGGTCGCCATGATGGTCCACACCACCGCCCTCGAGGAGAAGCTGACGGCCGGCGCCAGTTACTGGGACTGTTTCAAGGGCGTCGACCTTCGTCGAACCGAGATCGTCTGCATGACGTGGGCCATCCAGAACCTGAGCGGCAACGCCTTCTCCAACTACTCCACCTACTTCCTCAAGCAGGCCGGCCTGTCCGAGGAAAAGTCGTATTCATTCGCCATGGGCCAGTACGCCATCAACATGGTCGGCGTCTTTGGTGCCTGGGGTCTCATGTCGCTGGGCGTCGGTCGCAGGTCCATGTACCTCTACGGCCTCTGTGGTCTCTGTGCCATGCTTTTCGTCCTCGGCTTCCTGGGGCTCGTCCCGGAGGAGCACAGGACCCAGGGGTCGCTCGCCACCGGCAGCATCATGATTGTCTGGGCCCTCTTCTACCAGCTGACCGTGGGCACCGTCTGCTACTCCTTGGTGAGCGAGTTGTCCTCGCGCAGGCTGCAGATTAAGACGGTCGTGCTGGGCCGGAACCTCTAGTGAGTGCCCTTCCTTGGCCTGTCCGCCGCTGCTGCGCGGCATCGACTAACGCAACGCAGCAACGTCGTCGGCATCCTTACCAATGTTCTGACGCCGTACATGCTCAACCCCAGCGCGTGGAACTGGCGGAATTATGCCGGCTTCTTTTGGGTGCGTTGGACGCCCCTCGTGCGCATTTGAGTTGTATGCTGATTCTTGCATCTGTACCAGGGCGGAATCTGCTTCATGTGCATCATTTACACCTACTTCCGCCTACCAGAACCGAGAGGGCGAACCTTTGCCGAGTTGGATGTGCTTTTCCAGAAGGGCGTGAGCGCAAGAAAGTTTGCCGTCACCGACGTCAATGTTTTCCACGAGTCGGTGGAAGATGAGATCATGAATCGGTACGAGAGCATAACTTCTCAGACGGTCAACGGCGGAAAGATTGCCTGAAACGTCCGAATGTCCCACGCATGACGATGCCGAACGTCGTTGATGGTCATGCAAAGCAAGAGTTGTCAGATGAAGTCGCAAAACTCCTTGAACCAAGACATGCCAATCACGGTTGGTTTGAAAGTTCCTGAAAACATGGGCCGTGACCAAATTCAAAGACGCTGCAGATAATTGGTCGATGATACCCGGGAAGCTGCAGAAGAAAAAAAGGTGCATATGTATTCCTGCGGATGTAAGTACCTTTTGATGTTGCATATATAATAGCATAAATGAAGGGATGAAAACCGCTGCCTGCTTGGACGATACGATGCATAGACCGCTTGCAAAAAAAATACGAGAAATATCCCTCCGTGTAGATACTACATGTGCGTCATTGAACTCGATGGGAATAGTACTGTCACACGATCCGCTCCCCTTGGATGCTGGCTGCATAGCGCGGGATGCAGCTCGACAATTGCCTGGGAGCTTGCGCTGCTTACATAAGAACTGCTCGGAATCCGTGTGCCTTTACCGCGGCACATGTAGCAGCAGCGCAGCACAGCAGGCAAAGCTCATTTTGTCTTACTTTTCTTGGCAAGATTTCGGAGCCCGCTGGTTCCAATTCATTTCACCACCGCATCCCTCGTTTGTAGGCAAACAACAACGTACATTGACCATCTCTACCCCTCTGCTCGCCTTCCAGCAAGCTCTCCCTCGTCACAATGCTATCCTCCTTGCGTGTCGCCATCAGCCGGCAAGCTGCCCGTCACCAGGCGGCCACCTTCAATACAGCTGCCATCCGGGCGGCGTCGACGTGGAGCAACGTGCCCCAAGGTCCCCCTGTACGTAACGATTGCTCGTGCCTCTCGCTTCAGTTTCCCATGTTAACCTTGTGGCGCGCTGTAGGATGTGAGTTGAGCCCAAGATGCAGTTCAAGCTTCCGCCTTTCGGTAAGGCGGAGCTCCCGCTGATGATGGCGCACGGCCGCAGGCTATTCTGGGTGAGTGACCCGTCGTCTTCCCTCTCGCCGGCGAATGATTGGCCCTGCCTGATTCTAACTCAACAAACTTGGTCCAGGAATTACCGAAGCCTTCAAGGCCGACAAGTTCGACAAGAAGATCAACCTGGGTATGCGGCTGACTGTCAATCTTTCCCTCGCGAGTCTACTGCTGCATGGCTGACGCAGCATCCGTCCCTTTCCCTAGGTGTCGGCGCGTACCGTGATGACAAGGGAAAGCCCTACGTTCTCCCCTCCGTTCGGGAGGCGGAACGCATGGTCATCGAAGACAATCTGAACAAAGAGTACGCAGGCATCACTGGCGTCGCCGAGTTCCCTCCTCTCGCGGCCAAGCTCGCATATGGCTCCGATTCGCCGGCTCTCGACCGCATCGCCATCACACAGTCCATATCCGGTACGGGCGCCCTCCGCATCGGCGGAGCCTTCCTCGAACGCTTCTACTCCGGCGACAAGAAGATATTCATTCCGACGCCTTCATGGGCCAATCACAAGGCCGTCTTCACCGATGCCGGCCTCAAGGTTCAGCCCTATCGCTACTACAACAAGAAGACAATCGGTCTCGACTTCGAAGGCATGGTGGCGGATCTCGAGGCCGCGCCTCAGGGAAGTGCCTTCCTCTTCCACGCCTGTGCCCACAATCCCACCGGCGTCGACCCGACCCCCGAGCAGTGGAGGGAGGTCTCCCGCATCGTCAAGAAGCAGGGACACTTTGCCTTCTTCGACATGGCGTATCAGGGCTTCGCTAGCGGCGACACCGACAAAGATGCTTTCGCCGTCCGCCATTTCGTCCAGGAGGGCCACCAGATTGCTCTGTGCCAGTCGTTTGCGAAGAACATGGTGAGTTTCCTCCCCAGCTGCGTTGGCGGGGTGCGTTCTGACACAGCCCCTTCAGGGTCTCTACGGCGAGCGCGTCGGAGCCTTCTCGCTCGTATGTGCGGATCAGGCGGAAAGGAAACGCGTCGACTCGCAGCTCAAGATCCTTATCCGACCGATGTACTCCAACCCTCCCATCCACGGTGCCCGCATCGCGACCAAGATCCTCAGCAGCCCGAGGCTGTACCAGCAATGGCTCGCCGAAGTCAAGGAGATGGCCGACCGCATCATCACCATGCGCGCTCTTCTCAAGGACAATCTCGAGAAGCTCGGCTCCAAGCATGATTGGTCTCACATCACCAACCAGATCGGCATGTTTGCGTACACTGGCTTGACTGCTGACGAGATGGACAAACTGGCGAAGGAGTTCTCCGTCTACGCCACCAAGGACGGTCGTATTTCAGTCGCCGGAATCACCTCCGACAACGTCGGCCGTCTCGCCGAGGCCATCTTCAAAGTCAAGGGCTAAGCGGCGGTAGTCTCGCACACACCAAGAAAGTCGGTCCTCGCACAAACTCGCATCGTGCGAATAAATGGCGTAAGAAATTTCCTGCGAGTTGTTTTCCTTTGCGTCAGCCGCGGGATGTACACAGCTGGATGGATCTCGGTCTTTGCAGGCTTTGTTGTCCACCATGGATTGTACTATTACTCTAATAGACCAGGCGTGTCCTGTGTGCCCTAAGCAAGGAACACTCGTAGTGCGCTGGGTTAGCTTCGAGGGGAGACCCCCATCTCGCAGCTGTTGGTGATTCGCAGTTAGCTCGGATCCTTCGCCAATGATCCATCCATCCGTCTGCCTGCCCAATTCACGAAGCACGTTGGCCAACTACGCCGTCTTCCCTATCTTCTCGTCGCGAGGTGCCCCAGCGCTCAGCTTCTCAAGCTCGGCTTGCAGACTACGCAGGCGCCTCGACACCTGTGCCTTGGCTTTGTTCAAGTAGGCAGCATAGTTTTGAAGTGCGGCCATGGCCTCGGGCGAGTAGAGTTCGCTTCCGAGGGTTGTATAGGCATTTTTGGCTTCGACAACCGTGTGTTGAGCGAGGAGGGAAACATTAGAGGCGCGGAGCCCAAGACTCCGGGCAATGACCCCATGCTTGGCCTCGAGGGATCGAGTGAGGCTTGTGAGGCATTGCGTGTAGACGCCGAGGAGGCTTCTGCAGGTGGAAAGTGCACGGAGATGGGCCTTCGTGAGGCTGTGCTGTGCATTTGAGTGCGTCTGTTGCAGGGCCGCATGACACCCCGGCAGAGAGGGTATGATCTGATTCTGGCGGGGTTGGTTGGTCGAAGTAAAGGCGAGCTGGGCCAGGCTGAGAGCTGAGGCATGTAGGGACGACGAGATCAGCGCGGTGAGATCTGGGAGTAGGGATTCGAGATCAGAGAGGGGCGGAGAAGACAGAAGCAGCTCAACGGAATCGTATGACAGCGAATCGGCCGCTCCCAGGAGAGCAGTAAGCATGAGAAGGAGGTCAAGGAGTGGCTCGGGCAGCTCGGGAAGGTCGCGCCCGTCTCGCCACTGGTGGTGCCGCTCCGGCTGGCTTGACGGCCGCGGACCTCGGGGATTCGGTACCGGAGGCGCAGCTGTGCCAATGGCGCACTCAATGAGGTGATGGCTTGCCGCCCTGAGGCGGTGACTGTGGAGCTCCTGCTTGCGTGTCAGAGATGGTCGAGCGGCAGTGGCATGACGATGTTTGATTCACCACGCACCTCCTGGACGACAGCGCGCTCCCTCAGCGCCGGAATGTGTGCTGTCGAGCCATCGGGATGCAAGATGACGTTTGTGAGTGTGGAATAAAGTTTTGCAAACCCAGGGTTTTCCTGCAAGACTTTGGAATCGATGGGCGGCAGCGGCATCCTGCTTATCTGCACTATGCAATGATTGTGTGAAGGAGGCAATGCGGAAGTGGGTGCATCACGAAACATGCACGGAGTCACATGATGTGCTTAGATGAAGTGTACAGCACGGAGTACAGTACGGAGTAGAATGTGAACTACAGTACAGTATTGTTCAGAGTACGGAGTATTGCTGTAATATAACCTGTGGTATTACGCAGTAATACTCCGTAAGTACAAGCACATGGAGTACTTGTACCAGTAGTATTGGTGGAGAACGTGTTCACGAACGGAGTACAGTACGGAGTTTTACTCGTACGGAGCACTCCGTACGATACTGCATTACGGAGAAGTTGGGTTTACATGTACTTCAGTACTTGCAAGTGTACTTACTTACTTGTACAAGTACGGAGTAATTACAGCACAGTGTGGAGTATGGAGTACGGAGTAAGTTCTCTGTACAAGCCCAAATCGTAGCAACTACGGAGTACTTAATAGTGCTATTCTTACCAAGTACTTACAATTTCTCCATAATCACACTAGAGCTACGAGGCCTTCATTATGTAAGGAGTTGTAGCTCCAACAAAAAATCTCAAGCCACTACCGCCGACAAGGCCGACGACAGCAGCAACTCCCTCCCCACGCAGGTGTCTCGACTGTGCCCCATTGCCACCCATGCCGGGGTCATGACAGCCGCAGCGTCGAATGTGATTGCAGATACGATACCGGACACGACGACGACGGCATGATGCCGCTGCCGATGGCCATGAACCCGCTATGGCGCTCGGCCATAAACCTCCTCGTGGCTCGCGGCACCCCCTCCCCTGCCCGTGTCCTACAGCAGCATACCTTCTCCACGACTGCGCCCACCCAAACCAAGACCATCAAGCCGCACCGCCTTCCATCCAACCTCATCCCACCCTATCCCTACGGCGAACGCCGCGTCTACAAGCAGTCCAACCGTGGCCTCTACGGCACTGCCCGCATCCGTTTCGGCAACAACGTCGCCGAGAAGCATGGCAACAAATCGCGCCGCTTCTGGCGTCCCAACGTCCACGTCAAGGCCTTTTACTCTCCGTCCCTCGGCGCCCGCGTCAAGACCCGCCTCACACTCCGCGTGCTCAAGACCATCCGCCGCGAGGGCGGCATCGACAACTACCTCCTCAAGAGTAAACCTGCTCGCATCAAGGAGCTTGGGCCCGGAGGCTGGAACTTGAGGTGGCTGCTTATGCAGACTCGAGCCGTTCAGGAGCGCTTTAACGACGAGAGGGTCGCCCTCGGCCTGGAGCCCAAGGAGGTCGTGGACCGCGACGACGTGATTCAGTACGCCCTCGACTATGCAACCCCAGGACCTCTGAGCACGCGCAGCCGGGCCACGCTGGATGGCTTCGACGACGCCTTGGCAGATGCCTTCGTCCTAGGCGACGACGCGCTTGGCGACCTCGAGGGTGTCGAGGAGCTTTCTGACGAGGCGGAGGAGCGGCTCTTGCAAGAATTTGACGCTACGGAGGCAGCCAGCGGCGAAACTGAGATGGCAAGCCGGCCTATGGGAGCGTAAGTCATTCATGTATCTACATCTCTTGTCCTCCAACGAAGGTCTCCCAAAACAAAAGTAATGTACAAGATGCAGACGATCCGAGGCGGATGGACCGCACACGCGGAAGTCTCGCCCACGTCGGCTCACACCCACCTCCCCGTCCACCTTGAGTTTTTTTTTTGCCTCATCTCACGTAGCCGGCCGGAGTAGGAGCGCTCGGGCAGACGTATTCGTGTGCGATGTACTCGTCTCAAAACCGCAAGTCCCATCCGATCTCAGGTCCCAACTTGGGCAGCTCGTCGGCCACGCTCTGCACATCCTTGTCACCTCGGCCGCTCAGACAGATGATGATATCCTTGTCCTTCTGCATCTTCTTGGCCAGTTCAATGGCGCCGTGGATGCCATGGGCGGACTCGAGTGCCGGGATAATACCCTCGAGCTGGCTCAAGAGCCTGAAGCCTTGGAAGGCCTCTCCGTCGGTGGCGGCGATGAACTCGGCTCGCCCGGTGTCTTTCCACGAGCTCAACTCCGGGCCCACGCCGGGGTAGTCGAGGCCCGCCGATACGGAGTGCGTGTCCGATATCTGGCCGTTCTTATCCTGCAACACATACGTCCTGACGCCGTGAAGAACACCCTTGGTTCCACCCGACAGCGTGGCACTGTGTCTCGCGGTATCCACGCCGTCACCGCCGGCTTCGACACCCAGGAGCTTCACGCCAGGGTCGTTGGCGAAGGGGTAGAACATGCCGACGGCGTTGCTTCCGCCACCGACACAGGCAACAACTGCGTCGGGCAGCTTGCCGCACTGTTCCAACATCTGCTTCTTGCTTTCGTCGCCGATGACGGATTGGAACGTACGGACAATGGTCGGGAAAGGGTGAGGCCCGATCGCCGAACCAATAATATAGTGGGTGGTGTCCAGATCGACAACCCAGGCACGAAGAGCCTCGTTGACGGCATCGCGAAGGGTTTTGCTTCCGGCCTCGACGGCGACCACCTTGGCTCCGAGAAGCCTCATCCGGAACACGTTAAGCGCCTGCCGGCGGACATCCTCCTGTTCACTCGTCAGCAAGAATTCCGCGGAGGAGGGCTTCCTTTACGCTTCCACATACGGCGCCCATGTAGACGGTGCATTCCATTCCAAACTTGGCGCAAACAGTGGCAGTGGCAACGCCGTGCTGGCCAGCTCCCGTCTCCGCGATGATCTTGGTCTTTCCAAGCCTTTTCGCGAGCAGAAGCTGGCCCAAAGCGTTGTTGATCTTGTGACTGCCGGTGTGGTTGAGATCCTCTCTCTTCAGCCAGATTCTCGCGCCTCCAGCGTGATCGGTCAGGCGTTCAGCTAAGTGCAGGCGTGAAGGTCGTCCCATGTAATCGTAGTACGAGCGGTACTCCTCCCAGAAGTCCGGGTCGTCCTTGATCTTGTTGAAGCCGTCCTCGAGCTCCGAAAGGCAGTCCATCAGACTTTCGGGAACATACTGGCCGCCAAACTCTCCGAACCGCGCCGGGATCTTGCCATGCAGGGAGGCGAGCTGGGCAACCAACGCGCTGTCCTGCTCGGCCGTGATTCGGTCTGCAAGGGGCAAGGCGGCATCGGCTGTCTCATCGTCACCACGGGTCACCTGCGCGGCATTTTTCTGCGCAAATCCATCGCGGCCGCAGAGGTAGGCGCAGTACTTCTCCACCTCGCTTGCCCCCTGACCAGCGGCGGCATTCTGAAGCGTGGTGATGATTTGGCTGCCAACGACGACGCCGTCGGCAATGGCGCCGACGCTTTGGAAGTGCTCATGGGTGCTGACCCCAAACCCGACGACCGCCGGTTTGTTGCCGCTATACTTCTTGACACGATCGACCAGCTCAGGAAGCTTGGCGTTTAGTGTTCCTTGAGCGCCCGTCACGCCCTGGCGGGAGACGACGTAAATGAACGAGTCGGCCAGTTGGCAAAGAAGCTTCATCCGAGCGTCCGAGGTTGCAGGTGCGATGAGGGGGACGTATGACAGACTGTGGTCGAGATCAGAGCAGGTTCGTGCCAAACCGGCTGCGAAGACGTATTGTCCTCCGCACCATCGCAAATAAAGGCCAGGAGACGGAATGCAAAGGAAGGGAGAGAAGACCAAACACTCACTCTCCTCGTACACAGAGCTTCCGGAAGGAAACGGCTTCCTCGGGCGGGAGGTCGACGACGATAAAGCCGTTAACACCAGCTGCCTGACAGTCCCGCAGCAGTCGTTCATCTCCGTAGCTGAGTAGGGGGTTGTAGTAGCCCATGAGCATGACGGGGGCCTTCAAGCCAATTTCCCTCGCCTTCTTGACCATACCCAGCGTCGACTCGATCGTGACGGCATGTTCCAGGGCAACCTGCCACTGGGTCAGCAGCCGGCTGCGCGGTTCTGGGGCGGAGGTTCTGGATTGCGGCTCATTTGTGCCCTTACAGTATTGGCAGTCTGAATTGTTGGCCCATCGGCAATAGGGTCGGTGAAGGGAACGCCGAGCTCGATCACATCTGTTGCGACAAATGCGCCCCTCCATGGTCAGCGAGCCATCCATCGTCGGGGCGGGGCGGCGGCGGAGGGACGTACCAGCTCCTCCCTTCTCCATCGCCACCAGTATTCCAGGCGTATCTTCCGGACGCGGGAAGCCAGCCGTGACATAGGTGACGAGTGCAGCCTGTGGTGGAGGGAGAATTGGGCATGTCAGCCTTGCCTACGCCTTGCCAGCAGATCCAAGACCGCTTGTGCGGGTTGCCGTCACTGACCCTGCTCTGCGCCTTGCAGCGGCTGAAGGTCCGCTTGATGGCTTCCATGGCGAATACACGTGTGAGTTGCCTGCAGTGTGGTGTGTTCGGTGTCCGAGCAGAGGTAGAAAACGTTATGCGGTGTGCTGGGCGCCTATGACTACTTAAGTAGTTATAAGGTGCAAAGTTGCTGGTGAAGGTCCGCATCGGAAATAGAAGCCCCGCCATCAAATTTGCGGCAGTACTTGTACATGCATCGGTAGTGCTACGGAGCTCGGAGCACGGAATACCTGGCCTCGCAACCTGCCATACCGACCGTACAATAAGTACCTGTACATGTACGTAGTATGTATTACTTGTACTCCGTACAGTGAGTGAGTGCCTTAGGTACTTGAAAGTACAAGCACCGTAATTAGTTGTAAGTGGAGGTACATTGTGCCAGTGCGGACTCGGCATCAGTTTTTGGCATCCTCACTACCGGGACGACTTCGAGTATTATCTGCACATAAGTATATGGAGTACGGAGTACTTGTATTACTAACTATTCAGGAAGTAGGCTCAGAAATGTACTGTACTTTGAGCAGCGGAGTAAGTACGTGCGGGAGGTTATTAATGCACATTGTCGTCACCTGCATCCTGCCCCCGTAGCTCACCCCACATTCACGGAACTGCCCAAAACAGCACCACCATGATGGTGATTCAACCCGTCGAGGCGAGATGGCTTATTTCTTACACCAATATCGCGTACGTGTGCACGTTATGATCAAGGGCTCCCCGCGAACTGGTGCCAATCCTATTACGTTTGTAGTCGAGCTCAAACTACTGCTTAAGTTCTCATCCCACACCACCAGCCAGTCTACAATGAATTGTCCACGACACATCGAGAAATTCCACCCGCAGTCCCTGTGCCTCCGAGTGCAATTCCCTCAACCCTTTCAACTCGGGGGGGGGGGGGCATGGATGGGCACGGCACGTACTTGCCCTCATCGTATCAATCGTTGTCCACCAAGACCCGAAATCGCAACGCCGGCTTGCTGCTGCGAGACGTCAGTCCCCGTTCGTCACGAGTTCTTCGCCCCTTCACATCGCATGCAAGCCCGCCTGTCCCTCTTCTTCGGTTCGCAGTCCTTTCGCAAGATTTCGCCAAGGTGTGCCGCACGGCGTTCGCTCGAGGTCCTCTGGCGGGCGTGTGTACCCAGGTGTGGTGACTGCCAGACATGATGGACCATCTTCCCATGTGCCGCTGCCACGCCGACACCCCATGGCCACCCTCCTCCACTGAGTTCGGCGCAGTTTGAGGGCCTGAAACGGGGCCAGCCCTCAATCCATGTTGCGCCGCTCCTCATCTGTTGCCGCCTCGGGCGCGAGAACTGTCGGGGACAGCTAGGCGTATGAGCGTCCTAGTTAGGCCAACCAGGACGACGATGACATAGACGAGGAGGATGCCGGTCGACAAGAGCGCCTCCTTTACAAGGTTGTTGCGAAGCCAGTCGGTCACGCGATCGACGGCCCCGGTGACCTCATTCGTCGTGACAGACGATGGCGATGCCAGGAACGTGTGAAGTCCCGAGTCCCCAGAAATGGAATCTTTTGCTCCAAGGCTGAAGGTCGAATTGGCAAAGAGCGGAAAGTCGACATGGGCATGGTCGTGCACCCAAGTCAAGCCCTTCTGCACGCTCTCGATCTTGATCCCAATGACACAGCGCAACACGGACTTGACGGGGCCAAGAAGGATCGTTCCGTTGAACGCCGTCTCCAGTCCCTTCTCCATGCCATCGAGGAAGACGTTGAGCGTGCGGTTCACCGCATCCGTCGCGTTAGTGACGTACGCGAGCACCTCATTGTTGACGTCGTCGTTGACTCGCTTGACGACGCCGTTGGCGCCGGCAGCCCACTCGCTCGAGACCTTGTCGAGGCTCGCGATGACCTCGTCGGCGAACCCCCCTATCTGGCTGGCCAGTGCGGGGACCTCCTTCTGAACCGCCTTGAGGAGTATGACCTGGCAAAGGCACGAAAAGAAGCCGGCCATGGCGAGAGAGAGGACGAAGATGGCCGGCGTGGACGTCGCGTAGGCGACACACCACCGACTGAGAACCCGGCGCCTCTCGCCGAGTCTGGACGAGATCTTGATGCCGCAGGTGGCGGTCGTGGGGCGCGAGACGATATACACCACATCCATCGGGTCGTATTGCCCCTGAGAAATCAGCTTGGCGTGCTGCTGCTGCCGTCGCCAGCGCCGAACCTCAAACCATGCCATCGGGATCATGGCGGCGAAGGCGAAGGTGCAAAGCGGCACGGCAAAGGCGATGCGTGCTTTGTGGAGAAGCCTGGACAGACTGAGGAAGAAGCCGTTCAGCCTGTCGTTGTCGGAGCAAAAGGTGAGCTTCCGCTTTTGCGCGAGCGGGAAGGCATCCCGATCAAACTTGTAGGTGCCCATACTCTGGCCGAGAGCGCTGCGGGCAATGTCGAAAGGGATGGCTATCGCTTGCTTGGTGAGGTTCTGCACCCCGTCAAAGTCGGGGAGGTCCTTGCTGAGCTGGCGGACGTCCTTGGCAAAGTCGTCGGCGTTGAGATGGAAGCTCCGGAGCGTGTCGAGAGGCTTCGAGAAGTCGATTTTGGGGAGTTCGGGGGTGAACTGGCCGATGATGGACTTTTGGATGCCGCCGGCGATCTTTTTCACGGCGGTCTCGAGGCCGCTAGAGATGTCCTTGATCTCGCCGGCGGCGCCGTCGATGACCTTGTTCAACGCCTTGGCCGCGTCCTCGGTGACGGAGGCGACAGCTTCCAGGCTGCCGTGAACGATGGCGGTGATGAGGCAGACATACGTCGCCGTCAGGAAGTTGATGTAGAAGAGGATGATGCCTTGGACGCCCTGCATGACGAGGTCCAGCCCCTTGACCATGGCATGGACGGCTTGTTCGATGCCGGCTGCAGCAAGCTCGTTGACGCCACGCGACAGGTAATGAGGCATGGAAGCCATGGAACTGCCGATATCCTCCACCTTGGTGCAGGCGGAGAGTGCCTTGGCCCTGGCGTCGTCGACGTTGTCGTCGAGCTGCCCTATCAGAAGGAGGACACGGACAAGGACGAGGAGCAGGAGTACGGTCCAACGGTTTATCCACACTTGAGAAAGGCGGGAGGGGAGGTTGAGATAGGGCGTGACGGACGGTGCGGTGTCAATCCGTGCCTGATGTGCCACGGGTTTCTCGCACATCCCGCTCGAGTCCGGCTCGAGACTTGCGGGGACGTCCGGGCACGGCATTGCGGCGTTGGGCTTTCGCGAGGGAGCCGGTATGCCTTTTCTGATTGAGAGCATGTATCGATGCAACCTGGATGATTTCGCGGAGCCTTTTCTTGGGGGTGGCGTCATCGGCGATCCGTCGTCGATGGAAGAGGTAAACGAGGGATGCGGAAAGCTCGCCGGATGTGCACTCTTTGAGAGCAGCGAAACGCCGGGTCCCAGGACACGGAATGCCGGCTGGCAGGTGCATCAAGCCCGCAGTCGGCCGGCCGGTGAAGGAAGCCAACAAGATGAAAGAAGCGGGGACAGTGAACACAGTGTTAAGGTGCAGTCTATTGTCGTGGATGCATAATGAACCCTTGGGCGTGAACAACGCGCGGTAGTGAAAGCAAAGAGCGAGAGGCCGGGGAGAGAGGGAAGGGGGGACGGCCAGTCCCAAAAGTTAGACCGCCACAGTAGGCGAATGGATGAAAGGCCCAAGTCACTTCGCGGACCTGCCAATGGCGTCGATGTTTGAGCCTACATCGCAGCGCGGATGAAGAGACCGTCGTGATATCTGGCAACCGCCGACCCGCGGTCGAGCTCGCGTTAGGCGCCGTGTTGATGGCGAAACAGCCACTCGGCCAGGGTAAGCCCAGCCAGGAGAAACTGAGTAGACTTGGACACAATCTCTTGCGGTAAACTCGTTGCCGTCCAACGGAAAGCTAAGCGCGCCATTCGCTAGACGACAAGAGCTCGGAACAGCAGGGTACTGTAGGAGCAGTTGCTAGGCTCACGAGCTTGTGAGGCATCGCATCAAACGCCAACCAACTTGCCCCGGCAGGTTCCCTCATGGACCCTGTGCATATTCTAACATTTCGGACATCTGGGAGACGACCAGCAAGTCCCTGCGCTCCCATCGAGGTGTGTCACCGCTGGGACTGTGGTCGGCGAAACGCCCGATGGCTCGTGGCTCGTGGCTCGTGGCCTATCACATCGTCTAGGCGAGGAGGAGCTTCTCGTGTCCATGGACGTTGGCGGATCCGGTTCCAGGACAATTGTCCAGGGGGCGATGACTGACGCACATGGCCCGCAAGCACTTCGCACCCTCAACCCCCTATACGGTGACATTTGGTCGGTCAACCGATGTGCTGAAGTCGTAACACGGTTTCGTTGGGCGATGGGATCGCAGGCAGGCGCTTAGGGAATGTGGCCTGACCCTGTCCTGCTGGTGGTTGGTTGGCGGAGCGCGTACGGTTCGAGCCCCTGCATTTGAACACCAGCCAGTTCATGACAATGGTGCATGCAGGCAGACACGTTGGTAGGTTGATTGCTGACTTGTCGGATACGTGCGTAGCGTGCGTAGCGTGCGTGCTGGCTCTAGGTCGCCTGCAGGCACGGTCACGAGGCAGGGAGTCCACCGTTCACTACGCACCAGGGCATATTGGTGCACAGGTAAACGGTGAGAACAGCAATATGGCATGCGCTCGCATCTGAGTGATTGCCACCTGACGCCAGGTGCATCGTGCCAGCATCAAAGTGGCCCAGAGCAGGTACAATACGCTCTCGAGGGACCATCGACTGCACTGGGAACGTAGCGGGCGCGATGAGAGCAGCACGCCGGATATTCGTGCAACGAAAATCGGAAGTAGGCACTAAGCAAGGTGCTTGGCCATCACACCTGCACGAGCAACACGGATTGCTTTCCGTGGTCGTCGTGTGCTTGGAGATAGAGGATACTAGCCTGGCAGTGTGACTGACACTCCCGTTGGATGTGATGATCACCTCCATCCCATGCCTCTACCTGACTCACTCTCACGCGACCCTAGTGCTACTCCTCTCTACGATTAGATCACACACATCGGAGTGGGTTTCCATGGAGTGTTTGAGGCTTGAGGCGTGCGCTGCGCCGTCTCGAGGGATGCGGGCGGTACATCAGCGCTGCACTGTTCTCATCAACAAAATTGTCCGATCGCATTGCCAGTTCAAACATGCAGCTGCCTGTGTACTCGACGGCTCTCCGTGTTGCTCTCCATACTGAGTGCTTGACCATCTCCCTGCTTGTATTCCATTCCACCCCAAACTACCGCGGAAGGGAAAGGCGTGCGCGCCGGGCGCGCGAAATCACAGAGCCGAAAATCCTTCATCCGAAATCACAGTCCTTGTATAACCAGAACGCCAGCTTGTCATCATTCTTGTCACGGAAAGGTGAGCATGCTGCACACCCTCAGGCAGTCCCGAAGGTGTTCTCCCCGGAGTAGGTGATGTAGAGAAACCTGTAACCAGGTTAACGTACTGTTCCACGGCGGTCGGCTGTTGTGATTTTGTTCATACCCATCCTCGTCTTTGTGTTCCTCGTAGATGCTGCTCATGAGAGCGGCCGTGGGAGGCAGCACCTCGTCGACGAAGATGAAGATGGCCTTCTCGGGAGAGAGCTTGATCCTCTTGCGGATGACGTAGACGAACTGGCCGACAGTCAAGTCTGACGGAACCAGGTATTTCTTCTTGTCGATGGTCGCAATGTCACTCTTCTCAACCTTTTCGCAGATGACCTGTTTCATTCTAATGTCAGCAAGGGGAGCGTCGCCGGGGGGGGGATGGAAACAAATCGCGCGGAGCAGGGCGGTGAAGCCCTCTCTGCGGACCCCTCAAACAGGTGCGAGGGGGCGCGAGGGATGCTACTCACGGGAATTCGATCGGCATATTTTTGTCGGATGCGCTCGGCCTCGGCCTTGCGCTTCTCGAAGGGGTGCTCGTCCTTGAACTTGCTACGCATGGTTGCTGACGGGATGATTTACCGGGCTGGGGCGGGGAGGCGATAAGCCGAAGGAGCCAGGTACTGGAATAGATGATGATTTAGTTTGTCGGTGGTTTGGAGGGACAGACGTAGACTGTGAGATGGGGGTGGGTGGGATAAAGTAGAGGGTGCTGTTTTGGAGGTGCTGGCTCTGCTCAAGTTGTGCTTCGCCGCGTAATCAGGCAGATGCGAGATGCGAGAGGGACGAAGTGAAGAGGGGCGGCTGGGTGATGACATGACTTAAGTGGAGTGCGATCGCTGCGGAGAAGGAGGAACACCGCCTTTGGTTACCAAACCTTGAATGAACTAACATGCACATGTACACTCGATGTATACTGTACTTTCATGTACTTACTTGCCATGCTCCTTAGTCACGGAATAGGTACAAGTATTACATGTATACACAAGTGCATGATGAATGTAATCAGTACGGGGTACTGTACAGAGTATTACTCCGTACAAGTACTCGCATCTACAGATACCTCGGTAGGGTCTGCATTTGGTACGAGCGAGCCATGGCTCACTCGGACAGTACGGAGAATTGCAGTAACTAGTAAGTATATACTCCGTACATGTACATGAACTCCGTACAACGAGCAGGTATTTGTAGGTACTGCAAGTACCTTGGACAGGTCACGAGTATGATGCAAGTAAGTACTTGCACTTCGTACAGAGTACGGAGTACACTCAAATGCAAAGTAGTAATAGCACAGGATGACGCAGTCGGAATTGTCGGCTTCATGTGAGCTGTAATGTACCCGTTTTGGTACGCATTACAAAGATTATACCGTACCCGGGGATGATATTTCAACACCTCGTTCATGCTGTAGTGAGTGATGTGTTGATATTATTTGTTAATGTCGTAACCTTGCACGTATGAGTGATCTAATTTCGGCACTCGGCCTGGCGTGGTACCAGCATACCCGGGAGTTTGGCTGTGAGTATCTCCCTGGCAAGGACAAGGACAACAGATGACATGTACGAATGGCTATTGCGTGGTGGCGACGGAGGAACGAACCTCCAAGTAAGCCTGACATACCCATTAGAGGCGCCTACAAACGTAGAAACGGAGCTCTATGTGCACCTAGGCACCAACCTGCGTCCCTCGACGATTGTAGGAGTATGCGCACGATTGACTCGCCGTAGCAGCAGTTCTGTAATACAGTACTTGCAAGTTGGGGGGGGGCATCATGAAGAGATGGAGTTTACTGTACTTACATGAGAGGTATTTGCAAATGGATCCAGCTGATTCTGCTGACCGAATCAGGAATCGTCAGGATCAAGCCCTCCAGGTGATCAGGTGGTAATACTAGTCAAGGACCGCTTGGGGGTGGTCATGGGGTCTGATTGGGAGTCATCACCTTCGCTCAGGTCTGAGCGGGGATCGTCATTCCTAGCTGCTGGGAACAGAGCAGGTGTAATTATTACTCCGTACGAGTACTTACATACTTACATCTCGCTGTAGTTTGCAGTAGGGGCGGACAACTACCACCTAGCACATACTAGTTACGGATGAACTGGTGCATTAATAATACTCACAGCACCTCCTTGCATGCATATGCACATGTACAGCTGTAAGTAAGTACATCTACCCGGACCGGAATAATTATTGTATTGCTGTACGGACTGCGGTACTGCAAGTGCACGTTCATGTTCACCTCTGCAGGCACAGGCACCGAGTCGCATGCGAAAGGCGTACTAACTGAACGGAATACCGAGTTCTCTGTACTCCGCACGGATATTAAAGTTCCAGTACCCAGTACCTAGCACAAGCAAAGCATCTAATATTACTTACATGTAGAAGATATGATGCCAACTTAGTAAGTACTTTGGCACCAGCAAGAAGCCTGCCACCAATAGTGCATTAGTAACCCTCATGAAGATGCACTTGTACGCAAGTCCTTGTTTGTACGGATCGAACACGTTCGCCATGGCTGGGGTCTCAGTAGTATACTTGTACTTGCAGTATGAGAACACTAGTCGTTGCGTCATGCCGAGCCGAGTCGTCCCTAGGTTGAGTTTGCTGCTCGGCCCGCGTACCCCCCGCAATGGAAACGTATTACTTGTAATATTATTATTACCTGGAGGTTCCAACTTGCATTGTTACCGTACACAGAAAAAATTGAGCCAAAATAGATAGGTCGGCGGGTAACTGTAGTGGTACACCTCACTCTGCCTGGATATTCGAAGCAATACGCTAAGCGTCTTTCCGTCACCAACCATCCAGGCTTGTAGCAGGCATGACGGGGACTCCCGGAGCGAGAACGATGCAATGATCACGCTGATACTCGGCAAAGTAGTACCTATGCCTCTCCAGCTTGTCAACCAAGATATGGCCGCCCCAATGTACCCAGCGAGTTTGGTCGAGAAGTGTCTGACCATGAGCCCGTTCCGCGCGCAACGTTGACCATGGCCATAGGAGGGGTGTCCATGCTGCACATGTAGTTTCTCTACGTTTCTGGAGTAGCTGACCTGTCGCTTGCTGAACGGGTGAACTGGTGATACTGATTGGTGTATGGATGCGGATATTTCAAATCTGCACGATGGCTACCAGTCCTGCAGCAATATCTGCGAGTCGGACGTGAGCAGGCCAACAGGCCACACTTATGTGGAGCATTATCGAACATCACCCGATTCCAGCTGCAGTACGGAGTACGGAGTATGGAGTACATATTACTTCCTCGTATTCGTACTCGTACTCGCACAACCACGAAGTCCCTCCAACGAGAACAAGAACATACTTACTTATTAATTAATAGCATACCCCATTGCATATGCCACCGTAGGTCAATTTGACCCCTCGACACACGGCGCAGCATTCGATCCGACTCCGACAGTCCGTCCCGGTCGACTGAACCCCGATTCCTCCGACGCCTCGTCCTTCCGATCCTCTTCCCCCATCTCAACGAGACACTCGCACGAATCGTCTGGATTGTGGTAGAATAGCTGTGGAAATAAGCCATGGCCTCGGCAGGGAGACAAGCTCAGCGCCTCACGGCGCAGCTTCGTCCCCGGCTGCAGACGCCGGCAAGAGAGCTTCCCAAGGGTCACTGGCCTGCGCGACGAGCGGCCTCAAACTCTGCCTGCGGCGGACGCACCAGCCGATGCTCGCCATGGCTGCTCTGGGGCACGGCTGTTGCGCTGGGCGTCGTCGCACCAGTCGCTTTCCAGCTGGTATGTGCAGAGGAGACGCCGTCTTACAGTCGCCAACGCCGGGTGGATGCTAACTTGTACCCGGCAATTTCTCGCAGACGAATGCAGGAGGCACCAAGCTCGACGTTGCCTCCCTGGCCGACAAGGATGCCCAGAAGAAGCGCGAGGCGCCGGTCACGGGGGATTCGCCCATGCGGTTGCGGATGGAAAAGTTTATCAAGGAACAGCAGCAGATTATCGTCAAGGAGCTGGAAAGGGTAGACGGTAAACGGTTTCGCACGGACGAGTGGGCACGCAAGGACGGCGGCGGCGGCATAACGTGCGTCCTGCAAGATGGCAACGTCTTTGAAAAAGCCGGCGTCGGCGTCAGCGTTGTCTACGGCTCCCTCCCCAAGCCGGCCATCCAGAAGATGCGTGCCAACCACAAGACGCTCGATCCCAACGTTGACTCGCTCGACTTCTTCGCCGCCGGCCTGAGCATGGTCCTGCACCCGAAGAACCCCATGGCACCCACCGTCCACCTTAACTACCGGTACTTTGAGACGGCCAACCCCGACGGAACGTCGCAGGCGTGGTGGTTTGGTGGCGGGAGCGACCTTACGCCGGCGTACCTCTTCGACGAAGACGCCATCCACTTCCACAAGACGCTCAAGGAAGCGTGCGATTCGCATGACAAGGCGTACTATGCGCGATTCAAGACGTGGTGCGACGAGTACTTCTACAACAAGCACCGCGGCGAGTGCCGTGGCGTTGGCGGCATCTTCTTCGACGACCTCGACGAGTCGGAACGCGATCAGGAGAACACGTTTGCCTTTGTCCAGGACTGCCTCAAGTCCTTCATCCCTTCATATGTCCCCATTCTCGAGAAGCGCAAATCGATGCCGTTCACGGAACAGGAAAAGGATTGGCAGCAGATTCGGCGGGGCAAGTATGTCGAATTCAACCTTGTCCACGACCGCGGAACGGCTTTTGGGCTGAACACACCCGGCTCGCGTGTCGAAAGCATTCTCATGAGTCTTCCTCTGACGGCAAGTTGGAGGTATATGCATGAACCAGAGCCCAAAAGCAGGGAGCAGCGCCTGGTCGACGTGCTGAGGAAGCCAAAGGAGTGGATGTAAGGTGGAGCGGCGCTCGTCAGCACCAGCGAGGTTTCGCACATCGGCGTAGATGGCGATGGCCGTTGCGTGGTGGCTGCTGTTCTATGGATCGTGTTTGCTGCCGAAGGGAGCGAAGGCGCGATGCCGTCTTCAACTTCGCCACTCCCCTTCATTGCCGCGTTTATAGACTGATGGGGAGGGGGTTCCTGTGCATACGCGCCTGTAAAATATGTTAATCTATCAATCTACACCCGTGCCAAATAGCAATCCTCACGATGTGAGTGAGAATTGGTCGTTGCGGTGGACGGTAGAACCAAGTACTCGTAGGCAGGGAAACAGTGTGCATGCTTACTTAACCCATGTATTAGGTGGTGTTGTACCTCCAAGAAACGAAAGCCGCAGCTTCTGGGATGACTGGATTGGATGAATGGATGGAACCGGTTCGATCGACCCGATCCATCCGCGCTTGACTCGACACCCAATCCTACCTGTAGGCCTCCACTTCCCTGATACTTCCGTCAACGACGCAACGTCAACGTCGACCGATTCACACATGCAAGCTTGCTCCGCTCACGTCAAGCCGCCTCCAAGCTGGGTGGCCAAGAGAGGCGGGCCGGTTCATTTGCAACCTATTCCGGCGGCGACTCGCACGGCTGGAGCAGGGATGAGTCGGCCATGACACCCTCCTCCACATCGGGAAACGACTTGAGCATGACGCCGAGGCCCCTCTCCCAGCGGGAGCTGCTCACCTCTCTCCTAGCCTCACTTGCACAGTCACCACCAACTCTGCCCCCGGGAGACCCAGCCGCCGTCCTCGACGGGGACATTGATGGGGAGCATGACTGCTGGGAGGCTGCAGGCAGCCGCCGACATCTGCTGCTAACCCTCCACGTGCTCTTCCCAGCCTCCGTCCTCCCAGCGCTGGATCTTCTCGATCGCCGACTCGTGACTCGCATCAATATGCCGGCCCATCATCCCGGAATGTTTCCGCAAAGACTCGGCATCGCCCGTGCCCACGACTCGTCCGGGGCGGCTGCTCGGCGGCCTGGCCGGCAGTCGTCTCCTCCCTCTCGAGGTTACCCATCCGTCGCCCAGGTGTATGAAGTTCGGTCCCTGGCCTCGACACCAGTTCGCCGTCGCGCTGGGCCTGACCCTGCACCGTCATCCTCGAGAAGCGACCTTGTGCACCTCGACGCGTGGAGCTGCTCTTGCTCCAGCTTCGCCCTCGAGGCGTTCCGGTATCTGGCGGAAGAGACGACCAAAGACTCTACCGTGTTCTCTTCGCCGCAATCTTCGTGTCCTCTCCCATCCCCACCACGTCAGCCTGGGAGCATGCATCGAGCTTGTCATCGCGAGGGCCAGTCGCCGTCACCCGCTAAGATCACCGGCTGGCTTCCAGGCGACGGGGAGGACGTGCCGTGCTGCAAGCACCTCCTGGCATGCCTGCTTTCTGAGATCTGGGGGGGTTTGCCGGAGACCCGCGTGGCTGCGAGGGCCGCCACCAAGGAAGAGCTCGCCGGGATCGCCGCCAACGTATGAATAAGTGGTCTCTCCATCATCATGTACCGTGGGGAAAATCAGCCGCCTCTAGGACGTTGGCGTTTCGGTTCGCCAATCGATCACTCATTCTCAGCCGGGTCAAGCATCCATCGTAGGACGGATATCCATCTTCGGAGTGGTGGGAATGGCACATGATATTCACGCCACTGCTTGTTTCCTCCCACGACGTCCTCGTCGCCAGCCAATGTGTGTAGAAATGGACGAGATCTACTCTGGCTCGTCCATGGCATGGTGATGACCCTTGAAAGGTACCGGCCTAGGTTGGGACTGCCTCCGCCCCAATCTTCCGCCTCGAGATTCAGTCGAATTACTTTTCCTTCTCCTTGCTCTCCTTCTCCTTGCCCTCCTTCTCCTTGCCCTCCTTCTCCTTGCCCTTCTCGTCCTTGGATTCGCCGTTGACGCCATTCGCACCAACGTCCTTCTTCTCATCCTTGCCATTGGCCTCCTCCTTCCTGCCATCCTTCTCCTCCTGCTGCTGCCGGTTTTGTATCTTGTTCTCAATCAAGTCGTGGAATGCGGTGATGGCTCGGATCAAGCTGCTCAGGTAGATGGCCATCAGCTGATCGTTGGTTTTGATGCTCATGGCGTGCGCCAGCTCGCCACTACCCGACTTCCCATCGCCCTCCGGTGTGGAGAGATTGGGGAGCAGGTTGAAGACATCCTGCAGGTTGCCAAGGATGGCGTGGTTTACGGGGAGCTGCCCATCGAGAACCTTTTGCAGGTAGGCGCCGATGTCGCGCAGCCGCAAGTGCAGACCTTGGAGCGACTGGAGTTGGTTGGTGACGCGGGTGGAAAGCGTGCCGACGGCGACGTCTCGGATGTCTCGCAGCAGGTGCTCGACACCTATCTCCTCCGCTTCCTCCGCTTCGATGATGGAGGGGGTGTGAACAAAGGTTCTCGAGGTTGTGGTACCGTCCTGCCGCGGCTGTTAGCAACTTGGTTCGTGGGGTGCCTTTCTGGGTCTGCTAGACGCGGCATACGTCTTTGATTTCGTCGACCGCAAAGTACGCGTCCGTCGGCACACCGGACTCCTTCGGCTGAACGTCGATGATGACAAGCAGCGGGTTAGGCGTGTAGCGCTTGAAGAGATCGTTGATCTCGAGATCTGACGCACGAAGCTTGGGTCCAGAGTGGTACCAGCCGATTAGCTTTTCTCTGGCGTTGACTTTTTTGAACATGTCGTTCATCGACTCTACGTAGTTATGGTCCAGGAACCACACGGAGGGATCCTTGTCGTCCTCCTCAAAGGGGACTATTACCGTCGTCAATGGCAGTGCTTGGAGAAGGGCAAGGGGCAGATCAAGGGAGTACGCACCGGCGAAGCTATTGGATACTCGAACGTTCTTGCCATCATTCTGGCCGAGAAGAACTCCCACCACCCGCCTCTTCGTCTTGTTCTGAACGGTCCGGTTGTAGTGATCGACAGCTGAGAGGAGAACGAGGGGTGCGACGGAGACGTTGCGCGTCACGAGGGAGAGCGTCTCCGCGGTAGTGGTAGGCATTGTGGCGGATAACTAGATGGCTATCGATCGGTTGCCGTGCGACAATTCACGACGTCTGGCCGATGGTGTCTGCCTCGTCTCGCTGCTTCTGTTGGATGCAGCGTTTGCCGAACAATTCACTTTGCTTTGCAAAGAAGTGTGAAGCGAATGGGCCGTTGAAGAGCAGCTGAAGTCGTGGCACCACAAGTCAAGGACCAACGGTTAGGCCCAGGGGAATCGTCGCAGGTAGGATGGCGAATATGTCGGTGGTGTTGCCAATGCGTCGAATACGAGTATGTGCACAAGTATGTAACTGCAGCTCGTACGTACTGTAGTCGCAGCCTAAAGGACCCGGCTAGGAGTTCATTATGGAGCACTCGCCGCAATTATTACTATACATGCTACAGGAGCGATGGGGAAGAACAGAGCAGGCAGCTCAGCAATTCGTAGCCCACAAGCTGTGCTGGCTATTCATTGGTGGAGCAGCCACAAGTGTCACGGAGACCATTTGCTTGGAGGGAGCTTGTCACGTGCCAAAAAGAGCTGTAAATGAGTACTTATTACGGAGTGCTCCGTACGGAGTACTTGTAAGTAAGTAAGCACAGTATTGATAATACAGACACCGACAACTACTGTACTTCCTGTAAGTACTGTACTGTACTGTAATTACGTGTATACGGAGTACAGAGTACCTCGTACTTATTTTACCTGCTAATGTACAAGTACTTGTACCGTCGGTAGTACTGTACTGTACTTACTGTATGTGTGCCTGACGTGTACTGTAAGTAGGTAAGTTAGTACCTTACCTTAGTACGTACTAGGCACTGTATTCTCGACAGTGCCGGACTGATTTGCACCCCAAAACCAATGCAGGGCCCAGGTTGTAGCGTCACAGTTCTTCGCACAGTGCTCCGTACATTGGCAGAATACCAGCCAACCTACTTACTCCGTACCAATGGAGAACTCACTCACGGAAAGTGATATACGAGTATACTTGTACACTTAGTAGAGAAATATTACTTACTTCATACAGGTACATTCCGTACGGAGCAGTAATACTGTACATGTGCACTAGTACATCTACAGGTACCTGAACATACACCACAAGTACACCAACTTGATGTAATTACTGGAAAGAACGGGGTATTAATACATCCACAGACACAAAACGGACCTGTTATGTAAGTACGTAGTACTCCATACTATGGAGAATATCGGTGCACTTTCGTTCCATGGAGCCTGTCCAAGTATGCCTTTGGTGCTCGTGCATGTGCTTACGGAGTACAGTAATTAAGTACTTAATACTTATACAGCTACGTGCACACATGTACTTGTACCTACTCCGTACTTGCACTTAGCGACAGGAACTACAAGTACGCGGAGGTACTTGTACGCAAGTATTCGTGCTTGTACTGTGTACTTTCCACCCAGATGGCGGATAGCCTCGGAACTTCACATGCCATCCAGTCATCAACCAACCAACGTAGGCGCCACCTCGACCTTCCATCGTTCAACAAATACGAACCGGCAACAATCGTCGCAGGAGCGAGCACGATCCCTCAGACCTTATGGTCTCTCGGTCCAATCGCCCACCACCCTAAAGTGCTACCCTCTAGGACTCACTCATGCTTTCGTTGACGCTGTAAGCCACTCTGTCAGGCCTCGACGTCATGGCTGCGCAATCCAATCTCCGGAGAACGGCGGCGGAGAATGCGGTCGCCGCCTTCACCGAGAAATGGTCGGCCATCGTGCGTGGTAGGTTGCGCAAAACCTCGCGGACGACGCGCCTCCTTGCAACACTCTCCTTGGCCGTCGCCATCGTTCTGGGGGCCGAGGGTACGCGGCGCCGATGGAGGAGGCAGCACCACGAACGCGAGCAGGGCAGCAAGCTTGTCCGGACAAACTCATGGCTTCATAACAAAGACGGGTCGCGGACTATATACGTACCGTACAAGGAGGGCACGACCAAGGTGACCATCAACACCACCAAGCCCCTCACCTTTGAGGCCCATCGCCGCCTCTTCCTCAACCCGCCGCGCGTCTCTGGCCTGGCCGACGGAACGGTCCCCTCCGCTCAGACCAAGCCTGGCTTGAACTTGGCTTTCTTGCACCAATTCCTCAGCCTCATGAGCATCATGATTCCTCGCTGGTCGAGCAAGGAGGCCGGCCTGCTCCTCAGCCACGGCATTTTCCTCATGCTTAGGACCTACCTTTCGCTCGTCGTTGCGCGACTGGACGGCGAGCTCGTCAGAGACCTTGTCGCCGGCAATGGAAAGGCCTTTCTCTGGGGTATCCTCAAGGTATGCGTATCACTCCTTCGGTCGCCGTCCCGTCGCTTGCGCTCACCGGGACGATCCCTTGCAGTGGTGTGGCCTGGGCGGCTTCGCATCCTACACAAACGCCATGATCAAGTACCTTGAATCGAAGGTTTCCATTGCCTTCCGCACCCGCTTGACGAGGTACATCCATGATCTGTACTTGAATGACAACCTGAACTACTACAAGCTATCCAACCTCGACGGCGGCGTCGGCCAAGGGGCCGACCAGTTCATCACGCAAGACTTGACCCTCTTCTGTGCCGCTGCTGCAAATCTATACTCATCCTTGGGTAAGCCGTTTGTGGATCTCTGCGTTTTCAGCTTCCAGCTCTACCGCTCGCTCGGCCCCTTGGCCCTTTCAGGATTGATGAGCAACTACTTCCTGACGGCAAGCATCCTGCGCCGGCTATCGCCACCGTTTGGCAAGCTCAAGGCAGTCGAGGGCCGCAAAGAGGGCGACTTCCGCAGCCTCCACGCCCGGCTGCTGGCGAACGCCGAGGAAGTGGCGTTCTATGGCGGTGCCGACATGGAGAAGACGTTTCTCAACAAGGAGTACAAGTCACTGAAGACGTGGATGGAAGGAATCTACATGCTCAAGATCCGGTACAACATCCTGGAGGACTTCATCCTCAAGTACAGCTGGAGTGCGTATGGTTACCTGCTGGCATCGCTACCGGTCTTCCTGCCCGCCTGGGGTGGCATCGGCGGAGCCTCCGAGATGGTGGAGAGCGCCGAGAAGGGCGGCCGAGAACGCAACCGGATGAAAGACTTCATCACCAACAAAAGGCTCATGCTTTCGCTTGCCGATGCGGGCGGTCGCATGATGTACTCGATCAAGGATCTGGCCGAGCTCGCGGGGTACACGAGCAGAGTGTACACCCTCGTCTCCACTCTGCACCGTGTCCATGCCGGTGCGTACTACATGCGAGGCGGTCAGACCGAGCTCTTCTCCCTTTCCGATGTCCAGGGAACAATTCAGAAGGGCTTCGATGGCGTGCGGTTCGAAAACGTGCCTGTCGCCGCCCCGGGACTCTGGCCACAGGGTGGAGAGGAGCTTGTGGAGTCGCTGTCCATGATTGTTCGGAGTGGCGAGCATCTCTTGGTACATACCCGTCCGGCGTTTGTTGCGTCTGCAGATCCCAAGTCAGCTGACATCCTCTCTCTGCCACAGGTTTCCGGGCCCAACGGCGTTGGGAAAAGCGCGATCGCGCGCATCCTCGCCGGCCTTTGGCCTGTGTACCGAGGGTTGGTCAGTCGGCCCAAGAGCATTGGCCAAGACGGCATCATGTTTCTGCCGCAGAGGCCGTATCTCAGTCCTGGAACGTTGCGCGACCAGGTCATCTACCCCGATGGGCATGTTGACATGAAGGAAAAGCGAAAGTCGGAGGATGACTTGCAGAGGATCCTTGACGAAGCAAAGCTGGGCTACCTGCCTGACCGCGAAGGTGGATGGGACACGCGAAAGGAGTGGAAGGACGTGCTGAGCGGGGGGGAGAAGCAGAGGATGCAGTTTGCCAGGCTCCTATATCACGAGCCGCAGTATGCCGTGGTGGACGAGGGCACGAGCGCTGTGTCGAGCGACGTTGAGGGGCTTCTATATGAAACGTGCAAAGGCAAAGGAATCAGTGAGTTGCCTCCCCACCCCCACCCGCATATTTTTTTTCTCATTCAATCTTCGACTGCTTTCTGCTTTTTCTTGATGACCGGAATCTTCTGGGTTGCTGATGATTGCCACCCGCAACAGCGCTCATCACGATTTCAACGCGAGCATCACTCAAGAAGTACCACACCTTTAACCTGGTGCTTGGCTTGGGAGAGAAGGGTGACCAGTGGGAATTCGAACGGATAGGGACAGAGCGAGAGAAGATGCAGGTAGAGAAAGAGCTGCAGGAGCTCCGTGAGCGGCTTGCCCAGGTGGATGAGTGGAAGACGCGGCGAGACGAAATCGAACAAGAACTGGCCTCAGTTTGGACGGACAAGGGCGAGGCGTTGAGCGCACCCAGTTATATAGGGGCATCTGAGCATTCCTTGGAAGCTCCGTAGGGCTCGGGGCTGAGGAAAATGCAACAATCGAGAGCGGTCCGACAACGGCCTGAAATTGAGGAGCAGGATGAGGGCGAGGGAGGCCTTCACTCGAGCCATCCGAGTCGGGCGCGTCAAGAAGAAGGTTATACCGTTGCATCTTGCATTGTTCCCGGACCATCCAGCAACCGTTCAGTAAATGCAGCTGTTCTGCGCCCACCACACAACGGACGCGCAGTGATCATATCCATGGTTCACCGCCACCGCCACCGTCACCGTGGCATGCAAGGATAGCAACCCCCCCCCCCCCCCCCCTGCTCAAGCTTGTTGCCAGTTGACAGCATAGTGCTGTCCTGCTACTATATCTTCAAAGTTTTGCCCGCCCTGGCCGTGATCACGGCCACGGTACGGAGTAGTGTGTGATGATGCATTGCTACCTACGTAAGCGGGACCTCGACCTGGTTTTCAACAACGAGACCAAGCAGGGGGCTTCCTGGGCCACTGTCGGCTTTCACCAAGCATCACAGTATTTCCCGGCTGACAAAAAGCTTTGACTGTATTGTCGGTTGGAACATATATGTTGGAGTATGCAGCCTGGCTGTTGTGTGCGCTTCGCGCTTGCAGCTGCACCCGCTTTCAGCGTGGGTGCAACTTTCGGTGGGCTTGCGTCCTTCCAAACATGCCTGAGCCGTTCATTTCTGTGGTTTATGCCTTGTTACCAACCCTCCAGGGGCAGATACATCTCATCCAGCCTGCCATAAATCTTTGCTCGATGCATTTAGACACCAGAAAACACCATGCTCGAAGTCAATAAAGGTAGATTTTTCGGTTAAACCCTTACATATGCTATACGGAGCCATCTTGTAAGCTTTTTGTCCCATTCAAGGTGTACACAGTTGCAACTTACTTGCATCGATCTGCCTGACTTGGGGCAGTGCGAGACGGATCTTGTTTCTGTAGAGAGCAGGCCCCCGCAGCTGAAGAGGGTTACCCTCAAAGTAGACTGTCGTTAGATGCTCCTTGTCCCTCAGCACTCTTTCGACTTGGCCGATGTCTGCCACTTGGTTATAGCTAGCCCAGACTTCTTCCAGCTTGCTCAACACTTCCAGGCCCTCGAGGCTTTCCACTTGATTGTTGGAAATGTCAAGCACTCTCAGATTGATGTTGGCCTGGATGCCCTCCAAGGACTCCAGAGCGTTGTGAGAGATGTAGAGCTCCTCCAGCGCAACGGCGTCCTTCAACGGTGCCAAGTTCCGGATTCGGTTGGACTGGATGCTCAGAAGCCGCAAGTTTGGCAACCCACCTAGCCCCCCCAAGTCTGCGATCTTGTTCTTCGCTACCCATAGCTCCTCCAGGCGGTTCAGGCCGTCGAGGTTGCTCAGCTCTCGAATCCGATTGGACCCCAGCTCGAGGGAAGTGAGGCTCGCAAGGCTTCCCAGACCCTCGATCCGGCCGATTTTGTTTGCGACGAGATAAAGCTCCTTCAGATTGGTCATGTGGCTAATATTCCTGATATGTTTGATCTTGTTAAAGCTGAGATCTAGGCTGGTTAGGTTGGTTAACTTGTCGAGGCCTCGCATTTGGGAAATAAGGTTATCGTAGAGATCGACATCCTTGAGTGTCGCGGCCAAAGGTTCGAGGCCTTCAATTTCTTGGATGTTGTTCTGCCGCAGGCAAATACGGGCCGCATTCTTGAAGCGCGCCAGCCGCAGGGAAGACATGGACTTGATGCGGGAATGAGAGCACATGATTTCTTCGGTTCCTGAATCTTCGCTGTCGAGAAGGTCTGTAGCGGCATGTGAACATCAGCTCGAAAATTTCCGCCACGGGAAGCGGCCGCGCTGACCTTCGTCGGCACTTATCTCATGCCCAGGCAGGACGTTGCTGTCATCGGAATAGTCGGGATCGGACAGGGCCTCGGGGTTTGTTACGCGAGCCGCCTTGGGAACCCGAAGCTTGCCGTCCCACCCTTTGCTATTTTTCATTCTGTGGTTGGTCTCATCATCCTCGCGTGGTGCCGCGCGATCATCTTGGATGTCGATGTGCGTGGTTGGAGTTGCGGGCGTCTCATTGCCTGGAACCTGCATGGCAAACTGGAGATGAAATTGGCAGGGAGCGACTTGCGCAGCGTGGCGCGAAGGTCTCCGGAATGGATAAGGAAGGCTCAGTGCCGTGCGAAAACAGCATGAGGCGGCGGGAATGATTTGACGGAAATTTTGAGAAGTAGGCAGGAGAGTGGCGAAGTGCTGGTGTCTGTCATCGACAGCGCTGTTCATGTAGACTGAGTCCAAGTTCTAGCTACTAGGCATTAGATTACATGTAATGTTTCCGGCGTCGCGGGGGAGGGGGAGGCGGTTTCGGTCTCAGGCACCACTGACCAGCCGCCTCCCACGTTACGTACTCCGTACTTGCAATGAATGATATGTAAAAGACAGTACTTGTACACGTAAGTAAGTACACCTAATCGTAAGTACTTAATAATCCGTAGTTGTAATAAGTACAAGAAAGTACATGTACTTAAGTACAGCATTGTTGTATGCATCAAGCTTAGTGTGGATCATTAGTAACGGATTGTAAACTTTGAAACTTCTCTGCTACTTGCTTACTTCTTACTAGTACATGTACTTGTAGGAACATGTAATTACATGGTATCTACTTACAGCACTCCGTAAGTACTTACATTATTGCCGTAAACCGCGAAGTTGGCGTGTTAGCACCATAACTGACCGTAAATAAGCACATGTACTGTATCAGTGCGGAGTACAGTAATTACTTGGTATTAATAGTGGTGCAAGTACGGAGAACTCCGTAGAGGAGTACAAGTAATGCTATGCATAATACGACTTCGTTGAAACAGACTGAGCTCGCGTCACGTGGTGTCGTGTCATCGTCGTGTTCAGGCGTTAACAATCGTCAAGTATTTCAGTACTGCAGTACAACAGAGCGGCCCGTGCCAGCGGTCCAGATTGCCGCTTGTCAACATGGGCAGCAACTGACATTATGAAGATGGAAGGCCCTGGGCCACGAGCCTTACAGCGGGCACCTTCGCCAGGCTCGCCCGAGATCTCCCCGAGTGAGACGCGTCAGCCAAGCTACACCTACGGAGTACATCATCACCTGTTATCAAAGTTGTGCGAAATGACAAGCGAGGAAATGATGATCGGCATGTGCGTGCAATGTTGTGAAGGGATTGGTAGACCTCCATGTGAAGCGACTACTCTCGCCCCGCATCGTCGCATATCTCAATTCGTCCTGGCTCATCTCAGCCGAACTATTATAGCCCTGTTCCAGGGAAAGCACCTTTCTTGGACAGCACGACGATGCCTCGTTCCCGTGAGATGTAGCCTTTCATGAGATCCTGTTCAGCCAGGTTAGCGATTCGAAAGTGAGCATCAACGGATATTACGGCTCGGCAGAGAAGAGACTCTTGAGGCGGTCACACTCTAGCATCCTCGCCGGACACGGCGGACGAGGAAGTAGGAGGAAGGCTACCGGGGGCGCAAAGCCAAGAACCAACTTGAAGCCAGTTCGCCAGCAATGATTGTGGAAAGGTCGTTCTCACCTTGTAGATCATGTTGGCCAGCAGGCACTCCACCTCGTCAGAATCAATTTTGTCGCCACCACTGCCCATGCAAATGGCGGCTCGAAACTCCGCGACAGGCACGCGCGTCCGGCGGACGGGCGTAGCGCCTTCCTCCGGTGGATCGATAAATCCACCAGCTATGAAGACTTTGCGAAGGAGATTACGCAGTGCGATATCGCGACCCCGCTCCAACGTCAAGTAGATTCGCCGTTTGACAAACTCCTCCTCACCTTTCTGTAGCGCAATGTCGAACGCTCGTAAGTCGCCTCGTCGGATGCACCGCGCCAGCGGGAGGAACAGTGCCTGCAGCCTCGGGAACGGCTTCAGGAGCTTTTTCGTCGGAAGGACATGGCTCGTCAACAGCTTACACGGGATGAGGTATGTCAATATTTTCCTACAATGCCAGAGTTAGTATTGTAATCGAACCTTGCAGTGCAGGAGAGACGCACTCCAGGTTGGCGTTGGCATCTGTGTGGCAAAGGCTCCACGCATCCATGAGATGCTTCTCTGCCTTCAACAGTCTCGTCAGCTTGACTCCATCATGCAAGCAAGAGAGATCAATCGACTCACTTGTACATAGTTCTCTTCGAGAAAACACAAGACGCCTTCGTAATACTTGAAGGTCACTCTCTGCGCTTTCGGGAAGCAATCCAAGGGTGGCATGTCGCCTTTCTCATTGTAGGCGGCCAGGGTCTTCAGGATGGTTTTCGACAGCGACGCCGCGTTCAGCTTGAAGTAAGTCTTGAACAATAAGTTGATGATGAAGTAGATGCCCCATTTCCGTGACTCTTCGAGCGGAGCTCTGATATTCGACGTCAGCGCCTTGGCGTCATACAGCCCTCCGTTCTTAACTTTCTCACCTGTCATTGAGGCAAAGCGTAAAGATACGTTTCAAGTGTTGCTCGCAGTCTCTCAGCTGAGCTTGTTGCTCGGAATCCGCCTCGAAGTCATCTTGCATGAGAGACGCGGCGCCGGCCAAGTCTGTCGAGTTGCGCTTACGTTCGTCGTCGGATTTGATGGCGAACAATCTGAGGTACTTCCCCACCATATACAGGCTTGGGATTGTCCACGCTTCGAACCCAAAGCTGTTGTATCCACGGATCAAGTTGGACGTGAGGTTCTTCCACGCCTCGTACACCTCGGTCCATGATGACTGGTCTCCGTTAGACCAGCCTAGCCCTTGACTTAGTCTCGGATCCTGCAAGAGCTTACCTTTCCGCCCTCACCAGCGAGTATCACGCCGACAGCCTTCCAGTACGACTCGTACACGGCCACCCACCCGTTCACCAAATCGTTGTCCAAGCGAATTCGGCGAGACGTCCGCGTTTTTACCAGATTCTTGATGTCCCCCTTCACGCTGTGAGCGTTCGTGCTTTGCCACACCGTTCTAAGCCTGTCAGGATCCTGCTGCGGCGGAACGGGGGAGATTGTCTGCGCCAGAAAGTATCCGTTGTGTAACTCCTGAGCCTTTACAAATTCTTGGATAAGTTCGTTCATAGTGCCCCCGATGCATGCATGCAACCTTGCTCACACTGGGGCTCGTTCACACTCTTTAGTGTTGGCCAGCGTTACGTTGAAGATAGGTGGGAGTCCCCCTTTCAGTCGTCGGGTTCCAAATGATGGACTGGGTCCAGTGCCTGTTGCTGGTAAAAGGCGAGCTTCTTTGTCATATACTCTGTATATTGTTGGTAGCGGTAGAGTGAGGGGAGCTTTCGTATGAACTTACCTTGCGAGTAAGTACAGTACTTGCGCTGAGGGTAATGATTTCGCGCTACTCCGTAGTAGGCACGCATTGTTAGTGGCAGTTACTTATGTACGTACTTAAGTAGTAATACCGATACTCCATACGAAGTACTTTAAAAGTACAGTACAAGTACTTACGTAAGTATGTTCGAATGCATGGGGTCTAAGTACTAGGGTAGTAAGTATTCTACTGTAATCGGAGTACTCCGTACGGAGTACTATGGGATTTAGTTCAAGTAATAAGCAAGTACTCTATCACGGCCCAGCTGTACCAGGTTAGTACATAAATACATGTAAGTAGTAAGTATGCACCTACAGTAGATGTACAAGTACTGTAAGTACAAGTATGGACACTTACTTAAGTAAGTACGGCGTACGGAGTACTTCTGCTATTTTACGTTGTAAGTACATGTAATGTAAGTAAGTAAGTAGTTAAGAAGATGGTTAAGTGTATTAGCAGGATGCACGTGATTGTGCACGTGAATGCTATGTGGACTGGGTGGGGGCACGATGCGAAATTCGACCAATCGCTGCAGGGTCCAAAGCCCTGTAGCTTGTCTCTCATCAGCCCTCCGCACCTTACGCACAGAAAATTTATCGTCTCCTCCAACTCTGACAATCCTCAAATCACGCCAATTGTCGAGGACATTGACCGCCGTCGCCGTAAGTAGATATTACTTCACCTTCTTGGCCGTTTCAATAGAAGCTAATATAGTGTGCAGATGGGTAAGAAGCCTCCCTAGTTCTGTCAAGTTTGTTTTCTCTTTTTGCTTGGTTCAACAATGTGCGAGTCCGGCGGATGTGGAGGGGCCTCTACTTTGCGACGGAGGCGACAATTGCACAGTTCGATGTGCCCAACATTCGAAACTCGCAGAAATGTAAATGGTCGAGAGGATCACAACTGGAATCAAGTGATGGAAGTTCAACAGCACATATGGCGGTTCAGAATGAAGTCATCATCCATCGAAGCCTACACCTAATGATGCGAAGGACACAACCGTCGCCATTGATGTTACGATCCGAGGAGGCAGCGTTCAAGAATTACCAGGCATTGCTTCCGATCTGGATCGTCCTTTTATCCATTTTTGGAATGAATACGCTGTTGTGAAGTTGCTAACTTTTCGCGACAGGTCGTCTTCAGGAATTCGAGGTCATTGGGCGCCATCTGCCCACCGAGGCGAACCCTACTCCGGACATGTACCGGATGACGATCTTTGCTCCTAATGAAACTGTCGCCAAGTCCCGCTTCTGGTACTTTCTTCGCGGTCTACGAAAGGTCAAGAAGGCCACCGGCGAAATCGTCAGCGTCAAGACTGTATGATACCTAGTTCAGCCTTTCCGAGAAGCACTTCTGGCTAATGCACGATAAAGCTACACGAGAAGCACCCCCAAAAGGTCAAGAACTTCGGCGTTTGGCTCCGTTATGACTCGCGCTCCGGCACTCATAACATGTACAAGGAGTATCGTGAAATGTCACGTGTTGAAGCCGTCGAGGCCTTGTACGCCGATATGGCCGCCCGTCATCGTGCCCGCTTTAGGTCGATCCACGTACGTGCAGCGCATTCCACAAGGCCTGGCCAGTTAGCTGACAAGACACGATAGATCCTCCGCGTTATTGAGCTTGAGAAGACAGACGATATCAAGCGCCCATACATCAAGCAGCTTGTTACGAAGAACCTGACATTTCCCCTACCCCACCGTGTCACCAAAACGGCTACCACAAAGCTGTTCAGCGCGCAGCGACCATCCACTTTCGCTTAGGTGTTTTCGGTGTGAAGGACAGCTGGGCAGGGCTTCGCTGGTTTTACTACGGATCATTCAAATATCAACTGCATTTGCCTGGCAAGGCTGGCGACGAATGAAACATAAATTGTTGAATATGGTCATGCCGAAATATTTCATGTGAAGTAGTGATATCGGCCAATGCGGCCCCGGCGACAGGCAAACTGCAGGCAGCGTCACAAGGGTCCTAAGTCTAGGCTGCTATCCTGAAGACGCTCTTTGTCATGTAGGATCGCTCCAGAATACCTGCATAAGTTTGTCTGCGGGTAGCGATCCTACCGACGACGGGTGATCCCTTGGGTTTGATCCGTATCGACGAGGGAGTTACACTTGCAGGTGTAATGATGCGTCATGTAGGCAAGAAATCCATCCAGGGCCAGTGCAGTGAGAAAATGGCCAAACGAGCGAGATAATTCTATTCGCCTTGGTCCTACACGAAGTGTATTTGAGATCGGCAGGGTACCAGAAGTGACACAGGTTGCGTCTTTCACAACTATCTGAAGGAACACCGTGCCCGCATTCTGACTCCATCGTATCCATATCAACATAAGGTATTAGTAGAATATTAATCAAATTTGATACAGCTTGTGACAATAGTGACTGTGCAACATATCATTCCTTCATGCACTGCATACCGCGATGTTGCTATATCCAATAAAGTCTGGCAATCAATCTCATCTCTCGCTGCGAGGTTTTGCCACAGTATGCCTGATCATCAATGAATCTTCAACATGACATTCAACGCAGTGATCTCAAATCAGGCTAGTCTCGTTCAGACGCCTTGTCATTTATTCACCATGACTGTTGGGTTGGAGCGAGTCACGATCAAGCGCATGACTGCCCTGCTCGATAACCGAGCTGTTGAGTTTCGCACATGCCCATACCAGGCAGTGAATGTGAGAGGTTTTTATAGCTTTTGCAACTTGGAGACTGATTCAAACCCGGTCGCTTTCCTCCCTTGAGCTATTGGGAGCTGTCAAGGTCCGTGTCCCCCAAATCAAGAGGAAGTCGTATCTCACGCCACACAACCAAGCATTGTGCCGCCGTGGCATCTCTGTTGCAGGCTAGTGCAGTAATCTTGCATAGAATGTATGACCCAGGCGGGCGATCGATTGGAAAATACTCCTCGGTCGCAAGAAGATCAGCTCTCGCACTGGTTCTTGTCCATCACGGCTAGGCCTTGCGGGTGCTACTTCGCATCACAGCTTCACAAGACACCACGGTAAAATAGTCACTGCTAGTCGAAAAAACTTCCTCGAAAGGGTCATGCATGGATCACGCATAATCGATAGTTGTGTGCAAAGTAGTTGCAACAGGGTTCTCGTGTTAGCCAAGTATATCACGATCTTCGTTGACAACCCGGCAACAATCCGATCCTGGGACACAGTTCAAAAATTTCCTATCATTTTGTCTTTCTTTTCCCTGTGGTAGTTCTGTAGGAATTCAGCGCATTTCACCAGGTTGCGCTTCGGTTCCCAGGTATTATGCTTCGTCCCCCAGCCTTTCCACTTGATCAGATAGTAATGCCTCAGCGTATCAGCTTCGATACAGTCGTCAATGATCCCCTCAACCTCCCATTCGGCATGACTCCTGCTTTCTCGCTTCTGACGTTCTGCTGCCAAACGCTTGTGCTCGGGGCCTGCTGCCCGCTGGGTGCCAGCTGCGTTCTCTGCCAACACTCGAGCCTGGATGGGGCGACGGGATGCGTTTAAGGCCTGGACGCGCCCCCCCATGCCTATTCCGCGGTGTTTGACAGGTGGAGGTGGAGGCGGATTTGAACAGATACGATGCTGCTGCAGCCTCACAACCCGGTCATTCGCGTACGGGCCGGAATGAGTGTTCCATGGCTTTTTGGGCTCGCCATCAACACCGGTCCTGGGCATCTTGGGATCTGAAGCGATGGGTGACAGGTTGTGAGAGCCTGGTGATGCGAGTTCAACGCTGGGGTAGATACTGAGGGAACATTAGGAAGGCCCCTCCTTGGACGGACGATATGAAACCCACCTCTCGTCAACGGCACGACTGAACTTTGTTTCGTGGTTGGCTTGCCGCTTGAAAGTAGCCATTTTCGGCAGAGTTAGCCTCCGCTCGAGGTGCAGGTGTGGATGGAAGTAGGAGCTCAGGGTATTAATGACGATGGTATGAAGGCTGGGGTTGCTGGTGAGAGGCGAGTGTATTTGCAGGTGGGAGAAACTGTCACGCTGGCTGAACTTGCCTTGCCATGCCCCTTGTGCCTCGAATGAAGTGGCTGAATGAATGGAGGATCCAGCAATTGCACCGGGTGATATTGAGGAAAGAAGTAACGATATGACAACTCGTGACGTGAAGAAGGAGCAGGAAGGGGAGTTGGGAGAGGAGGAGGAGAAGGAGGAGCACAGTATATAATGAAATTGAATAGAACAGTTCCAGTGCGTCAAATGAGCTACGCACCGCAGTAGCAGCTGTGCCATTGACGCAATAGACATTGTTTTCTGCCTGCCGCGCCGCGAACCAGCCGCTGGTCATCATCGTCTTGGCCTTCTTCCTTTGTCGTCCATCTTCCCTTTCTCGCATCGACTCGCAGAGCATCTACCCTCACTAATGCCGGGATATCACCTCCGCATCCCGATGGCACTTGTTGCTTCAGTCCACGCAGGATACGCCCTATCACCCTGACCAGTCTCCTCCACAAGGCTGCCCATCTGTTGCTGGTAGGTAGATGGGGGCGCCTATTCGTCTGCCAGTACGATGAATTCTATCTGCTCCCCGACACACAGTTACATAGTAAACCTAGATGTGGAGGTAACCTGTAGGATGAGGACAACCCTCGCACTAACACTGGGCAGCGTCCACTTGACTTGATGCGCCTGTCTCACAACTCCTATACAACGCAGGCATCTATTTCCGGGACACGTCTCAACCGGACTGCGCCATTTCTTCGCGGTTAACTTAGGTGCTCGACTTCATTGTCGTCCAGTTCCTGGAATCTACCTTCCTGAACCGCTCGTTCTATGGGGTTTTGAACATCGACCACACCTGTATTCCTCAACCTGGGGGAGACGTCAGATTTCAAACGATTGTGCAACGGCATCCATGCTAGGCCATACCTTTCGAAGAGCACGAACAATCGTTCAGCTTCTCGCTCCTTTTCTTCCGGCGTCATTTCTGGCACATCGACAGCAAGCTCCCTGTCGAGAAACTGCCCCGTGGTTGGGTTTACCGGCTTCTGTATCCGGCTGGTGTCCCTGGCGTTGAAGGGTTCGGTTGCCGAAGCAGGAATTGGCACGTTGTTCTGGAAGAGAAAACCTGATGCGAAACCGTACCCGACGTTTTCCACGAACTTTGATGCGTCTCTGTCCGAGAGGTCGAATAGAAGGTGCGAGATGGCATTCCTCAAGGCTGGGGCCATTGGGTTTATTGAGTTTGTAAGTAGTTTTGACGACAGTGAGCGCCCCCGCCCCAGCACATCCTGTCTATCTTCGGCGGTAGGGAGGAGCGATTCTCGCAGGTGTTGGCGCACTGTTTCCGGGGCGTTTTCATAAATCTTGCCAGTAAGGCTAATTAGTGGCGTCACAGTGGTCTCGAGCTCACTATCATTGTATGCTACCATCGACTTTCCAGCAAGTTCTATCAGCCTCGCGGAGACTCTCGTGGCATCACTGTTAGGATAGAGCGTGGCGAGACTTTCATCAGCTTCGAGGTCAAGATTAAGGAGAGCATTGACAAGAGGGCCGAAAGGGGGATCTAGAGGCCTATCACTCATAATGTCTTGTTTCCAAAGGAGAGCGACGGCATGAGCAACGCCGGGAGTGAAGGATGACACTTTCGCCTTGCAGAAGTGAGTCACGTTGAACATGAGCTTCAAGGTTTCTTCGAGTGCCATTTCTTCCATCGGCTCGGCCTTGGTCTTGGCCCTACCCGACAAGGCCTCAACATGCCGCTTCAGGTTCTGAACAATATGGTCGGCAAGTTGGTAATTATCGATCAACTCCAGGAGATTTATATCTGTGCCATAGGTGGAGAGAAAGAGGATACGGGAGATGAGAAACTCATTATCCCAGTTGTCTGTCGCAAGTTCACTGCTGGCTTTTGGAGGAAATCTCTCGTCGACGAACATCTGTCGCGTCTCAGGTTTAAGCAGCATGGCGTTTGCCAAAACTCGAAGGGCGGCTTGGACTGTCCCGGTGCATGGGCTGTGGAATGCATGGCGGAGGAGCATGGAGATGCCCTGCTAGAGTGTCAGATTGTGCAATGCAGAACGGAAGTTCGATAACTCCGGCAACGGACATTCTTGGTGAAAATAGGATCCGCATCTCTTGGGTCTCTACTGTATATTTTCAGATCTTCCAGGGCGTTATTGCGCTCTGAGCAAGCTGTTCGTCAGATGAGGGTTCATTGAGCATCGCCATGTATAGCACATAGGCATTTATGGACGGACCTTGAGGGAGGAGGGTGGCCCTTTCAAGGTCGTCGGTAAGTTTGTCCACTAGATCTGTGACGGCCTTCAACTTGACTGGATTGGTCAGTGACAGCAGCCTACACTGGTGCGTCTACTGACCTGGCCCGGTAGCCAATCCAGCAACGACGGTCGTCATTTCGGAGCCGTCTCCTTTGCCGCCTTCGTGTCAACGAGCCCTTGGCGGTTTGAATGGGGGTTGGTGGGGAGCGTGGATTGTGAAGCACAATGTTGCCGTACATACACCATATTGAGCGTTATAACATCTAACAACTTAACCAAGGACCGCCAAGACAAAATACACTAGAAACAACCACTACTTCGATTCTGTTGATACTAACATGTAATAATGATTAACTTATGTTTATAAATAGTAGATATACATGAGCTTTATAATACTGATATTTTATTTAACCGTGCACAAGTAACTTCATTTTTTAATTTTTATATAATATATTAATTAACAATGCTTATAAGTAGGTTATAATAAAGAGTATTAAAATGCTTGAATTTATAAGTTTTAGGAAATTGAACGTAAACGTCATTGGAATATACGGTTACATAAATTATAATAATACTAATATGTATGGGTTTCTTATCACGCGAAATCGTACAAGTATGCTTTAGTGTAATGTAATATTGCTTTATCTTGGTATTTTGGTGCTTCTGTAGCCCAATTATGAATATATTTATAGATGTTCCTAGTTGGACAATACTGTTTCGACCCCACACTCTGTAGTCAAACATGCCTGTGGGCGGTAGTTCGTAACTGGGGTCACACTTCCTGATGCATCAGCACCACTAGTATTACAGTGCTAGTAATAATACCTTGTAACGTACGGAGTACGGAGTACGGAGTAACGACTTCCATAATTAATACATACCCACTTTCAGAAATCAGTGGATCATCCCCCATTTCCCAATACATACGAGGTTGCCTCCTCTCTCCTCAAGATACATAATAGATAGAAAGCTGACCTCTCACAACATCTATAGCCAGGAGTCAATGATCACCCCGCACGTCCAGGTTTGAGTCCGGACGGCAGTCGATTTATCGAATACTCTCTCAGCAAGTTTCCGCATCGGCAATACCGGAATGCTCATGTACCTGTCTGGTTGATTGGTCAGGCAGTGTCACTGCCCCGCGCCTTGGAGATATCCGAGCAGCATCATGTCGTTCCTCTTCGGCAGGACACGCTCACGGGCAGCAGCCGACTTGCCTAGGCAGGCCCGTGAGCTTGTCTTGAAGCTTGAAGGCCCAAACTTCCCCGCAAAGGTCTGCATCCTCAGGCACCTGCGCCTTGTCATTCCATCGGCTTCTTCTTGCTGATGTCACTAGGCAGAAGAGATTGCCCGCGTCTTAAGTCAGATGAAGGTGATTTTGCAAGGCACGCATGGTTGGTTCCTGCCAAACACTCAGTGGACTGAATCGCCATGTGAGACTAACCAAGCTCATCAAGACCTGGACAGTTCACCAGACCAGATATACCAGCTTGTCACGGGTCTTATCGACGAAGATCTTCTCCACCTTCTCGCCGTCACGCTGCACCGCCTACCATTCGAGTCTAGAAAGGACACCCAAATAATTTTCTCGTACGTCTTTCGCTTCCGCCCGGCTGCGGCAGCCCCCAAGAGCGACCCCATTGCCTTGTCATATGTTGTATGCAACCGCCCGCAGGTTCTTGTTGAACTCTGCAGAGCCTATGACCACAAAGAGAGTGCCACTCCTGCTGGCTCAGTGCTCCGTGAGCTTCTCAAGAATGAGGCTGCAGCAGCCATCATTCTCTACGATGACGGCGACGAACCAGGCTCCAGTGCCAAAGGGTTGAATGCGATCGACCGAGCTCGACCGCAGACTGGCCGGGGTGTCTTCTGGAAGTTCTTTGACTGGGTCGACAAGAGCTCATTCGAGGTCGCGGCAGATGCCTTCACAACATTTAGAGTGAGCCAGAATTGATATTCGAAGTTGCTCGGTTGTCTGACTAGTCACACAGGAGCTTTTGACCAGGCACAAAGACTTGGTGCCTCGCTATCTCTCGGTTAACTTTGACCTCTTCTTTGAGAAGTACAATAAGATTTTGGTACAGTCGAACAGCTACGTTACCAAGAGGCAATCTATCAAGCTTCTTGGAGAGATTCTCCTGGACCGCTCCAACTACAGCGTCATGACAGCTTACGTTGACCGAGGCGACCATCTCAAGATATGCATGAACTTGCTGCGCGACGAAAGGAAAATGGTTCAATACGAGGGATTCCATGTATTCAAAGTGTTCGTCGCCAACCCACACAAGTCTATCGCGGTCCAGAAAATCCTTCTCATGAATCGCGAGAAACTGTTAACATTTTTATCTCATTTTCTCGAGGACCGCACCGACGACGAGCAGTTCATTGATGAAAGGGAATTTCTAATCAAGCAAATCAAAAACATGCCGCCGACTCCAGTCGTTTCTCAGCGGTAACAGGGTCCCATATCAGAGGTCGCTTTGGTGCTGAAAAAGGCATGTTGCGGAACGGGAGATCTCCCTAGCCACCATTGGCAAGTTTGCCACTCATTCATTCATCGATCGAGAACGTCCATGGGACCAACAACCTTGAAGAATCCGTCGAGCGAGAGCCATGACCAAATTCGACCACTCTGCTTGACTTGAGTGGTGAATGTTGCGCATTAACCAGTCCTAAGGCCAGTTGATCAAATTCAACAAATGAAAGTACAGTATTCCCACCCATGCACGGCTGAGGCAATGCCCCACAGCATCTTTTACTTGAATACTGTAAAGGCGCCCGTTTACAATCGATCCCGACACCGGCAAACGCCCATCCACTTGCTGTGCACCTCATGACATTTCACTTGCCCTTATCCACCCAGGTTGCTATTGCTCGGCTTCTGCGATGCGACTTGACCAGCATACTAGCCTAACGCTGCCTCGAGAGTAGAACGTTTACGCTTTCGCGCGCGTTCTGGGTTGCCCAAACGCCGCCTGCACCACCCTTGCGCCACTCGTTACCGTAGGCACCTTCACCATCTTCTCTCGAAGCCTCACCCATGACTACCTCGAGATCACGTTTCTGGGAGCTGAGCCAACTGTTGAGGAATGGAGCTGGGTTTTCGCTCAAGGACGTAAAGAACGAGTGTTTGGCTTTTGAGCCAGCAATGTCCTGGACGAGATTGGCCAACTGCTCATCCAGGGCGCTGACTTCCTTCAGCACGTTTGCGTGCCGCGCATTGTTGATCAGTGGCTGCAGTTCCACGTGAAGCGGATCGTCAACTAGTACCTGTACATCGTATACGGTCGGTTGCGGATCTTTGTGAAATTCATTGTCGACACGAATCGTGTAAGCTAGGCGAATGGGCGGCAGCGGTCGGAGGTGTTGCGTCACATAGTCGCTGAGCAGGGGTATGTAGCCCACATCTCTGCCTACGACCTAATTGTAGGGGGTTAGCCGCAGATTTCATCCCCGACACGCCTTTCGTGTGTGCTGACCTGTTTCAAAAGCTCGTCACAGCGGAAGTTACGCTTCTCCTCGTCCTCTTGTAGGCCCCAGAGCCGGATGTACTCCCACAGGGCCAGGGTGGCTTCCTGTTGAGTGGCCTCGGACATATCCACCACCTCTGCCAACTCAGGGCTAAGCTGATACCGTTCGGGTGACTCGTGACGATGAAGGTTAACGATGATGTTTGCATTTTCGTCGCCATTGCGCTTAAAGGTTAACACATCGAAATCCGTTGCTTGTGGCTGACTCTCTGTTGGTTGGTTCTTCGAGGAGGCTTCCGGTTTTTTCCAGTCCACGTTAAGTTCAGAGGAAGTCCTGAACTTTGAGCAGTCAAAATCAACAGAAATACATTTAAAAAAGTACGAGAGCCGGTGTTGCGCTGATTTGGCATGCGGTGACAATTTCTTCGTTAAGGATGGTTCGTCCTGCTCCATCTTATCCGCGCTTTGAGAGTCACCCACACGGAAATCTCTTTCGGAGTTGTTGGCTTCCAAGCCAGTCTGCTCGTCGTCGTCCAGGAGGCGCCCTTCGATGTTGACACGGTACGAGGCTTCCATGTTAGGAGTAAAGTCAAAAGCATCTACATTGAGGGTGTTGCCTTGCCAAATCTGATCCTCGGCAGTATTGCTGATCCATATCCTCAAGGTCTTGGTGAGCTGGAGGAAGACATGAGACGTGAGCAATGTCCTGATATTCTTGGGTGCAGACTGAACCCATACCTTAGCTGGACCTCGATTGAAATTTTCTGTCACGTCAAGACGTTTTCGTGTGGTCGTCGCATCCAGAAGCCGCTCAAGATCTCTCAAGTGATTATATCGCTGAACTCCCTCAGAATCGATGATGCTGTCCTCAATGCCATCGGGTATATTCTTGTCAGTGGGTTTCCGACTACGACGCTTGGCCATCTCATTGGCATGAGCCTGGGCCTGCTGTTGCTGGGCTATCTGAACTTGGGAAAGAGGTGCGGACGGGTGAGGGCCTGAAGACATCATCGGGCCTACTATCATTAGTACAATGCCGGCTGTCACGTAATAGATGGAACATGCCTATCCCCCCACGGCGTTGGTTCTGCCCATGTGGAGAGCGCTGTGGTGCCTGCTGCGCGAATGAGCGATATTGAGGCTGCATCTCGAAGAATTACGCCGTGCTTATGGAAAGCATGCCTTGCGCGTGTGGTTTGCGATTCGAGTTAAAACATGATTCGGTCGCGTCGTGAGGTTCGTCGAGTCACGTGATATGAGAAGGCCCTTGCATTACTTGTACTTGTACTCCGTAGACTGTACTTACTGTAAGTAAGTACGGTAGCTCGGTTGGCTCTGCAGCTCCATTCATTCTTTATTTGAAGTTACGATTGAATATTATTAACTGCTTTCTTCCAATTCCCAAATTTGATTTATTGAGCCTTGGACATGCATATCCTTGGATGGTTCAAAGAAACCTGACCCAATAACGTAGAATCCAGGTCGTCACTTTCTCTTCTCTATACTCAGCGTATTGAACCTTCTAGCGCTTCATAAATGTAATAGTACAAAACCACATCCAAAAAAAGGGGTTACTAAGAATATAGTGATAACATACGATTTCGAGTAAAAATTGTCTATTTTATAATTAATCAAAGTTTTAAATATTACTTAGTATTTGATTCTTGAGTATTTTATCTTATTATTGCATTAATATATATAGGACATGCCAATAATTAAAATGTTTAGCTAGAAGAAAATGCAACTTAATTAGTTAAAATAGAAACATATGATGATGTCTGAATTATTTGAAGCTAAGCCGTACATAACGGTAGAAGCGCAGTTAAAACGTAATTTGACTTCAGAGTACTCCATACAGTACTTCGAGACGAGCTAGAGGGGCTGCCAAAATACTGATGTTTACTAAGTAGCCAAGGGGCATAGTGTTAGCTGGTATTGCTTTCTGTCCTCCCAACATTTCCCGTGTACATGCCAGAGAGGCGCATGTCCGTCACTTACCTCCATGAGATTTACTGAGGCTTCCACCCTCGAAACATTGGCTTTCCTGTTTTAACTGCAGAGCCTAACTATATCACAAAATAATATATTCTGCCCTCTGGTCGATTCTATAGAAATTGTGCGGCCGTCTGCATGTAGATACGACACCGCCGCCATGTCGAAATCGAACCATCTCTTCCTGCTCGCTGACCATATCAAACTGCTATTGCTGGAACGGCAACGTTCGCAGAGTCTCGACCTTGACAGTGATACTCAAGAAGAACAGCTGTCACGATCTTTGGAGCAGTTTCGTACTGGGCTCGCTACCCTGCGACAGGAGGAGGTGCGCATGACGCAGGCTGACGATGCCAAGTGAGTCAAAGTTGCGCGTGGATGTGGCCCATCGGCTCTCTTACGGAACCCCCCCCCCCCTTAAGTATTGGGCTGACCAACCACCAACCTCGCGTAGCGCAGTCATCGGCGTTACGGATGCACTGCCAATGCTCCAGAAGCAATTAGATGACCTGACAGCACAGTTTCATGGCTTCTCTACACCTTCATCAGAAGCAACCATCCACCAGGCCAATTCCGAGGAGCTAGCCGATGACTTTGCTCATGCGACTTCAACTACCACCAATAGGAAACCCAAAGCAGTTCGCTTCAGTGATCAACCACCTTCGCCAAATGCAGAGTTGTTTGGCTCCTACCGTGACTTCCCGGCCGACACAGATTCTGCTGGTTACCGCCAGGGAACTGAAGCCATCACCAACCAGCAGCTTCATGATTACCATTCATACATCTTGGATCGGCAAGACGAGCAGCTTGATCAGCTGGGAGAGTCCATCGGACGCCAACGAGAGCTGAGCATGCAGATCGGCAATGAACTCGACAACCATGTCGCAATGCTAGATGACGTCGATACCGCCACTGACCGCCACCAGAATCGCCTTGACCGTGCCCGGGGGACGTTGGGCAAAGTGGCTAGAGGCGCTGGCGAGCACAAGCAAATGACGGTTATTGTTGTCCTCATCATAATTCTTCTGCTGTTAATTGCTATTCTGAAATGACGTGGATGGACCCGAGTAAGCGATCGACCTGGACTGGAGCGACGAGCAAGCCACCTTTTCTGCCTTCGTCGAGGGAGTTGGGCGCATTTCACGACTTGGCGTTGCGGTGTTGAACTTGCCAGGATTAGTTGATAGGTACATAACTAATCCGAACTATTGATTTACGGTTGCTTGCTATCTCAAGGTTGTGATTCCTGGTAGCTCAACCTGAACGATAACAAGATAGGGAAAACGTTTAGGGGTTGGCAACTAGCTCCTGCGTACCGAGTCAGAACCGGAATTTCCTCGATGCACCTGGCAGTCTCGTACTAATCGATGCATCATTCACCAGTAATGACGGCTTGCATATGGCATCAGCCTCCTTCGAAATTCCTTCCAGATCCTCAAGGATATGTCACTTCCACACAGGGTGCCTGGTCCAGCCATGTCGTCGCTCGTCTTAGCGGACCGGGCTTCATGAAACATTACTATCTCGTCGATATGATGCGACTGGGGTGCACCTCTCAGACGAGGCGGCCTTGCTCCAATCAGGTTGGGGCCAGCTGATGTATGCGACACACTATGGATGTTCGGGCTGGGCGTAGCTAAACGTCGCAGAGATCTCACGGCGCGCTGTCGACCAAATCAACGACGTAGTCTGCGGCTACTGCGAGAGTTGCCAGGGCTGACCCTGATCATTTCGTGGTGGACCTGCAAAAAATCTCGAAGCGGAACGAATCTGTCTAGTGTTACCAGATTATGGTCATGTTGCCGCCTCAGCAGGGAATTATTGGCATGGCAGTCGACGAAAGGAGGCTTCGCAGTTCCACGAGTTGCTGTTGCCTGGTCTCGACATTGCATAGTTGCGCTGATATGCTTCATGCTGTACAGCACCGGTTGCCATTCAGATTCCTCCCAAGAGCCCAGTCCATCCAGACCCCGACTTGCCAACAAGTACAGTAATGTTGTTGCTGAAGAATTGCAAGCCCGGTGGACTAACATGACGATGGATAAGGTGCCTGACTAAGTCGGGGTCGTTCGTTTCTTGACGCTGGAGGGGTCATTGCCTAATATTTATACAGCGTCGGGTGAAGGAGGGGCCGTGACGACCATGTAGGGGGGGGGGGGGGGAGGCCTACAAAATACGAGAAATTTTGAGGTGCTCGCACAATGTGTTTCTCATCTGTCGATGAGAGATGTGGCAGGATGTCGTGTTCCAATTCTACTGCAGCCCATCAAGATTAGTCGTGGTGAGACTTGTGGGTGATGAAATTGCACTTTGCGCCGTGTGTCGGTGGATGGGCATATTGACTGATTCACGAAGCAGGCTTTGAGGTATGAGGAAGGAAACGGTCACCAGATTAAGCTGTGGTCACCCAAGTGAGGCGTCGGTCTGTTTGATGCATCTATGGCAAGTTCCGAGTACCTGGCATGAGTTCGAGGACTACGGAAATTATCAACGTAACCATACGTGCTTAATAGGTGGTTGTGTGCTCGTACCACTCGTAGCATAGCACTATGTCGTCTGCCTCCGTCTATTCGACAACTGGATACTTGTATCTCTCCTGGCAATACCCTTGGTGCTGCCTCGTTCTTCAGTCAGACTGCGTTAACAACACCTACTAGGTGGTCCGCTCCGACCTCAGCTTCCAACATGCGACTTGGTAGGGAACAGGTACTGACTGTAGTGCCCGAAATTTGTATTTCTAATCCATTAAGCACGAAGGTACCAATCTACAGAACCGCGCAGAAGGCATCGACAAGCACAGAATCGTCTACATATCCCCAAGTACGCCAAAGTTTGGTGTCATGAATACGGAGTACTAAGTACATACTGTAACTTACGAAGTACGGAGTACATGGTTCTACGGAGTAAAATACTTATAATTCATGTAAATACGGTACTTAAGCACAGTAGGTGTAGTTGTTCAGTACGTACAACTTGCCCCGCATGTTCCCCTCCCCAATAACTCCGTATTCGTGCATCAGAGTATCAGCGGAACTGTGAAGCGGCAAGCCATAAATGAATTTCAAGGTACGGAGTAGTGGCTAGTTGGATTGCCGATTAACACAATGTATTTATTTATCTCCCTGACAGCTCTTATTGTACGAAGATCAAGTCATACTTATACTTGTTTGTACATGTAGCTACAAGTACTTGTATATTATTGTGTATTAGTGGGGTGGCAAACCTGTCGATTCACCTTGTACTCCCTACTCCGTAGTGGTAGCCAATCAAAGTTGAATCGTCACTTTTGTCTGGTGTACTTCATACTCCGTACTTCCTGTACTGCAAGTACTTACACACAAGTACACATGGACACCATATAAGTATACATCAAGTCCTCCCAGCGATGTCCCAGTCCTGCATTGCCGTATTAGGGAAATCCATTCATCCAGCTCCTAACTGTAACCCTCGGTCGTTGTGCAGAAGTTCGTTTTACGAAGTGCCGGGGGCAGATTGGGTGGGTGAGCAGATAAGAATGCTTGTCAACAAGAATACCAACGTGGGGGCACCGAGTGGGCGAGGATCCGAATCAGAGACATTTCAACTGTTGGTCATCCTAATATTCCATTGCTTCGCCTCATCCCCTTCTCCCATGCTTGCATCTCATGCGGTTTTTGAATGGCATGTGAATTTCCAAAGTATACAAGATTGTGTTTTTGTGTATGGACGCAAGACGGAACACCACAAGAGTCCAAGGGTAGTCACTGATTTTGCATGGGGGATTTGCTAATAAATCAAACCCTTTCGCAAGTGATCGCACCTGTCGATATGCCGTACAAGTATGTTCGGTTTATGGTCCAGCAAAATAGCCCAACCTGCAAGGACTGAGAGGCCGTGGTAACTTGAGTCATGCCCCCCCCCATGCGTTTGTAATTCACACTTGGTCATGTACGCTGGTTGTCTAACCCACACTACAGCAAAGCAAGTACACCTGCACGCATAATCCACAGCCTTTGTTTAGTCCCTTAATCAAGATGTATGCGCACATCATAGCGCTGCCTGTATACATCACATGCAACGCAATACCATTACCACTCTCCGGTGTTGGTTGCTAACCGAAAACTTGACCGTCAGTCTCGCAATCTGGCTCTCGCCCCGGCTCGTGCTCGCCCCCTGGGTCGACCTCTAGAGCCGCCTCGGCCTCTGACATCCCCACGGGTCTTGGAGCGTCCCACGGGGCCTGGACTGCGCCTTCCCGACGGAATATCGTCGTCCCCCGAGCTACTTGCAGAACGCGGTAACCCATTCTCAAGGCTGTTGTCGGTGTCTAAATCTGCGAGCCGAATGGCATTGGTACGGTTGCCCGATTGACTATCATCCTCCCGAGTCGACGTAGCTTTCCGAGATAGGATCTGGTTCTCCGAGGACGACGAGTCATTTGGCCCGTTACGAGAGGATCCGGGACGAACCCTGCTGGTCAGAGGTACCTCACCATGCGATGATGGGATCTCAGCCATGGTCCTCTCGATTCTGACTGGCACAGGTAAGGCCGTATATGCCACAGGAGGGGTGCTTCGGGAGGCCCGCTTGCCAATTTTGAAGTTCTTGCCCTTGAGCGCCATTCGTTCTGCCATGGACATGTATTGATGGTTCAATGGCATGCTCCGCCTCCGTACTGATGGCTTGTGTGTCGCAGTATCAGATCGCCTTGGGCGGCCCCTTCGTCTTGGGCCAGTTGTTACCTCCCGATCACTGGTATGAGATTCCCGTTCTGGCGGTGCCTCGACATCAGAGTCGGCCTCTGCTTCAAACTCTGCTGTCGCCGCGACGATGGTAGTGACACCGAAACGTCTGCTTCGTCGCAGCGGTACTTCCGTTGCTAGATTTTCCAATTGCACGGCTATTTCAACCGCAATTTCATCATGTTCTTTGTCATTTCCACTAGCGTGTTGTGCCGCACCGGGAGCAGTTATTTCTGAGGCTGTCCGAGTCGCAAAGGCATCCGATCTTGGTGGTCGACCTCTACTTCTCCCGTTATTGGGGAAGTTCCTTGAGGGGGTGGACTGAGTCTCTTGAGCTTCTCCATCAATGGGCGAACTCATTGCCAATGACTGCCTTTTCGGTGGCCTTCCTCGCCTTTTATGAACCTTGCCCATCGAAGCAAGCAGATCATTGCTTTGGGGTATATGATCCGTGACAGCACCAATCGCGGCTCGTGTTAAGTCGTTATGGATAGGTTTCACGCCTGCCTCATGCTGCCT